>NW_020954619.1:10069676-10416055 GCF_900497805.2 Vombatus ursinus
ACACACACACACACACACACACACACACACACACACACACACACACATATATTGGCCTATTTAAGTCATATAGCTGGCCATTTCCAATAGCAGATTCACCATCTACATTGTTTAGTATACATCCAGCTTATGGCACACCTCTTTGGAAACCACATTAATTTATGGGCTATTCAGTGGAAAGAAGACTAATAATTTATTCAGAAGACCTGGCTTTACTCTGCCACCACCTACAGATATGACCTTGGAAGTTCTTCCACACCTCTTAGCTTCAGAGTCCTCATCTCTAACATTGATCGTTGGACTAGAAGATACCTAAAGGCTCTTCTAGCTGTAAATCTCTTATTTATCAAATATTATTACAGCAGAATAGTTGTATTTTACTAAAATCTAAATAGTCCATTGGGCAGCTGGGTGGTAGAGTGAATAGACTGTCAGGCCTGGAGTTAGGAAAACTCATCTTCATGAGTTCAAATCTGGCCTCAGACACTTACTAGCTGTGTGACCCTGGACAAGTTACTTAACACTGTTTGCCTCAGTTTCCTCATCTCTAAAATGAGATGGAGAAGGAAACAGGAAACCATTCCAGTATATTTGCCAAGAAAACCCCAAATGGGGTCATGAAGAGTCAGATACGACTGAAAACAATTGAACAACTAATAGTCCATTAGTCTGAAAGATTTAAAAAAAAATATGATGACAAAGAAAGAACTTAACTCTCTTGTTTCTACTAATTTCCAGTCCCACTATTCAGATTGTTTAAAAAAATACACATTTATTAAGCACTTACTCTGGGCAAAGAACTATACTAAGTGCTAAGTGATAAAAAGACAGATATGACAAAGATCCTGCTTTTATAGAGTTTACACATACATTTACCTGATATACACACACCTATATTCTTTATATTTTAGAAACATGGAAGTCTAGAACTAGAAGTGACATTGGTGATATTTTAGCATGATTCCTTTACCTTATTATTGAAAAAAAAACTGAGGCCTAGAGAGGTAAGGTAAATTGCTGAAAGCTGTATATAGTGTTAGGGGGAGAGCTCAAACCGGAACTTTTGGTTCTTGCACAAAACCATAGTCCCACGTAGATAATGGGAAATTGGAAATGCCATCTGTGACTGTATATTTAGTAATCAGCACAGCAGTGCTCTTAGTTTAGGAATAAGTTTAGGAGCCAGGATTTTTACCATCTAGAAATCAAGGTGCCATTTATTTTTTGCTGGTCCTTATACCTTCACTAGTTAACCCAAATATTTGCAAAGTGATTCTGGTCTCACAGTAATTAATCCTCTCACCCTTGGAAAAGTAAAAAGTAAGAGGACAAAGTAGCTGGTCAATCAGTCATATAGATACTAAATTACACTTGTTTATATACCAAAGTTACTGGATAACAGAGGACTAGAGTCATTTCTACTCTTGAAGAATTAACTCCCCACCCCTCACCGCCCAATGGAGCATCCAATATGCTGAGGTATACGGACAGCTGTGTATTGAAATTTACACAACACCTGTTATCCTCAGGTCTACTGCAGACAGTGCTATTAATTTCAGTGCCTTACTTTTATGAGCACCAATATTGGGCAAACTCACTTTTTTTTTTAATATCTTCTGTTTGGTACACAAAGCAATGAAAACACAAATACTGGGAGCTGTGGCTGCTCCAGCATCCATCCATTCATCCTTAGCTCATCCCAGAGTATAAGCCAGAGTAATTATAGAGAGGCATATGTTGATGGTAATAAAGCAGTTACGCATGTTCAGTATCTACTTTAGAGATTAACTGCCTACCACATTGCGGTATTTAAAAATTAGAGCATTTCAAGTTTAATACGTGTCTCCTGTTCCCCCCCCCCCCAAATATACACCAGAATTCCTAAAGGCATAGTCATAAATGTAATTTTACATAACTTACAACCTAAGGACTTCATGAGTGTAAACAATTCTGCTGTAACATTTGGCACCTAGAATGACAATTTATATACTCCCTGCTATTCCCACTCCCCAAAATGTGGCAACACATTCATCATTTCCCTTGTAAAATGTTCCACTGCCTTCGTGGGACTTATTTCACAGAAGCAGGGATGAGCAAATGAGATTCAGAGGGTCCAAAATTAAAGCTAGGTTTCAGGCTGTCATGTCCTCAAATGGCAAAAATAAAAGCTTTCCCATAAGACAAATTTTAACGGCCTCTCCTAAAGCATTTCAGCCTAGTGCTCCCTGAGAAATGCAGAGTGCTAAGTTTAGCCTAAGGTTAAAGGCATTCCGCCAAAACACTTCTCTGTTCAAACAACTGAATCATCATTAGCACTTATTTAAGCAAATGCAAAGAAACAAAATAAAATAAGCCAGGTAATTGAAATGCTAGTGTGGCAGAAAACAGAGGCTGCTCCTTTCTATCAAGAAGTGAGTGACTCAGCCAACTCACTCCTAACTGCCCTAGTAGGAGTTTTTTTTTTCTGACTGGAGGATGATTTTTATATAAATTATACCACATAATTTAGTCCTCAACTTTGGTAACATGCCTCATTTTAAAAACAGCAAAGGCCAGGTTTAAAAGATGGGCAGCATGTAGCAAAACAGCAGAAAAAATACACTGGTAGGAGCAGTAGGAAAGACAATTTCACTAGACCTTGTGGGTTTTTTCCCTCTTCTCTTGCTAAAATAATTGAGCAAATGACACTTCAATTTAAATTAAGAAAAGCATAGCAAAAGAAATGCTTCAGATTCACTTGCTATATCTTCAGCTGTTTACATTTTCCACAGGAGACCAGAAGAAAAGACTATTTTAAATGTATAATAGTCCATTACAAGACGTTCCGCATACATAAATCCTCAATATTTCACAAGTTCTGTTACCATGACAAAATCATTCATGTTTCCTACTTATAAAATGGACCCTTGTGAAGCATTGCCTTTTTCAACCTTAACAAACAAAAATTAAATATTTATAAGGAAAATATATCAGGCATACTGAAATTCTTATGGAATCAAAGTACATAAATTTTTAAGAAATTCAGTTTCGAATTTAACATTTACTGGCTACATCAATAATATCTATAATAATTATATATATTTACATATAGGTATGCATGTATGAAAATATTTATATAGCAAATACATTCCAAGTCACCCTGGGTTTTTAAAACAAACACACAATGCTTAAAAAAAATAAACCTGTTTTTATCCTATGGGAATTAGTTCCCTTATCTGATTTTGTTGTGCAATTTAAAGCTTAGATTAACAGCAAAGGTTTATGCAATGCAGATCATCCAATCCTAATTATAAATTCCCCCAGTTAAATAGATACATCAGCGTAGCTGTCTCCAAGTTCAATAGGCAATATTGTGATGATAACATTATTGGCCACTCAAGTCAGAAGACCTAGTTCTGTTTTTACTCCTGAAGAGCTATAAAACCCTAAAAAGAATAGCTTAAGCTCTCTGAGCTCAGTTTCCTCACCTATAAAACAAGGAGGGAAGGAATCTAAAATAAATAATCTCCAAAGTCTTTTCCAGTTATAAGTTAAAAACTTTATTGTTTTCTTCATCTCAAAATAAATACTGAATCAATTATCTATACACTAGTAAACTAAGGTATAAATATATTATAGAAGAAACCAAAGTCCTGAGAACAATTCACAGAATTACAGAATGTCAGAATTAGAAGGGATCTCAGAGTCCATATGGTGCATCATATTCTTAAAAAAGAATTCCTTTCACAACATTCATTCATTCATTTGTTCAGGAAGCATTTATTAAGTATCTATCATTTAGCAAGTACTATGCTAGGTGCTGGGGAAACAACAAAATCATAGTCCCTGTCCTAAGTGGCTTATATTTCATTCCTTTGGGCAAAAATGGGTACATAGATAAGAAAATGAAATAAATACATTATATATACACATGCATATTATATATATGTGTGTATATATATGTGTATATATATATATATATATATACATACATGGTGATTTCAGGGAAAGTGGGTACTAGGAACTAGAGGAAGGGGTGATCAGGATAGGTCTTTTGTATCTTATATATAGGAGGTATCACTTTAGCCAAGCCTTGAAGAACAGAGATTCTAAGAGGTAGAAATAAAAAGGGTATTCATTACAGGCATGGGAGAATAACCTGTACTAATGGAGAAATATGCAGAGAACAGGAAGTAGGCCAGTTTGTCTGAAATGTACAGTGGGAAAGATTAATGAAAGAGAAGAGAAACTTAAGTCATGGACACTAATTAGAAGGCTGCTGTTAAAGCAAAAGAGTCTGAACTAGGGTGGTGGACTAATGAGTGGAGAGAAGGGGATGGATGTAAGAGCTGTTGTGGAGGTACAATTGGCAAGATTTGGCAAATGATTAGATATGAAGGGTGTTGTGTGTGGTTTGTCCTTTGTTCTCAAAGAGGACCATGACATCAGGGAGATGATGATAAGACCTGCAATTGAAGTTGATTTGAGTGAGAGAGGGCTGTGCAAATTCACTTAGTTAAGATGGCAGAACTAAGACCAATGGGTATAAGTTGTCAGGAGACAAAATGTAGGCTTGAATTCAGGAAAAAAAAACAACTTTTTATTTAAGGGTGTCGGTAAAAAGAAGAGTCACCGAATGGTCAACAGTTCTGTAATACAGAGCATTGTCTAGTAGAGCACTGGGAGTTAAAGGAACTTGTCAAGGATCACAAAACAAGTAAGGCAGAACTTGAACCCAGGTATTCAACAGAATAGGGAAGTTGAGGAGAAGAGTGAGTATGGGGAAAACTAAGTTCTGTTTTAGACATGTTGAGTTTGAGAAACCTGACAAATAATCATCTAGTCATTGCTTAAGGACCTCAAATGAGAGAGAATTTCTCTCCTCTCAGGGGAGTCTATTCTACTTTTTTATAGGTCTAACTTTTAGAATTTTTTTCTTATAACAAATCTAAATTTGTTTCTTTTCAACTTCCCCACTAATCCTACTTCTCCCCAAAAAGGCTAAGTAAAACAATGCCAATCCATCTTGTACTAGATGTCTTTTCAAATACTTAAATATAGCTATCATGACTCTACATTTCCTGTTCTTTAGGCTAAATATCCTTATTTCCTTCAAAGGGTCTTTATATGGCATGATTTTGAGGCCCTTCAACATTCTGGTTCTCTTGCTCTGAATTCTTTCCAGATTATCAATGTTTTTACGAAGTTATAGTACCCAAAACAGAACATAATATATTCTTGTCTTCATACTTTTTATAATTGTTTTTTGCAGTTGTTTTTATAAGGAGAAAACTGGAGGAACTAGGTTAATAATTTCATCCAAAGAGTGTTTGAATTGGTTGGGTTTGTCCTGGAGAGGAGAAGGCCTCTACTTTCCATTAGCTGGCCAAAATGTTTAGGCACTGCTTACCCAAGCCATCTGACATGACTGTCCACCCAGGCTTTTGCTGGATCTTTTTTGCCTCCCATTTAGCAAGTGGCTTCACTGAATAATCATTCTTCCAATTAACTCTCAATAAGGCATCAATAAACAATAAATAAAGGGAAGTCCTTAAATGCATCAGGTTTGTACTCCTTCACATCTGTTCCAAGAATTGATGGGATGCTTCCTCTAGAAACAATGCTAGCAAAATATCCTAGGAATGGAAGATAAGTCTTCTTTAGTCCTTTTATGGAGAGTGGTCTGACTGTCACAACAGTTACATTTCAGAGGCTTCACTGAGTAGTTGAAAAAATGCATTCTGCATATTTTGTTGAAGCACAGATTCCAAGATTGAGGGTTAAGAACAATGGAATCAGATTTATAACCAGCAATTTTTGAACCCAGGGAAAGTAGAAAAGCATGTCCCCAATTCAGCTGAAGGGAGAAAGGTGTCACAGATCATGAAGCACATATCATGAGGCCACTGCTGGAGAGGCAACCACTGGGGACAATGGTTTGTCATGTTAGCAAAATTCTCAGCTGGGGAATGGCCATGATGAAACACTCCATCTTGTTTCCTACTTTTATTAATTATCCTTGCTTTGTAGGCACTAAGGCTAGCTGTTTCTATGCTTCCAAAAGACCACAAGTGCTAACACTATTCTAAATTTTGGCATCCAATTGCAGGACCCTATTTGACAGAATGTAAGCTTTTTGAGGGCAGAGTGTTTCCTTTTTTTCTTTGTGTCCTTAGGCCTTTGGGACAGTGCCTAGCACATAATAGGCATTTTTATAAATGTTGTTGAATGACTGCTTGATTTTATCCTGTCCAAATTATGGCTGCATGTATGGGACATTATGTTAACTATGGTCTACAGCTCTGTATCTAATGATGCTCTCTGAAATGTGCACAAGTCAATTCTTGCCTCTCATATAGTAAGACACTTTGGCACAGATAAAACTCAAACAAAGGCAGAAATAAAAGGGCAGAATCCCAGCAGACTAAGTTTCCTTTAGGCCTGATGCCTGGATTTCATAATGTCCATGGTATTAGTTCTTTGGGGCCTGGACCAAAGAGTGGTCTTTATTTTTAGTGTTTACAGTCTGTTTTTCTCTCTCTTAATTTTGAAAAGTAAAGAACCCATCAGAAAAAAAAAATCAGACTTGATAACTTCAGGCTATCATGGGGAAAACAAATTTTAGGGCAAGCAAAGTTTGGAATTGAAGAGTAATTCTGAAAATAGAATAGGAATGAGAATCAGATGTATAAGAAACAAACAAAAAAACGCCCAAATGAGTATTCATTTGGATTCTAAAAGGAATCATTATCATACTTTTTTAAATAGTCAGCTTCCCTGGTACATCACAGATTCCTATAATTTCAGAGGTAGAAAAGACTTTAATGGCCAACTACTCCAACCATTACCTGAATAAGAATACCCTCTTCATCATACCTGGCAAATGGTCATTCGACCTTTGTTCTTTCTTCTATATCTCCTTTCACAATCTTTACTCTCTAGTTGTACCACATAATCGTGATCAGCAATCTTTGATTTCCTTGCTCTTTGATCCTAGTCAAGACTTGTCTTTGGTCCTTGCCAAGTGCCAAGCCTTGGCTAACCCCTATCATTTATCTTCTCTATTTTTACTCATATGTTGCTCAATGTTCTTAGAGAAAATTAAGAGAACACTGTTAACTTTGGGTTCACTACAGATGTCTATTACCAAGTCTCCACTGGGCCCTCACTGCTCTATATCAATCTTTTTATTCTTCTCAGACTGATTCCTTATCATAATCTCTACACTAGCTATTCCAGAACTTTTCCTCTTTCCTTAGGCCTCCTATACTACTTCCCATTTTTCTAGTAGAAGACTTAGTCTCCTACTTTACTGAGGAAACAGAGGTCATCTATTGTGACCTTCCTCTCATTTCTAAACCCCTAAATCACTATTTGGAGAACTAGGGCAGCACAGTGGGTAGAGTACTGAGCTTAGAATCTGGAAGACTTATCCTCATGAGTTTAAATCTGGCCTCGCTTACTAGCTGTGTGACCCTTGGCAAATCGCTTAATTCTGTTTCCCTAAATTCCTCATCTGTAAAATGAGCTGGAGAAGGAAATGGCAAACCACTCTAATATATTTGCAAATAAAACCTCAAATGGGGTCATAAGGAGTCAGATGCAACTGAAACAACTCAACAATAACAAATCTCTCTTTGTCTTTCTGTTTTCTTGCCTTTGATAATTCAGTCTTTGAAGAATAAGTGGGACTTGTCCTTACAAAGGTGCACCAATCCACTTCAATCTCCTCTATCTATTGACTTCCCATACTACCTACAAAAAAAGCTGCAGTCTCCCTCCCCTTTATATAACCTTCACTTAATTCTGTCATTTCCTCAAACTACTATTTTAAGTCTCATCTTCCTTTCACAAATTCTCAGAAAGTGTTGTTTACATTTACTGTTTCTATTTCCTCATCCTCACTCACTTCTTAATTGCATGAACTCTGGCTGCTGTACCCTCCATTCAAAAGGAAAATATTTTCTCTAAGTTTATCAAAATCATCTCAATGATTCAAACTGCCTTTTACTGAGTCCTTATTTCTTTACTTCCTAGCTTTTGAGTATGGACCATCCCCTCCTCTTTGACAGTCTTCGCCCTTGGTTTCTTCAACACCATTCTGTTTTCACTGTTCTCCAAATTTATTGTTCCTTCTCAATTTTCATTACTAGATCATCATTCTTTTCCTGCCCAACAAATATGATTGTACTCAAAGCTTTGTGTTGTATTCCATTCTCTTTTCTCCTTATACTTGAATTTCAAAATTCAAAAAGCATAATTTCAAAAGCTTCAGAAAATTCAATTATTGTCTCTATGCAGATGACTTCCAGAGCTATAATATATCTAATCTCTCTCCTGAAGTTCTAGGTCATTATTATCAGCTGCCAGCTGGGTATTCCCACTTGGATGTTTTAGAGACACCTCAAATTCAACATCTAAAACGAAACTCATTATATGTCCCCCAATATAAATTCTTGCTCCAAACTTCCCTATTTCTGTTGATGGCACCACCAACCAACTAGTCACCAAGGTTCATAGCACTGGGGCCATTCCCTTAATGTGTAGTCAGTTGCTAAAGTGGGTCAAATAGCCTCCTAATTCACCTCTCTTACTCAAGTCTTTGCTTACTGAATCCATCTTCTAAATATCTGCCAAATTATTGTTCCTAAAACATAGATCTAATCATATGATTTTTCTACTAAAAAAAAATCCTCATTGCATCTCTATTGTCTGTCATATGAAATTGGCTTTAAAGCTCATCACAATTTTGCTTATATCTACTTTGATATAATTTCATGTTATTTTCATGCTTTCACTATCTAATACACACTGTTAGTTGCTCCTCATATGCGATATCTATCTCCATCACTTGTGTCTTTGCACGGTTAATGCTGTTATTTAAAATATATGCCCTCTTTACTTCTGCCTGATTGAATTTCTAGCTTCCTTTATAGCACAAATTAGCTACTATCTCTTTCATGAGACATCTCCTGGTTTACCCAGTTACTAGCATGCTCTCCCTCCCTGAAAATACTTTATACTACACTGTATATGCATTTTTATTTACTTAACTATAAATATGTTATATATTTCCCCAGTAGAATTTAAGTTCCTTGAGGGTAGAGCACATTTCATTTTTGTCTTTACATCTAGCTCAGGCAATTTCACATAAAAGTGCCTTGTACATAAAAAGCCTTAAGTAATTATTTTTAGTTGAATTGAACCCCTTGAAGATCTTCAAAGGGAGGGAGCCCATTATTTCTTGGAGAAGACCATTACCCTTGTAGGTAACTCTAATTGTTAGGAAATTCCTTTACCCTCAACCCTATATAATAATAATAATAATAAAAATTGTCCTTTGGAAACTTTTACTCTTTGCTCCTATATATGTTTTCTGGGCAAAACAGAACATATCTAATCTGCTTTCCAACTGAAAGTCCTTTGGCTATTTGAAAACAGCTATTATGTTGCTCTCCTCCTCTCATAAATCTACTTTCTAGGAAAGCACTCCAAGTTCTTCCAACTAAACCTACCATAATATAAACTCACCATCCTCACTGCCCTCTTCTGGGCACTCTCCAGCTTATCAATGTCTTTCCCAAAGTATAAAATCCAGAGCTTAACATTTTATTCTAGATATGATCTGACTAAATGGGACTATAATCTCCTGAATGTCTTACCTCCCTTACCACAATCTAAGATAGCATTGCCTTTTTTGATAGCCATAGTGATAGCTGCCTTGCTTTTCATTGTTTTATTTTTGTTTTGTTTTGTTTTGTTTTTTTCTTATATCACCAACCTCTAGTTAAGTACCTTACACATAACAGACATTTAATAGATGTTTGTTGCATGGGTTTGTAAGATAAACATACTGTTAACTCATATTGAGTTTTCAGTGTGTTAAAATGAGAACTCCTTTTCAGATGAACAGGTATCTGGCCATATCTCCTGCATTTCATACTTGAAAAGTTGATTTGTTTTTAACTTAAGATGAGATTCAGTTTATATAATTTTGATTTATATACAATTTTAAAAGAAAACTGTTTTATTAAGCAAAGTATAACCATATAGAGATATGATTACTGGGGAAAATCTTAACATTAGCTCAACCCCAGAAAATCTTCCTTCCTTCCTTCCTTTGAAATGAATTCCTTTAAAAGACTGAAAAATGAAGACAAGACACTTGCAAATTGAAAAGATTTTCTGAATGACCAGATAAATAGTATACTTCTAAGATTTAACAATATGTAAGATAATTTCCTTGACAAAACCTTGAAATGTGCAATACCAAAAACTATATATTTAGAAGTTCCTAGTTTTCTTTAATTTGTATACTTGGTATACACATTAGGATTGGGGTTGATGTATATGTTTATTTGTTTTCTGGTGTCTGTTTTTAACTTTCCAAAATAACCACTCCTAGGTTAATTAAACAGTTAATCTATCCAATTTGTTCTTCTATTGAGAATGTAAAAAAATATAGTTTTAACCCTGAAGCCTTCATCTTCTTATGTCAAAACTCAGTTGGAGAGAAAAAACTAATTTATAAAATATCCTAACAATGAAAGGGTACATATTCTTTTTCCTCTACTTGACCCCCTCCCCCAAGTCTTTGGGTTGATAATGATTCTTAAAAAATAGCATAAGACTTGTATGGGAAAGGCCGTTTTTAAACATTCCTCCTTTCTATCCATAAATCATTTCTGAATAAAGCAGCTTCTAGCATAAAAGTCAGAATGAGAGTAAGAGAATACAGTTCTTCTCTCTCTTTCTCTCTGTCTCTCTCTCCCCCTCTGTCCCTCTTCTTCTCTGTCTCTCTGTCTGTGTCTCTCTCTCTTTCTTTGTCTCTCCCCCTCTCTCTGTTGTCTTTCTGTGTCCCTCTCTGTCTCTGTCTGTCTCTGTTTCTCTGTCTCTGTCTGTTGGTCTGTGTGTCTCTCATCAGGACCAGGTTTTTAATCAGTATAGGGAACTACTGGATGGACAATTGTTCTAAAACATTCAGGATTGTTTAGGGCACTGAAAGGTTAAAGAACTTGCCCAGATCACAAAGTCGGTAAATGTCAGAGGCTAGATCTGAATCCAAGTCTTACTTAGAGGTTAATTCTGTATCTCCTAGGCTAGCTGCCTCTCAAGATGATAACCATAACAATAAAAAACTTGTACATGGTTTTAATATGTCATCATAGTTAAGGACCAAATATAAACTAATTGAATCTTAGAGTTAAGGCTATAGGCTCAATGCGTGGAAGGCAATTTTTCCATGTTACCTGAAATCTATTCACATTACATTTAGAAATTCCATTAGAGAGTCAATAACAATAGAAGGTAAAGGATGCTCCATTCTACTTTACAATTAGAAAATGTCAGCCGCATAAAATTGCCTTTGGATTATCTGAGTGGAAAAGGAAGACAGGAAGGAACCTCCAGGAAAAATACCTGTGTAACAGTAATAATAAGAAAAAATACTCCTTCTATCTAGTGATAAAAATATTTAAGGATTTATCTCCCAATTCCTTCAAGATTTATATTAATACTATAATCATTTAAATGAGAGAAGCGAAGCTTTTTCACATGGAAAGAAGTTAAGCCTCATAAAAATGTCAATGAATAAAAGGTAAGACTATTGATTTTTTAAAAAAAAATATAAATATCTCTTTGTGCCTCTATAATCTCTAATATTATCTTGCCTGGAAAATTCTGGGACATATAGGTATTTTCCCAAACACAAAGGCTGTTTCTGAATTCTTCTGAGAAGGGGTGGAATAGACTATTCAAAGCTATGATGCAATATAATAGGTGGTTATGGACAGTAAGCAAGAAAATATTTAGATGTTTTGTAAAGAGTGACTCTCAATCCCCACCTTTATTTAGGCAGTCTTCACCACAAATCCTTTCTATAGAGAAAAAGATATCTGTACCTAGTGGACCATTGGAATTTTTTTCAGGATTGGTGATTTTTTTAAATTTAAAAATGTTTTATTAATTCCTTCTGTCATTACCTCATAGTCATTTGAGGTAAGGTGAGAACTCTACCTTCCAATTCTACTATAACAAAGAAAAAAATAAGTAAAAACTTAACAATGTATACGATAATTCTGCCCTAGTAGTCTGTTACCTCTTTGCCAAGAGAAAGAAGATATATTTCACTGTTTTTCTAAAAACATCATTATTTATTTTATTCTGCATCAATTCCTATAAATCTTCACATTTAATTCTTCATATTTGTCATTTTCAACTTTATAACATTAGTAGCTAACATTTATATGGCATTATAAGTTTCTCAAAGAATCTTACATAAGTTATGTCATTTAATCTTCAAAAAAAAAAACCTATGAGGCAAGTGCTATTATTATTCCTATTTAACAGTGGGAGAAAATGATGCTGGAAAAGGTTATATTCTCCGCAGTGGCACAGCTAGTAATTATCTACATCAGAATTTGAATTCAGGTCTTTGTGGTTTCAAGTTCAGCACTCTATCAACTTTACCACCTGTCTGCTACTAATTATGTTACTTTCCATTCATAAAAGCTTCTGAGAGAATATCACAACTACTATTCTAGTAAGGTGCTATGTTACTTTTTAAGTATTTGAAAAAATGATAAGTGAATTTAATTAAATGTAAAATAACACTCTTTTATGACATAGAATCACCTTTAAGACCTATTCAAATCCCATCTTTTGCTAAAGTCTTTCTAGGTCCTACCCTTTTACCCAGTGACCTCCCGTACTCTGCCTTCCCTCTCCATGTGCCTTCCATATTTTTCTATATATATCTTGTATGTATATATTTGTTATGTTGTTTTCCTCAATGGAATCTGAGTCAAGTTAGCTACTAATGTGAGTCAAGTTTCTGAATTTCTTTGTATCTGTCTCCAGCATTTAGTAAAATTCCTGGCATATAACAAGTACTTAATGGAGGGATTAAGAGATGGGGTAGATACCTCCTTGATTAGCCAAATAATTTAAGTTTTATGTCTAGTCCATTATAATCAATGATGTAGTCTACCTAAGGCTATTTGCTCAAATTGATGGGTTAAAAACTGAAAGCTTAAATACACACACGCACACACACACACACACACACACATGATATAGCTGTGTTGCTTCCCCCCACCCAAGTCATTCCAGATCTTCAAATTTACTTACTGATTCTCTGTATACTTTCCAAAAATCAAACAAAAATGTTTTATTTTTTTCAGCATAGAACCATACACCTAAATATAAAAGAAGGTTTGTGTGGAATAACTCAAAATTATGGAGTTGAGCTAGGTGTTTGGAAGTGAGAAAATGAAAGAGAATTTTAGTTAAAAAGTATGCTGATATGGTGATGGGAGGAAGGGACAAAAACAGCAAAATTTATAGGAAGTTTACATAGCAAGTAACAACTCTTATATGAAGACAAAAAAAGTTACTATGTTGATGCTCTTCTAAACATAACTATGTTGTATATAACTGCATGTAACTAAAGAGATGCATCCAGTATTGGTAGTGAAGATTTTGCTATTTCTTATAGAAATCTAAAATAGGAGATAGCACATCACAGATGTCATCAATGAAGTTCAAAATAAACTGAGAACTAAACCATGAATCTTTATGTATTTTATGATGCATTGATTTCTTAAAATCTAATACCTTGAATGCCTTCCCTCTCACCACCTGAATTCTAGTAAGTTTTTAGTTGTGATTTCATTTTTATTTTACTGGCAAATAAAATGAAAATAATAAAAGAATCCAATTTGATTCATTTAGAACATTTCCCATAATGGCTTATTTTGCTCTACCCTAAAATCTTTCAGTTTAAAATCTCCTTGATTTTCCATTTCTGTTGCTTCTTGATGGCTTTATAATTTATTTTTCTCCTTCTATGGCCACTTACATGTTTTGATTTTCCCCCCAGTTCAATAAACAAAGAACATATTATTTATGTGGGAGGAGAAGAGGGTATGGAGGGAGAGAGGATTAGTTAAGTGAAAGATGTCCTGTAATGGAAAGAATGTTCTACCCTTGATTCAGAGATACATGTTAGACAATGAAAAGGAAAGAGAGAGCTATTTTACTAAAAGATACATGAAAGATAGGATAAAGCATCTTATGTTCTTTGCCATGGTGGTTGAAGTATAAATGACCAGGTCAGGGGTTATTATAAATTATACCTGCTCTCCTTTGGCAAGCCAAAGAAAGATGCTAAAGTTTGCCTAATTAAATGGCAAAACTCACTGAGGTAACTGAAACTCCTACACCTATCTTAATGTCTCAGATCCTTCAGTGCTGGGGCTGAGAATCAGTAACATCCAGGTTCAAATTTCATCTCTGTTAGTTACTAAGCTGTGTTATTGTTAGCAAGTTATTTCCCTTCTCTGAGCTTCAGTTTCCTCATCTGCAAGGTGGAGATAATAATATTTTACCTACTACCTTTCTTGGAGGATTGTTGTAGGACTCAATGTTTTTAAATGTGTGTACAAATATACACAGAAATGTATATAAAATATTTATAAACTTTAAAGAACTACATCTGCACCAGCTGCTGACATTATTATATAATGTCACTATTCCTTTGCCCTCCCTCCTTTTGCTCTCCTTCCTTTCTTCAGCTCTCCTCTCCCATGTCCCCTTATCTCTTATACAAAAACACACACACACACACACACACATTTTGATCCAATATGAGATTGAATACCACCCAAAAAGCAAGATTTCACAATCATAGGTTATGATGGATAACTGTGTAATTGTGCCCTCTCAGTTATGTGAAGTCAACAGATTATATATATATATATACATGTATATATGCATGTATATATGTATATGTATGTAGGTATATGTATGTATGTGTGTATGTATGTATGTACGTATTGACATAAACATAGATTCCCCTAATTTCAACAGTCATTGGACCACACCATATAGATTTTAGTTTCAGGTATTTAGGAATGATCCAATCTCACTTTTGAGGCTAAAAGACTATGAGATGGACATCTAGAATACTACCTTCATGTGATACATCTTACTTTCCAACTAATAGGTTCCCCATCTTCTCCACTCCCTCTCTCCCCCCCCTCCAGAAAATGATACACTACTTTATGAGTGGGGGAATAAAGAGAGATAGGCATCAAATTTGTCCTTTAGAATTTTTGCACATAAGCCAAAGAGCTGAAAACTGGAAATCCTTGCAAAATAATAGACTCCCCAGGTACGTGTAAGTTTTGTTAGCTAAAAAGGTTTATACCTTTAATGTCAGAGGAAAACTTGCATCTTGACTCCTCCATTTAATCATACGCTCCCTAAGCAAGTCCTGCAAAACCCTCTGAGTTAACTCCTCATGCAAATAGATATGCCTGAATATCAGGACAATGAACATTGTGCTTGGAAATTCACAGCAGTGGACATGTTCCTGAATCACTTTTCCATGTAATGCAACTGAGAAAATGATTGGCTTTATTCCCAAAGTTCACTCAAGCTCATCACACATTGCCAGTAAGTGCACCGATAATGGTGTAATGTGTCTTTAAACAAATAACAATACATCCAGATGATAGAGGATATTGTGTTACAGAACCTAATGGCGGTGAACCAATAACAATTTGGAAATATTTTAATGTCAGAAAGAGAGGCACATACCAGTTTAAATAGAGGATGGGGAAATAGTATATTGCTAACTTATAAGGAGAATAGGTTTTCTCTTTCATTTGATATTAACAAAAAGTCAAGCAAACACCAATGGGATATGAAAGTCAAAAGTTAAATAATGAAAAGTACATATTTAGTAATTAAAGTGCATAGTTTTATAACAAAATAAGAGAAAACTTTTTTTTAAATGTCATATTTTATTTTCTGTATTTTAAAAGGAAGGGTGGGAAGAAAACCAAATTGTATACAAATAATATCTTGAAATTACACTAGGATGATAGATTTAAAGTTAATAAATACTAATATATACAAAGTAGTTTTGGAAGTGGCCTTTATCCTGTGGAATGCACCCCCTCTTCTTATGTCTCACAGAATCTCCCTTTTCCTTCAAGATTCCGCACAAATCCCACCTTCCATATGACATTTTTCCTGATTCCATATCCCCCTAATTGCCAGTGTGCTTTCAAACTATCTTGCATTTAATTACTTTGAATTTATATATGTTTATTTTCTTTATATTCATTCAGTGCATTCTATGTGCACTTTGTCTCCCTAATTAGAAAGTAAACTCTTTAAGAACAGTTTATCATTTACAAATTCTTTGTGTTACAGTCTAACCCCACAGAACTTGGTAGATAATAGTTGCTTAATAAATGCACATTGGTTGATGAATTTCATAGAAGTTCATACCCATACACATATGTATCTGTCAGCATGGTCTAATGGAAAGAGGACTGATCTGGAAATCAAAAACCTTAGTATATAGCCTGCACATAGCTTGTCTGTATATAGCTGTTTGCATGTTGTCTGCCTAAAGAGATTGGAACTCGAGGATAAGTATAATCTTTTGCCTTTCTTTGTAAGCCTAGCTCTTAGTAGAGTGTCTGGCACATAGCAGGCACTTAAATACTCATTGATTGACTATTACTGACCTTGACTTCTAATTCCATTTTTGCCACTCACTCATTGAGAAATGTTTGTTCATATCCTTTGACTGTCTCTTTGGGAGAATATCTTTAACTGCATGCTTTATGACCTTTGGAAAGTTACAACTTCTCTGTATGTTGGTTTCTACATATGTAAAAGAATAGGCTTCAAGTTAGATGATTTTCAAGGTTTCTTACACCTTTAAAGTCTATGAAATAATATTATTTAGTAATTCCTCTGTGTCTAAAACCTAAGATTCTATGTATCCAGGTATTGTTTTTTGTTTTTGTTTTTTTTTTGTCCCACAAAAAGTGCTACTATAGATACTTTGGTCTATATAGAGTCTTTCATTGTGTCAATGACAGCCTAACACTGGAATATCTGGGTCAAAGGTTATAGACATTTTAGTCACTTTATCTGTATAATTCCAATTGCTTTCCAGAACAATTGTACCATTTCATAGTTCCGTCAACAACTGCATTAGTGTGCCTATCTTTCGCCAACTCCTCCAACACTGACTAGCCCATCTTTGGTCATCTTTGTCAATGAACTAGTGTGAGTTCTCTCAGGTTAGCATTTGTCAACTCCATAACACTAAGAAACAATTCCAAATTTGATGTAAATTTCTCAGGAAGTTAAATATTAAAGAATTTGGTGATAATGTCCATATTTTTGCTTGACAAATTGTACTGTATTTTACCCAAAATGATTTTAATTTTTACAGGATTCTGAAACTTTATGATACAATATAGAGAACTAACTCTTGTAGTCTAAATTGTAAGAACAGTGGTGAGACTATGGATTAAATGTTTAAATATATTTTTTATGTTCTTCATCTCTATATATGTATCTTTCTAGTAATGTTTTATTTCATTTTTGTTTATATGATGAAATGGAATCTAATTTATGTTTTATTATAAAAAGAACTGATGAATATTGTTTTGATTTTGGTTCAGCTGTTTTTTAAAGTTCTTTGTATGTGCTGTCTTCATGATATATAAGGATTTCTATTGTATTTCATTTAATGTGAAACCTTAAAATAAATATGAAAAGCCCATTTAAGAGACAACTCAGTTTTTTAAAATATATATACATACATATATACATATATGCATATATATATATATCACTTATTAGTGGTTTGGAGCATTCTTTCATATAGTTGTTAATGACTTGTAATTCTTCTTTTGAGAATGTTTGTTTATATCCTTTGACTACTTCTCTTGGGAAATAGCTTTAATTGAATGTTAAAAAAGAGAGAGAGAGCAAAATATTGTAGGAGTTCAAGAGTACTGGGTCTATCCTGCTATTCTCAGATGGAAAAAAAAATGAACAAACAACAATAAATATCTTTCAAATAATTCAGGTTTAAATGCAATATATAAACTCTCCACATGAGGAAATAAGAGAACAGATGTGGATGAAAGATAGCTAAAGTAAAAATCTAGAGAAGTGGGATCTTTAGTAGGGAGGTGTTTACTCTATATTTGACTATTTTATTTTATGTGGGAAATTTATATGTAACAATTAAGTCAAAATTATTTGAAGATTTTTTTTTATTATTTGCTACAGAAATTAGCTGGGGCAGGGAGAGTGAGAGGAGTGAGCAAACACTTAATGGACTCCTGATAGATTTTATACTATTTTATTTCACATGTTGTCACAGAGTCACACATCTTAGTCCTAGAGGAGCTGCTAAGTAATATATCTCATGGAAGTCTTACAATATAGAAGTAGAAAAAACCTTGGAGGTCATCTAATTTTAACCTAGGCTCAACCTTAACCCCACAAGTATAATGGATTATTTATTGGACCTTGTGTAATTTACTTAATCTCTTTCAGTGTCTGTTTTGTCATCTGTACAATAAGAGAGTTGGACTAGATAATCTTTAAAGTTTCTTTCATTTATAAATTCTATGACTTTCACAACATATATTCCATAACACTTATTTCTTTAGGAGGACAGCTGGATATAACATACCTATTACCGAAAACATACAATACTATTTGAACCTAAACTATAGTGATCTTTCAGTAACAACTATAATAATGTTCAGATTTTTACCTTTCCTGCTGAGCTGGAGAACAAGTAAAACATTCCTAGTTAATTTAGGATGTGTCTGTCATCAAAACAAATCTAATATGCAAGCAACAGCAACTTTATTAGCACTTACTGATCCCAAGGGTGATAAATACATTTGTTTACTTATATGTGCTAGCAAAACTGATGGTAAAAGAGAAACTGATCAGACTTCTAAGTAGGCAAAGCTCGCATTAAGTATAAAATGATGGTATAATCCCAGTAATTGTCAGAATCTATACCAGTGATGGCTACCTTCTGTATCATCAAGGGCTGCATTGTTAACCTGCCAGAAACCTGAGGGTCATGGGTAATTTCCATTTGTTTGCATACATTAGCATATACTTTGCAACATAAGTAATTCAAACTTTGATTTTTCAAGGATGAAGTTTGTGCTTGATATAATTGACAAAAGGTAGTCCAAGACCATACAAGAGTACAAAATTCATTCCATGTCACTCTTATCCTCCCAAATAACTATCACATGTTTTGCCACTTATAGTGAAAGGGGTTTCTGGAATTTTTGCCCATGAAACAAGCCTACATGTGAACATTAACCTCACATCTGCTTCATTTCTCTCTGTAATTTCTCCCTATCTTTTCATTTGGATGGGAGTAAAGGTAATATCTCTATACTCATTTCCCTTGGGAAAGCTGCTGGTTCTTACTTACTCTTAAGTTCATTAATAATCCTGTTTTTAGATCAATGACCAAATGGAAAGAACTTAGAGAATGCTGTTTTGTTTGGTCTTCAGAAGCCAAATACAGCTATCAGAGTGATGCTCTATTCAGCTCACTTTGGTCACTAGGCTTTTAAAAGTAGGATGAAGTTG
Source organism: Vombatus ursinus (assembly GCF_900497805.2). Classification (NCBI taxonomy): domain Eukaryota; kingdom Metazoa; phylum Chordata; class Mammalia; order Diprotodontia; family Vombatidae; genus Vombatus; species Vombatus ursinus. The sequence continues at coordinate 10,089,105 of NW_020954619.1, forward strand.
CTAAACGTAAGACAAGGCAGAGACTGCCAAAATCCTCCACCTATGGGAGGGGTGTGGGCTCAACAAAGAGAGACGAGTGAAAAAAAAAAAAGCCAGGAAAAACTTGTAGTTGCAAGCTGGCTGCTAAATGACCATTCCATTTGATGCCTCAATCCCTTTGGACCAATACTGGATCCCAAATGCTACAAATGAAAAAGACACTACAGAGCCTAGAGGTTTTCATAGGCAGCAGAAGAGATGAATTACTATAGCTTGGGAGGATTTGAAGCATTGGAAAAACTTGACACATTGTAAATTGAAAGAACTCCAAACATATCACCCACTGTATTATATCTTCTCCATGATCAGAATTAAAAGTGTGGATATTCCCTCATGTCTTTGAATATGCACATGCCATAATAAAATCAACCAGTCTGATGAAACAATCTTAATAATTTTCTTCTAGTGAGTATATTCTTCCATTTTGTAGGGGATTTCAAGGAAAGGGGGGAAAGATGAACCAAATAATCTGTGGAAATTACCACTTTCATAACAAATCATTAGAATGTGTACCAAATGAAGAAAAATGGAATTCAATAGATTTTGGAAGAACATTTTGAAGTCAAAAAAGGATGTCAATTATAAAGAAAAAAATGATTTCTCCAAAGATCACAACTTTCCCAAATGTGATGAAAAAATATCAAGATGCTAATTGACACATGCTAGCTTTCATTAAAAATTAAAACCTTTTCATCCATGCAGTAGAAATTCTACAGTTACTTGAATAGTCCTGAGAGAAACATAGTCTATGACAAAGTTAGACTTAAGCTTTAAAACTGAATCTTCTTTGAGACATTTGCCAAAATCAAGCAGGAACAACAACATGCTTATTACTATTAACATTAACGAAACTTGAAAAACAGGTGGAAAGAAGCCCAGATATAATTCAAAGAGGTCTAAACTTATTTAGAAAAATCTATTCAGCAATTTTTCCCTGACAATTCAATTGTTTCTATCATACTGTAGGTTATGACATGATACTCTTCAAATATTTGAAAGGCTATCACCTGGGAGAGAGATTAGACTTGTTCTGCTTAGTTACCCAAACAATAACATTTATTAAGTGCTGAGGATAAAAAAAAAAAGAGGCACAAGCCAGACTTCATCCTCAAGGAACTTACAATCGAATGTGGTCACAACATGCAAATGAATATATAAAAAGCAAGCTACATACAAGATAAATAAAAAATAGTTAACAGAGAGAAGGCACTGGAATAAAGAAGGGATGCTTAGCCCCAGGAAGCAGAACCAACAACAATGCATGCAAGTTGCAAAGAGCCATATTTAGGAAAGATATCAGGAAAAACTTCCTAACAACTTTGAGGTTGTTGTTGTTCAGTTGTTTCAGTCATGTTTGAGTATTCATGACCTCATTTGGGGCTTTCTTGACAAAGATATTAGAGTAGCTTGCCATCTCCTCCTCCAACTCATTTTACAGACGAGCAAACTAAGGCAAACAGGGTTAAATATAACAAGTACAGATACCCAAATTGGAATGGAATGTCTGAATGTATTTTGAATTTCCTTTCATTGGAGGCCTTTCATCAAAGTCTAGATGACTTTTTGTAAAGTATGTTGCAGACAGTAACAACTTATGCTAGGTGGATATTAAAGTTCCTTCCAGTTCTGAAATTCTATGGTTCTGTGACCTTGTGACCAGAAAGTTCATAGTTTCCATATCCAGGAAGTAGGACAATCAATGACGCTACCTATCAGGAAAATGGGTAATCCTTGAACTCAACCTGCTATATCTATATTCTCTAGGACTATAAATGACACATCCTTGTATAGTCTAGGGCTTTAACAAAATTGTAATTTCAATGAAAATGCCACAAAATTTAAGAGTTTTTAAACTATATTTACTTTAGATTTCTCTGAAATAAGTGGAAAGGTTAAAATTAGTCTAAAATAATGGATCATTGACCTCAGTGCAGGTAACTTATAGGTCAAACAGAAGAAGAAAAATAACTGAAGATCTTTATTTCACACTCCTAAGCAAATGTATCATAATTCTATATTTGTTCTAGGGATAGTAAAAGGAGCTGAGTGTTGGTTATGGACAGTGGATGTCCACAGAAACATGTTATTCATTTCATTTCTCACCCCCCCCCCACATACACATACCCACATACGCCACTAGTGTCTTCACTCTGAGATTTGTCATTGTTGTTCAGTAGTTTTAGTCATGTCTGACTCTTTGTAACCCCTTTTGGGATTTTCTTAGCAAAGATGTGGTTTGTCATTTCCTTCTCCAGCTCATTTTACAGATGAGGAAACTGAAGCAAACAGAGCTAAGTGACTTGCCCAGGGTCACACAGCTAGTAAGTATCTGAGGTCATATTTGAACTCAGGTCTTCCTGACTCCAGGCCCAGCACTCTATCCACTGAGATATCTAGCTGCCTCTATATATTTTGTATACGCAACTATTTTCTTAATAGTAAGGGCTTAACACGTTTACCGATTAATCAAGAACAGTGAATATGGTGTCAATTCTTGAACAAGTGCTTCTAGCAAATTGTTAGTCACTGCTCAGACCTGACAATTAAACATTACATTGTGGCATAGTGGAAAGAATGTTGACTTTGGAGTAAGAGGACCTAAGTCTGAACTCAGGTTATGCCACTGACTGACTTTGTGATCTTGGGCAAAGTTATTTCACCTCCTTGGACTCAGTTTTCTAAAGTATAAAATGAGAATTAGACTAGATTATCTCTTCAAGTTTTAAATACAACAATCCTATGGTCTTTGTTCCAATCAAAACAATTACTACCATCACTGTGAGCCCTCAGTTTCCTAGGCAAAGATACACCCTAAAATGCAAAAACCTGTATAAGAATCTGAAAAATGATACTATCATTGGAACCCCTGAATGGTTGGAACCAACCATCTTGACATCCTCTTCTGTACTTTTACTGCAAATGATATGTGACTGGGAATAGTGATAAATCAAAAAGAATACTTTAGATAGAGAATCTGGCAGTGTGGTACTAGGGAATGAGTGCTGGATTTGGAGTTTAAAGATTCAAATCCAGGCTCTACTATAGCTTTGTGACATTGCATTAGCTATTTAACCTTTCTGGCCTTAGTTTACTCATCTGAGAGAGTGAGAGGGGAGTTAAATTAGATGATTTCTGCATTCCCTTTCAGTTCTATATCTATGATTCTATGATAGAGATTAGGTATATCTAATATGCCTATTTTTTCCACATATAATTATATTCTATCCATTCAAGTGTGTACATATAACATACTACACATACACGCATATGCACACACACACACACACACATACACACACCATAAAATTATACAGAAAAGTGAGAAATGCATCCAAGCTGGAAGTGAAAGGTAGCTCTGTCCAAAAGACCAAGTCTGGTTAGAAAGAAATGAAAAAAGAACCCCCATACCCAAATACACCTGTAAGAATGAAAATATACCAGAGGAGCTGGTGATAACAAAAGGAACAAAGTGGCCAACAAGGCCAAGAATTAGCTACCGAATGGACCTGATACTGTCTGAGCTCCAATTGCTTTTAAAGCCATCTTTAAACATGTGTGGAAGGAAAGAAAACCTTGTAAAGAATTTTGTTGAAGTTCTACATTTGAAAGGAAATATTATGAAAACACCAACTCATTCTTCTAACAATTCTGTAAAAACACCTCAACTATGTTATTTTAATAGGAAAACTGATAATGCACTACTCTATAGTTCAGCTAATACTAGCCTAGAGCCAAGCTAAACTCAGTAAAGTTTCACTAAACCTGAACTTCAGTCATGGATTTTCCTTGTCATCTTTTCTACCAATTATATTGTCCCCATGGTCTATACGTGTTCCCTTTCACCATTCTTTCACTCTCGTGGACTCAAACTTTATATATCTAAGTTGTTCTTCAGTTAAAGATGTTTTCTTGTAATACAATCAAACCATAGGCAGGAAATTTATCTGGACAGCTTTCATAGCACTACCTTGAGACCATAGTAAAATTTACTTACTTCCAATTCCACAGCTTTAAAAAAGGGAAAAAAAATGTTTTAATGGAGCTGACACTGTCTCATGGATACTGCAGTAGAAATATTAAAAGCTTTGTTTTCTCTCTGTATCCCTCTATACAAAGAATCAGAGCATTAATCTAAGCGGGGAGAAAAAGAGAAGGAACCTTCACATGAGTATGTCCACTTTCAAGCTTTCATGAGAGGGAAGGTAGCTTTGAAACAGGGAAATAGGTCAAGATCACAACTGCTGTACAGAATTAGGACTATCTAAACTTTATTATTCTTAACTAGAGTCCCACACCAGGGTACTCATTTCCTTTCAAGATACCAGCTTCTAAAGATGTCCAATTTGATGTTTTCAGTGGTTTGTGTTAAACATTTATCTTCAAGTATCAGTCAAGCCTGATTTGTCCACTAGCTCCTTTTCTTCCTGAGAAAATTAGAGAATCCTGATACTAATAACATAGCATTGTTTTTATGATTTAAATGGCCGTTATTCTTTCCCCTAGAGTACGTATTTAAGCCTTGTCATCCCTTTAAACATCTAAACTCTCCAAGGTTGAAAGGTCAAATAGAAGTCAAAGGATGAATTAAACAACCTCTCTCAATTCCTTCCATTCCTGTGATTCTACAACCTGATCATTTATATATTTCAGGTATCTAGGACATTTCTCTCATCACCAGTAGTAGCAAAACTTTACTATCAGAAGGATCATTTATGAAGATGTAAATCGAACAGTGAAAAAAGAGAAAAGTTTGAGATAACAGTCAAAGAAAACTAAGGTGTCTTAGGTTGCATTAAGAGAGACATAATGCGTAGGGCAGAGAAGTGATACTCATGTTGTATTCTACTCTGGTCAGACCATATCTAGATCATTGCTGTCAGTATGGGGGGCAACACTGTGAAGAGCACCTCTAGAGAGGGTCTAGAGAAGGGTAGTCAGGTGTGGACAGTGCCATACCATGAAGATTAATTGAAGGACCTAGGGATGGTTGGCCTCATCAAGAGAAGACTAGGAGAGACATGAGAGCTGTCTTCAAATATCCAAGGGACTGTCATGTACAAGATTGAATAGATTTGTTTTGCTTGACTCAAATGAGGGAATTAGAAAAAAGAAGGGATGGAAGTTTTTAGCAAATTAGAAACAAGATTAGGCTTTATGTGAGGCTGAGGTTGATGGATCTCTTCAATTTGGGGAGCTCCGAGATGTAGTAGATTATGGTAATTGGGTGTCTGAACTAAGTTCAGCATTAAAATGGTGAGCACCTGAGGGCCACCAAGCTACTGGAGAGAGGAAAATCAGCCTAGGTCAGAAACTGAGCAGGTGAAGCCTGCTGCACCAATCAGTAGTGGGTTTGGACTCCTGAATCTTTTAGCCTGGATGAGATAGGGAGACATAGTCTTAATATGAAGAAAGAAAAGAAGAGTGATGTTAATAAGTGGAGGGCAGATAGGTAAGAGGGTTATGAAGGGTGTTACATTGATAGGATTCTTTATGAGATCATGAAGAGGCTTGACAAGGGCACCCTAGATAATCTCCTATAGGAGATGAATTCATGCCACCCTCAACTCCACTCTCGATATACCATCATAACAACTGACATTTATATAACATTTCATGAAGCATTTCATCACTGTCACCTCTTAACATCAACCATGTCAGACAAGCAATATTGATTATCCATATTTTATAGATGATGAAACTGAGACTCAGAGAAGTTAAAAGACTTATCCGAGGTCAAACAACTAGTAAGTGGCACAATTGGGACTTGAACTCTAACCTTCTGCCTTCAAATTCAATGTTCTTTCTACTATACTATGTCAAGTAGCACTAAATTTCTGTGCCCTTATCATTGAGGCTGTTGATTTGGAGCTGGAGGGAGTCCCTTTGGACTATAAAAATGTCTACTAATGTTAGAACATTTACACAGAGTTCTCCCATATGCAGACATATATATATATATATATATATATATATATATATATATTTTAAATCAGGTTAGTGCTGCTAAAGCAGAGAAAACAGATTCCAAATGGACTAATGGAAATATTTGTGTCACAGAAAGTCAATGACCCTAATACCCTACCCTCCCACCCAAGAATCAAATACTCTACCTTTTTCTCAATTACAGATCCACAGCCACAATGTGCCCAAAAGCAAGCCACAAAGAGACGGGGAAACAAATGCCACTTTATTTTGGAGGCTCTTAAGAATCTGCTGCAGATTAGACACATGACTTACATTAACAATCATATCCAATAGGAAAATAGGCCCTAGTGTGACTGACAGGATACTGTTTTAACCACTGAATCTCTGGGGAACATTCTGTTCTCCTCAGTTTCTAAATGATGACATGATATCATTTGCTGCAATAGCTCAGCAACCCTGACACATTTTGTCTTACTTGAATTGTCTTAGAAAAGTTACTAAGCCTCTTCAGGGTACATAGCTTTTAAGCGGGAAAAGACATATATTATGTGTAATGAACAAAGATAGCATGATTTCAATCTGAGTTAAGGCCATATGCAAATCTCAGTACCAGATTACTATTATAAGCCTACAATCCTTTCCCTAGCCCCAGTGCATTCTTTAAGCAAGAAAGCTTGATGCACCCTAACATGTTAAAAGCATTTCCTAATTGTTTCAGGCTAAACCCTTAGCATCATAGAGCTATTAGGAACCTTAGACACAATCTCGTCCACCTACTCATTTTACAGCTGAGGAACTGGGTTCCCTTGGAGTTTATTGACTTACTCTAGGTCACATAGGGAGTAAGCATCAGAAGTAAGATTTGAACATAAAGGCTCTATTTCCAGAGCCAGTGTTCTTTCCACTGTGCTACACTATCTCCAGAAGCAGTTGTCTTACTTCATTAAAACAATCAGGAAGACTCATCTTCCTGAATTCAAATCTGGCCTCAGACACTCACTAGCTGTGTGACCCTGGGCAAGTCACTTACCCCTGTTTGCCTCAGTTCCCCATCTGTAAAATGAGCTGTAGAAGAAAAGGGCAAATCATTCCAGTATCTTTGTCAAGAAAATCCAAAATAGGGTCATGAAGAGTCAGACGCAACTGAAAACAACTCAAAAACAACAAATTAAAAATTTCACAATCAAATCTCTTCCTATCTTTGCTTCTAAACACAGTTAACTCATTCAAGCAACCATAACTTTAGTTCCTTTAAGAAAATGCAAATTTTAAGGTTAAGAATGAGAAAAATACTTGCTTTCTGAAAGGAAAGGGCAGATGAGGTAATAGCCTTTCAGTTGATTTCTCATGTATTTCTGCATGTATGTTCAGGATCCCATCCTGATACTAGATTCCATGTAGAAGTCTGTGGTGACATGAATCGACAAGAGTCTGGGATGATGCCTTCTAGTAGGCCTAGGTGTTACTATTTCTGCTAAATATGACCCCCTATCTCTCTTCTCCTTTGCATTTAAACTCCTTGAAAAAAATAAACTACAATTAGGGCCTCTACTTCTCCTGTCACCCTTTTATAAATCCTTTGCAATCTGGTTTCATCTTCCTCTGGCTTCGTAATCTGTTCCTTCCTCACTCATTCCACTTTTCAGCATGAACTGGTACATTTACTCCTTCTCATCGCGATCTCCTATGCCTGCAACGCTTTCCTCCCTCCCCTCTACTTCCTGGCTCTTCCGGTTTTCTTCCAGGCTCCCTTCAAATACCAGCTTTTGCTGGAAGCATTTCCTGGGTAAGACCCCACCGCATCATCTTCCCTCTGAGATTGTCTTCCACTTGCAGCGTATATATATCCTGTATGTACTTAGTTATTCGCATGTTGTCTTGCCCATTGAAATGTCAATTCCTTAAGTTCAGAGATTGTATTTTCATCTTTCTCTGTATTCACAGGGCTCAGCACAATGTCTGGAAAAATCAGCATTATCATCACCGTCACTCACCATCATCATCACCACCACCACCACCACCACCACCATCATCAGAGCTAGCATTTATATAGTGCTTAAAAGTTTCCAAAGCACTTTACAAATATCCCATTTTGTCCTCCCAACAACCCTGGGAGGTAGATGTTATTATTGTCCCCATTTTACAGATAAGAAAATTGGGGCAGAAAGAGGCTAAGAGGCTTGCCCATGATCACAAAGCTAACATATGTGTAAGGATGGATTTCAACTCAGGTCTTTCTGACTCAAAGACCAGTGTACTATCAACTGCACTATTTAGCTGCCTCTAAACGCTCATTGACTAACTGGCTAATAACAATGCCTTAATGGCAGTAAAATAAAAGTTCATTTTGCTTCTCCCTCCCCCTTACCAGATGTTTTGCATGCTTGGGGTTCCTAGTCTAATATGACATTTTACATTCTGAAGGCAGCTCAGGGAAGCACATTTGCCTATCTGACTTTTTTTAAGAGGCTGACCTTCTGCTGGTGGTAATAACTTACTTCCTATCTATAATCCAAACATTTTATAGTTTTTTCCTTCTGGACAAAAACCCATCATTGGTTCACGTATTCACAGAATTTCAGACTTGGAAAGGACTTCAGAAGGCACTTAGTCCAATCTCAAACCTAAATAAGAATTCCATTTACAATACCCCTGACAAGGGGTCATCCAGCCTTATCTTAGAAATTTCTAATGAAGGGAAGCCTATTTCACTACTCCCAAGGAATTTTTTTTTTTTTTACTTTTGGAGATTTCTAATCATTAGGAAGCTTTTCCTTGTATCAAGTCTAAATCTGCCCCTAACTTCCACCCACTACTTCTGACTTCTAGGAGCAATTTAACATATCTAATCCTTCTCCCTCATCTCTCTCCCCCCATCTTCACCCAGACTTCTCTTCTCCAGGTCAAACATTCCTAATCATTTCAACTAAACATTACATGGAATGAATCCTTTAGCATGATTATTGCTTTCCTCTAGATGTCCTTCAATTTATCAGTGCCCTTCCCCAAACATCACACCTACATCTGAACACAGTGTTCCAGGTGTGGTCTGTCACACAAAGACTATAGCAGGATATTCATTACCCTAGTCATGGAGGCTGTTACTTCTGGGAAATCGCAAAATTGACCTTAAATGTCCCTTAAAAGCCAAGCCTCATCTTTTTAATAAGAATGTTTTACTAGTTTTGCTATATAGTAGTGAGATGTGGAATACAATTGCCTTTGAAGAATTAAAAATGAATATAACATGCATGGCAATACAGAGGCATATGGTGAATGAGAATAGGCTGCAACATAAGACTAATATGAAGATCTAAAAGAAACGGGAGTAAAAAGCATTATCAAGGAAGAGAAGATGGGATGATTATACAGAAAGAATGAGGTGGACAAAATGATCCTGAAATGCCAGGGAAAATGAGAGGCACCCAGCACATTGAGTGAATGCTGTGATGATAAGGCATGGCACAGAGAAGTACAGGATAAGTTCATATGGATGGTTTGCAATCTGATTCACTGGAAGGAACCCTTGAATTGATTATATCAGAAATCCATACTTCTGTATGTATATGCTGTCTCTCCTTCAACAGAACATAAGCTATTTGAGAGTAGAAATTAGTTCATTTTTTTGTAGGCATCTAAACCGTACAGTGGATTGAGAGCTGGACCTGGACTGTCTCCTGAGACTGCTCTAGCAGGCTTACAATGACTGGGAAAGCCAAACAGAGATGTTTTGGAGACATAAGTGATACAGCTCAAACTTCCAGGGAATATGAATGTAAACTCTTCCCTCAAGCCAAGATTAAGGCTGATGGGGAGGAAGTAAAGAACTCTTTCCTTAATGCACTCAATGAGAGTCAGTATCCCTGTTCCAGAATGAAGAATCCCTCCAGATCATGACCATCACCATAGGAAGTCTGTATGCAGAGATAAAAGTGGGATAGAACAAGAAATGATGATGATTTTCTACCATCCCCTTTATTTGCAGAAAGACCTAAAATATCCCTATGAGATCACAAGAATATGGGATGTAGAGCCAGAAGAATGAGACTAAATTCATTTTAGTAATAAATCGAGGCCAAGAGTAGTTAAGTGGCTTTCCCAAAATTATACATGCATCAAGTAACAAAAACAACAAAAATATCAATAAAAAGCTATTAGTGCTGTATGGTTACAAAGTACTTTTACAAATTAGCATAATGAATCTTTATAACAACACTATGAGATAACAACTCAACCTAGAGGCTCAGATGGGTGAGGATACTCTCCCAAGGTTTCATTAGTGTAGTGCAGAAGGCAAATTGCCTCTTCCCTTCTAATATCTCCAGGTGCAGCACAAGAATGATCTTATGATGGGGGATATGGAACTGCTCTCTACATTTCGTTCTCTCAACCTGCCAATATTCCCACTTGAACAAATGAGATTTAGTAAGACTCTCTGCCAAAATTCTACACTATCTAAAGAACATCAATCAGGGCAGCTAGGTGGCACAGTGGATACAGCACCGGCCCTGAAATCAGGAGGACCTAAGTTCAAATCCAGCCTCAGACCAGACGCTTGACACTTACTAGTTGTGTGACCCTGGGAAAGTCACTTAACCCCAATTGCCCATAAAAAAAAAAGAACAGCAATCACCATTGATCATTCTATACCTTGTTATGGAGTAAATACTTTGTATAAACCATCTCTCTTCTTGATTTCTCAGTTTGAAAGACATAGGTCATCTTTTTTTTCTTTTTTCATTTTGCCACATTGTTCAAGAGTAGCTGCAAGATACATTAAACAAAACATTCCCAGAGTACACTATTCCCTGGTAAATTGAGGGACTTTAGTTGCAAGCTCTACTTACTTCTTCAAACCACAAGAATGTAATTTAGTAATTGGCTGCACTTTCAATTCCTAGGAAGAAAAACCATATACCAAGCAAAAGAGATGATCAACCCCATCGTGTTCCCGTCTTGTTCCAAATCATCTACCTGCTTCATTTAATCTTCACATTATCATGACCTGTGATCATACTACTTTCATCTTTCTGTTCTCTAACACATTAAAGTCTTCTGAAAGAGTCGGTACCTTTTGTGTTTGTGGGAAATATTATTTATTTTAAATTATTTTGGAATTCTACTGAATTTAATTTAGACAAAATCATTCAGTAGTCAGAGACTTCCTAACAAATGTATCATTTGCACAATTTACAAGTACATTCTTTTCATCATCATTCAAGTAATTTATAGGAATAGGCAGTATTACCTGAGTCCAGGGCAGGTTTTTCTAAAGTTTATATCCTTGAAATATAGTTTTTTCCTTAGCTTCTTTTCTTAATTCCTACAATTCCGTAATCCTTACATCAGAATTATGTACTCTACTATTTTACAATTCCTATCTCCTCCAATGCTATACACTGATATATTTTCAATCATATTTTTCTTCTTAGTCGAAAATCACATAGAGGAGCCTTGTGACCTATTTAGTTTTTTTTTCTTCTTCTATCTAATGTGTTTCCAGCAATACATTTCGAAAGAAGATTGAACAATGAGACCGATCAAGATCTTTTCCCAGTAGCCATCTGGGAAAGAAAAATGATTCCTTACAGCAATAATCAATCAGTTTCTTAATGAATTTAGCACCTGTCTTAAAGTCACTTTCTCCATCCCAACTCTTCCTTCATAATAGATGATCAACACACAAGTTGAAGAAACTTCTACTCAACTCCTCCATTCCACCTTAGCTATACAAAGAGATGCTTATCAAATTGTTCTTTCCATCACCCACAAGTGGTCCACCTCCACCTTTGAGAATTCCAAAATTACCTTTAACCAATCATAATCCTTTACCACTTCATATCTTCTCATGCCTCTTTATTTGATTAATCATCCTCATTATGACCTCCACCCTTAGTACTTTCCCAGGCCATCACCCTCGCTCTGGTTATACTCTCCTCCCTTCCCTACCTTAACTCTTTGGGGGAACCAATTCAACAAAATCTCTTGCCACCTGTTTTCTTTTTCTTTCTTTCTTTTTTTTTGTCTAGGCAATGGGGTTAAGTGACTTGCCCAGAGTCACACAGCTAGTAAGTGTTATGTGTCTGAGGCCAGATTTGAACTCAGGTCCTCCTGAATCCAGAGCTGGTGCTCTATCCACTGCACCATCTAGCTGCCCCTTTGCCACCTGTTTTCAATCAAGCCTTGCCAAACCCCATCCCTGGCTAACTTTCACCAAATGATTTTTTTTTTGTCTTACTCACATGTTATTGAATATAACTGAAGGAAGTCACAAAAGCACAAAGACTGAGTCTAGTGCAAATTTTATTATTTAATTTCAAATGGACCTTCACCACAGCAAGGAAATTCTCCTTAGTTTTTTCTCTATGTCACTCACCACAATGCTTGTTCTGAACCTTCTCACTTCTACTCAAGCATCCAACAGCACTTCTCCCTTCCTTCCATCCTCTCAACAGAATATCTTGTCTTATACTTCACTGAAAAAGCTGACACTACTTACCATGAGATGTTTCTTCTCATTTTATAGCCCCTGTCCTCATATGTCCTCCATTGCTATCCTTGCCAAGGCAGAACCATTTTTATATGGCCTTAATTGAACACTGTCCTATCTTCTAAATCAGATCACCTCCACAATAAACCCCCCCTTTCTCTCTAATTTTCAGTTTTTCCTTATCTTCCCTGCTTGAACCCAATAATCTTCCCATCCTTAAAAAAAATCTTCCTCAGTCCAACTATCTCTGCTAGGTATCACCACATAATTCCCCAATAGATAAATGGCCAAAGTATACGAACAGGCAATTTTCAGAAGAAGAAATCAAAGTGATCTATAGTCACATGAAAAAATGCTCTAAATCACTTTTTGATTAGAGAAATACAAATCAAACCAACTCTGATTCACCAACTCACATCATCAGATTGGCTAATATGAGAGAAAAATAAAATGATAAATGTTGGAAGGGATGTGGAAAAAATTGGGGCATTGTTGGTAGAATTGTAAACTAATCCAACCATTCTGGAGAGCAATTTAGAACTATGCCCAAAGGCTATAAAACTGTGCATACCCTTTGACCCAGCAAAACCTCTGCTAGTTCTATCCCAAAAGGAACAAAAAAAAGGGGGGGGGGATTTATATGTACAGAAATATTTATAGTAGCTCTTTTTGTGATGGCAAAGAATTAGAAATTGAGAGGATTCGCAAAAACAAACAAACAAACAAAAACCTTAATTGAAGAATGGCAGAATAATTTGTGATGTATGATTGTGATAGAATGCTATAGTGCAATAAGAAATGATGAGCATGATGGTTTCAGAAAAACAGGAAAAAGATTTATATGAACTGATGCAAAGTGAAGTGAGTAGAACCAGGAGAACATTATACACAGTAATAGCAATATTGTATGATAAACAACAATGAATAACTTAGTTATTCTCAATAATACAATGATCTAAGACAAATCTAAAGAAGTTACAACGAAAAATATTACCCACCTACTGAGAAAGAATACAGATCAAAGCATACTTTTTTTACTTTCTTTTTTTTTTTTTTGGACTGTGTTTTCTTTTGTAACACACTGCTGATTTGGAAATACATCGTTCATGACTGAACATGTATAATTTAAATAAAGATGCTTGAATTATCAAGGAAGGAAATGAGGAAGGAGGGAGGGATAGAATTTAGAACTCAAAATTTTTAAAAATGTAAAAAAAGTTTTTATGTGTAATTGGGGGGGGAAACCCTATAACAATAAATAAATAAATAAATAAATAAATATCACCCCATACCTCTCTTCTCCTCAGTTAAACTCCTTGAAAAAAAAATTACAATTAGAGCCTCTAGTTCTCCTGTCATCCTTTCATAAATCCTTTGCAATCTGGCTTCTGATCTCTTCATTTAACTCAATATTGTTACCTGAGTTACCAATGATCTTTATTGCCAAATCTATTGATCTTTTCTCAGTCCTCATTCTTGTTAACTCTCTCCAGCATCTGCTATTGATGAAGAGACTCTCCTTTTGGATACTTTCCCCTTACTGGGTTCTTATGCAGCTGAATCACTTGGTTCTCCTATCTGTCTGACTTCTGCTGGATCTCCACACATTTTATGTCCACTAATTGTGGGTTTCCTCCAACTCTGTCCTGGGTTCTGTCCTGCATTCTCTCCTTTCTTCTTTCTTTTTCATGTGTTAGTCTCATCAACTCCTTTGGGTTTAATTATCATATCTATGTAGATTGCAATATATGCATCTATGCATAAGTGTATGTATGTATCTCTATATTTAAATTTTTATATATATCTCCAACTCCAGTCTCCCTCCTGAGCTCCAGTTCCACACAACCAACTTTCTACGAATTAGACTTCTCAAACACATTATTCTAGAGGCACCTGAAACTTAATTTGTTCAAAAGTGAATACATTATCCCCACTCCTTTACCCCAAACTCTTCCATCTTCAGAAGTTTTCTATTACTGTTAAGGGCACTACCACCCTTCCAGACATCTATGCTCTCAAACTTCAGTGTCATCTTCATCTTCTCTTTTATATTCTCCACATGTTTAATCAGCTGCCAAATCTTGGCATTTCTATCTCCACAATGTCTTTCTCATATGTCCACTTCTCTCCATCCACATATCCATCAGCCTAGTTCATGCTTCCATCACCTCATTGTCTAGATCATTGCAAAAACCTTCTAAATAGTCTTCCTGCCTCAAGTCATTACCTACTCCAATCTATCCTCCATATAGCCAACACAATCAATTTTCTAAAGTGTAGGTCTGACTATGTCAGCCACTCTACTCAATAAACTCTAGAAGTTTGACATTACTTCTGAGATCAAATAGAAACTCCTCTGTCATTTAAAGCTCTTCACAATCTGATCCCTCCCTATGTCTTCTTACATGTTAGTCTTCTCCACATACTCCACAATCTACATATACTGGCCTTCTCCCTGTTCCTCAGACATAGCTCTCCAACTACATGAGAGCAACTACCTCACAGGGTGGATATGAGGATTGAACTAATAAATAAATTACATAAGTACATATATGTACATATGTGTGTATGTATATGTATATGTATACTTATATATATACATATACATATATACCTAATCAAAATAATAGCTAGCATTTTTATGGTGGCTACTATGTCCCAGGGACTGTGTTGAATACTTTACAAATATAATCCCATTTGATCCTCACAACAATGCTGGGAGGTAGGTGCTATTATTATTTTTGTCTTGCAGTGGAAGAAATGAAGGAAAACAAAGGTTAAGTGACTTGCCCAAGGTCACATAGCTAGTATGTGTCTGAGGCTGGATTTGAACTCAGACCTCCCTGGGAATGAGGTAGCATAGTGGATAGAGGACTGGGCCTGGAGTCAGGAGGACTTGAATTAAAATCCAGCTTTAAGCACTTAGAAGCCATGGGACTCTGGACAAGTCACTTCATCCTGTTTGTGTCAATTTTCTCATCTGTAAAATGAACTGGAGAAGGAAATGACGAGCTACTCTAGTATCTTTGTCAGGAAAACCCCAAACGGGGTCATGAAGAGTCAGACATGTCTAAACAAGAACAAGAAGAGCTACTTCCTGATTTCAGGTCCAGAGATCTATCTACTGTACCACTTAACTGCCTACACATGATGTGTGTGTATGTTTGTGTGTGTGTGTGTATACTATATATGTAAACATATATTATATGTATCTGTCTGTCTCTGCCTTTTGTCCTCATGACCTTTGAGAATCTCTGGCTTCCTTTAAGGATCCCACCTTCTTGAAGAGGCCTTTCTTAGTCTCTCACTCAGCTGCTAGTGCCTTCTTTTCCTAGGTTACTTTACTACCACTCTTCATGTTTCTTGTATATACTTAGTTATTTACATGTTGTCTCCTCCATTTAAACATAATAATAATAATAGCTAATAGTAGTCTACATTTATATAGTGGTTACTATGTGCCTGGCATGGTACTAAGTGCTTTACAATTATTATCTCATTTGATCCTCACAACAACCCTGGAAGGTAGATGCCATTATTATCCCCATTTCACAGATGAAGAAATGGAAGCAAATCTAAGTTAAGTGACTTGACCAGGGTCACAAAACTAGTAGATGCCTGATGTTGGATTTTATCTTGGATCTTCTTGATCCTAGGCTTGGCATTCTGTCCTCCATGCCATCTGTCCACTGTACTGCCTAGATGCCTAGGTAGAAAAAAGTAAGCTGGGGCAGCTAGGTGGCACAGTGGATAGAGTACCAGCCCTGAAGTCAGGAGGACCTGAGTTCAAATCTGACCTCAGACCAAACACTTGACAAGTACTAGCTGTGTAACCTTGGGCAAGTCACTTAACCCCAATTGCCTCACACAAAAAAAAAAAAAGAAAAGAAAAGAAAAAAGTAAGCTCTTTGTTGACATAGATTTTTTTAAAAAAATTTCCTTTGCATCCCCACCTCTAAGCGTAGTTCCTATTACATAAAAAAGTGCTTGATAAATGCTGGATTGAATTACTGATACACTCAATTTTTCTATCTTTGGGGAAGTAGATTCTGGGTGGGCCTTTAAGAACTGTGTACTTTCCTAGTGCCTACCATTTTCACCTTTTGGACCCAAGTTCAATTGAATTTAATCCCTTTGAGTACAAAACAATACTTAAAAAGCTCTTTCCTTACCTTTGTTGTATTTAACCATCTGGAAATATCAATGCTGATTAATATGAGGAACCTCACTAAAATTATAGCCATACCTGTTTAAAGATGAGTAAGCATAGGCAAACGTGATCAAGACTAAAAGATTTGATTGGGTCAGTGATCTGGCATCTGTGATGAATGTTTTGAAGGTCATGCCGTATTCCTTAGACATACTGATATACCATAATAAATCAATCTACTCTAAGAGAATCTAAGGCTTGGTAAAATGATGTTTGTGCTTATCTAGTCCAACCCCTTGCCCAATGCACAAATTCTATGACAAATGGTTATCTTGCCTCTTCTTGCAAACCTCTAGTGTTAGGTAATTAATTAATTCCTAAGTCAACTCGTGACATTTTTAGACAGTTCCAAAATGTGAGGATATTCTTCCTCATATGGAAAGGAAATATACCTCTCTGAAACACTCACCCATTGGTCCTAGTTCTATCCTCTGAAAGCAGAGAAAGTAGTCTAAGTCCTCACTCATACAATAATCCTTAAATATTAAAAGCCTGCTAGAATATCCCTTATAAACTTTCCCTTCAAGATAACTATTCCCAGTTCTTCTGATTATTCTTCAATGTAACATGGGTTCATATTCTCACACCACTCTTTTACCCGCCCCTTAGATGTGTTTCAATTTGTCAACATACATTTGAAAATTTAATGTCAGAACTGAATACTCCAGGTTTGCTCTGAAAGCTTGGCAGCACAGTGAGATTATCATTTTTCTTGTTCTATACATAATACTTCCATTAATGTATTAAATATCACATTAGTTTTTGACCACCAAATCATATTGTTGATTAATGTTCTGTTTCCAGTCAAATAAAACTCCTATGTCTTTGGTACATAAAATGATATTTTCATGTTTCCCACATTCAATTCTTATTATTTTTAACCTGAGCACAAGACTCAACATTAATCCCTATTATATCTTATCTATTTAGATTCAGCCCATAATTCCAGCCTGTTGAGAGCTTCTGAAATATTAATTCTGCAATCTAGTATATGCCTTTAAACTTCATTCCATATACAAACTTAATTAAAATATCCAAAATAATAGGTCAAAATATAGCACATATCGGTGTACTTACTACTTTACACCTCTCTCTCCAAGTTAATGATGGTCCATTAAGCAATACTAAGCATGCAAAAATCTGTACTACAACACAGTCTATAAGTTTCCATCAAATCCTCAAGGATATCTTGAAAAACTTTGGCAAGTGCCCAGATATACTTTTTACATTTCCTTAATATGCCAGCTTGGCAACACTGTCCAATAAAAGAAATGAGTTAAATATAGCAGGAATTTACTTGGCGAACTCATGTTGGTTCCTAGTGGCCTGTGTTTCTAAGGGCTTATAGCACACCAAGAAGCCAAAGATTGCTGAATCTATAGTCTCTCCAACAATGTAGCTCACAATCTATGACTTCATGGATAAGTTTTAGAGAGTTGCCTGACACTCAGAGAGTTAAGTGACTCATCTATGATCAGATAAAAAGTAGATATCTTAGAGAGAATGTGAACCCAGGTTTTCTCTAGGTCCAGTTCTCTGTCCACTATATTATGCTACCTTTAAAAATATTCACAAATCAGTGATTTAATAATTCATTTGAGAATTTCACCATAGCTTGGAATTGATGTCACTAACCTGTAGCTTTAAAAAAGAAATACTGATTCTGCTTTAAGTAAATTGAAAAAACTTGTTCATCCCCAATCTTTTACCAACACTTTCATTTTGTATCCATCCCCAAAGACTGCAAATAGAGATTCAGTGACCACATCTTTGTGTACATTTAGAAACTTGGGGTAAAATTTCTGCAGTCCAAGAGCCAAAAACAAATTAAGAAGCAGTATGTGGTTTCTTATTATTGCTTCACCTATCCTGGTGCCAATTCTACTCTAATCATATTTGCTCTACCCTTTCTAGTATGATTATAATTTTCTTTAGCACAGGAGATGGGTAGATGCATAATATGAGGAAGCAATTATGTTCTCTTTTAGAGATAATATAGTATAGAAAGGCAATGTCTTGTCCTGAAAAGAACACCAGCCTTGGAGCCAAGTGACTCAAAATTCAAGTCTCAGAGTTGACACTTAACCAGTCTTATGCCCATGGGGAAGTTACTTATCTTCTCTAAGTTCAAGATTCCTAATACATATGAAATATTGACGATATCCACATCACAGAATTGTAGTATGGGAAGTATTCAATAAACTTTTTAAAACCCTATACAAATATAAATGCACTGATATAATATTGGCCACCACAATCTTATGGTCCAGTTTAGTCTATGAATATGCAATAACGAATATGAATTAAATCATTAATCACTCTTATGATAATCACGAGTTCATACTATTGTCTTATTTCTTTAATCATGTTGTAGAAATTTCTAAGATATTTAATAGGCATTCTTTCTCTGATAATCTCATGACAAATCATTCAGATGATTTTTTGAGCCCAAGGGTAGGTGTTTACCTTTATTCCTCATTTTCTTTCTTGTCGGAGTCAGTAGACTTGTAGATGAAGTAAGCACTGGGACATACCTGGATTTCGGCAAACTAAGTGACAAGATCTTTCATGGTATTTTTGCAGGCAAAGTAGAGAGGTACACTATTTGATAGTAGAGTTGAAAAGATTTTGTGGTTGAATGACCACATCTAACTAATTTCCAAATAACAATATCTAAATAATATCTAAATAACAATAGTTAATGAATCACTGTCTATCTGGAAGATGTTTTTTAGTGATATTCTTAGGAATCTCTTCTTGGTCTTACACTGCTGAACAATTTTATCACTGATTTGGATAAAAGATATAAATACCATGCTTATTATAGTTGCAGCTGACATGTTAAGAGAGATAGCTAACACACTAGACAACAAGGTTAAGATTCACAAAGTTCAAGAGAGCTAGAACAATGGCCTACTTCTAATAAGATAAACTTTAATTGGAATTCAATTCAACAAACATTTATTAAATACCTAAATTGTGAATGGTATTGTGTTAGGTTCTAGGGATACAAAGAAAAAACAATAAATAGGAAGAGTAATAAGGGAAGAATCCTATACTTAGGATAAAAAAAATAAACTGAATTAGTATAGGATAAGTAAAGAACAGTATGATTGAAAATATTCTAGGATTGCTATTGTAATAAAAGCTCAATGTGAATCAACACTGTGAAACAAAAGACAAAAAAAGTAAACACAATCTTAGACTTCATTTAGAGGAATGGTATCCTAAGCAAGATAAGTAATAATCTATTCAATTCAAGAAGTCAAATAAAAAAAATTCTTAAGTGCCTAATATGCATAAGATCTTAGAAGTACAAAGACAAAAGTGAAAATGCCCCTGCCGTCAAGTACATTATATTTTACTGGTGGAGTTCTTGCTATTCTCCGCTCTGGTCAGAACGTATCAGGAATATAATCATGTTCAGTTTTGCATGTCAAATTTAAGAAAGCACATTGAAGATCTGGAGTTCTTACCAGGATATATGCCATACAAGGATCAATTAAAAGAACTCTAGATGTTTAATTAGAGGAGACATAATAGCTGTCTGAAAGCATTTGAAGGGCCATCATCTTGAAGAGAGATTCATCTTGTTTTGTTTGGTCCTAAGAGGCAGAGCCCAAGAACAATGAGCAGAAGTGGCAAACCTGTAGTTGTTTGCTCAACATATGAATAAAAAAATCCTAACAACGAGAACTGTCCGCATATGGGATGGGATGCCCTGATCGGTAATGAGCTACTTGCAAGTCTTCTGGTAGAAGCTGAGTAACCACTTATCAGACAAGTAGTAGAGGAAGTAGATTCTTGTTAAGGTACATGTTAGAACTGGTAGCCATTAAAGTCTCTTCACACTCTGACATGTTGTGATTCTATGACTATGACTGCTGATGTACTGTAACCTCATGGGATACACAATTACTTTAACCTTTTCCCCATAAACAGAAGTACCACTTTGCAAGTATAATAGAAACTGTGACTGAGTAAGACCAGTTGCACATATAGGCATGCATGCATCATGAGGAATTATGCATTTATTACAATTTTTTGAAAGGGGAAAAGAAATATTGAGAATTCTTGAGATTTTCTCAAATTCCTTTTCAAATTGACTTTTAGCAAAGTTAAGAGTATAACAATAGTAATATGTTTTAAGTTATCATTTGGTTACATGATAATTCAATTTAACTATAATAAATTCTGAAAAATATAATTGTCCTTTTCTCTGACTGACTAAAGACAGATGTTGGCCAGGTATGCAAACAAATATACTGTAAGATATGATAGGTTTTTTAAAGAAATTGAACAACAATAATTAATACAAACTTCACCGCTTTATCTTTTTAGAAAGTATTGGTTGTAAGAATCCAAATCCTAGCAAAGCTAATGAGCATTAAGAATTTTTTTTAATCGTAAACATTATAAATGATATTTGTGTTTAGATGTCTACATCTATCTCTATGGAGGCAGATGAAAGTATTTATACAATATGAAGATCTAGGTTTTCAAAAGATATCCAACCTTTCTTTATAATCTCCATATAGTTTGCTAAATCTCCCTCTTCCTGTTTAAGGGAAGGGGGACTGGGACAGAAGGTAATGGTCAGAGAGAAAGAATTATGCTGATTTTTCTTTTTTCCTTTAATCTTAAAAACCATCCTGAAGTGGTACAGGCATCTCATTTCATACTGATTGGAGAGAAGCTAATACCTTTCCTGATGAGCCCTTAAAAAGTACAAAATTTGTGCTTGAAATGGCCATTAGTGTCTAAGTAAATTCTTCTCTATTTTAAATGCCACTTGAGTAAGCACCCAAATTAGAATTCTGAAGCCAAACCAAACCCAGTGCTTGGCATACTGAGTTATATAAGAAACACAGCCAGCATCTTTAACCTTGAGTTTCAACACTAGAAGCAACCACGGGCTCAGAATATCCAGATCCACAGGCTACTTGCAGCACTTTTAAAGAGAACAGATATGAAGCCAGTTGCCTGCTCACTTTCATAAATAAGACTTAAATTCACAGAGACTTTCCTATCTTACTATGTGCAAGGAAGCTTACATGACAAAATGCAAAACAGCCCTTGCCTACAAGGAACCTAGCTTTTACTGGCAATATGTTTTAACATATAAACTGTTAAATACATACATAGTAATTTGAGATGGAAGAATATAAAAAATAGAGGTATCGGTTTCTTGCAGGACAGGGCAAATAAGCTATATATGTGAAATAAAGAAATTCAAATAACAATTTACTGACCTAAATGATTTCAGTAGTTTTTATTTGTACAGATTGGAGTAAATGGACCAGATCATATATCCAAATGGAAGTGGCAATTACAGAACACAGGAATGTTCAGAAGTAACATCCTGGACCTGATCATGCCAAATGAGTAAACTATAGATCAGAAGCAAAAAATCACCAAGTCTATTAGGTAAAATCAAAGAGTCCTGGGCAGAGAGTATGGAGACTGGGCTTCTGCTACTGGTTTTGTCATTAACTAGCTGTGTGACCATGGGACAAGTCACTGTACTGCTCTACGCTTTAGTTTCCTTATCTTGAAACTAAAATGGTTGAACCAGATGATCACTGGGGACGTTTCCAATTCAAATAGTCTGTAAATCAATATTTCTATGCCAGGAAATCACAGTTAAACTGGGACTTGGAGAATAAAAAATAATACAGTGGGTAGATGTGGGGGATGAAAAATCTTAAGTATGGTCAATAGTTATCAGTCTAGTTTGGCTGGAATTAAAAAAAATCAAGAAGTGGAATCTTATGGAAAGGTTAGTAAGAGCTATTGTGGATGGTCTTGTATGGCAATTTAAGGCCTCCAGAGTTTATTTGGTATGCAAGAAGAGATTAATGAGCAGTGGAATGAAATGATCAGAGCATGGCATTAAAAAAAATAACCTAGAAGCAGTATGCAGGATATACTAGAAGTGGGAGAAAGTAGATATGGACATAAAAGTCAGAGAGGAAAGGTATATTTGGCCTTAGAATATAGCCATTATGTACTTTTTTTCCCTAAAAAAGAAACACCTATACCCATCCTTGGGTTATCTGCAACTCATGTGAGCAACAGGGAAAATTCATGTAAAGAATATTAATTTTAAAATTATTTAAAGTAAAAAAGTAAAGGAGGCTATACTGATCTCACATGAGACCCTAACATAATTTCTCTTATTTGTTTAAGTAAGTCATTAGTGTTCAAAACTCTATGTATGAATTATGGTATGAAAAATATATACATCTTTGAAATGTCATTGATGAGACTCAGAAAGGGAATAAAATCACTTCAATGTGTGGAGCAGTCTAATTTTCATGGTTAAATCAGAAATAATTCAGGATGGGTATGATATATTCCATGTAAGGGAGAGGGAAAGTGAATTTAGACTGCATCTATTTGACAAAGGCTATTTTAAAGAACTTGAAAAAAATTTTTTTAAAAATATATGATATCGAGTATAGCCTTCATGAGAGTCTAGCTCCTTATCACAGAGGAGGGTCTACATTTTCAAAGGTTATGCCAGCAGCACCCACATTCTCTCAGGTTCAACCAGGCAGGATCTCTTTCTATTGGCTTCATTGCTATACTTAGCAGTTTCTTTAAATCTACCTACTGGAGAGACAATCTACTCTCTTTCTGGTAATACTGAGGGGGTAAAGGTCTTGTTCACCCACAGTATGGGCACCAAGTACAAATATGAGAAGAATATCTCTTTCCAATTTGACTCTATGGCCCAGAGAATTGGACTAAGGATTTGGCTCTGTTTCATTTCTCATATTCAGTTTTAGGTGCAGAGGGATGAAGTCCCAAATTCAATAGTTTGAGCCATGGGATATTGGATCCAGGATTCCAGGCTTGATATTGCACCTAGCGCAACAGAGAATCAGTGTGAATCCAGGGTTCTAAGAGGCAAGTCTAACTTGGTTTGGATTTGGAATTTAGTGGGAGTAATCTTATATAATAACTAAGCTAAACCATAAACCTAATTCCAACTCCCATCTCCAGAGATCAAGGAAGAATGACAGGGGGTGAAGAGAAGGGAGATGCTTTGAAGAGTTGGGTGGGGGGTTACAAATTTATTCTTATTTAACTTTGAAGTAAATATTCCTTTGAAAAAGCTCATTGGATTTTGGTTTTTTTCAATCATGTCATTTTCAGTCATGTCTAATTTTTCATGACCCCATTTTAGCTTTTCTTGGCAAAGACACTGGAGTGGTTTGCCATTTCCTTTTCCAGTTCATTTTACAATTAAGGAAATTTAGGCAAACAGGATTAAGTAACTTACCTAAGGTCACAAAGCTAGCAACTGTCTGAGGTCAGATTTGAACTCAGGAAATTGAGTCTTCCTGACTCCAGGCCCAGCACTTTATCCACTGCTAGTTAACTGTCCTAATCTGACTATTGAGGCTTTAAATTGAACTAGGGTGCTGTGAATCCTCTAATATTGAGGGAACACATTTGGTGGCAGCTTGAGCAAATGGCAGACACCAGACACTGCCAATCCTCCTAAGGGTAGGGGTGAAATGCAACATATCTGACCTTCAGGCATTATGTAACATCTGTAAAACAAGTTCAGACTAAATTATCCCAAAGATCCCAATGACTTATAAATCTATGATCTTATAATATTTAAGAGGATATGATAGAGAGAAGTATATTATATGAGTAGATTCAGAATTTGTTGAATGACTGGATCCAAAGAGTAGAAATAAACTCATTGACACCAACCTGAAGGAAGGATTCTATGGGAATGACAATGTCCTTGATCCTGTTTTGTTCAATATTTTTTTTAATCGATGACTTAGAAGAAGGCATAGATAGTATGTTTACCAAGTTTACAGATGGCACAAAGATGGAGAGGATAGTTAATAGAGTGGATGAGAGAACTGGGATGCATAAAGAGACTGAAATAAAAGGCTGAATCTAATAAGCTGAAATTTAATAAAGATACAAAACCATCAAATATTTGGAAACTAACCTGTCTAGAAATACACATGACCTACAAATGAAAACTATAAAAATATAATGACTGAAAGAAAGGAAGGTCTAAATAACTAAAAGGACACTTAGTGTTCATGGATGAGTCAGACTAATATAATAAAAATGACAATACTCTCCAAATTAATTTCTATATTTAATGTAATACCCATCAAAATATCAAGGGGTTTCTTTATAGAACTGGATAAAATTATAATGAAATTTATATGGAAAAATAAATGGGCAAGAATATCAAAAGAGATGCTAGGGGTGAAAAGCTTATGAAAGTCATCTTGCATTCTCAGACTTTGAAATATATTAAAAAGTAGTTTTCACAAAAACTATCTGGTACTGGGCAAAAGAGAAAGAGAAAAAGAATGAAAGAGAAATATTGAAAAAGTGTGAGAGAGAACTAGATCAATGGCATTTAAATAAATAAATTTTCATATACAAAATGTGATAAAGTTTTAGTCACCCTCTAGAAGTTGCCCACATGATTCTTTGTGTATTCAGATCTGTTTCTTCTATCAGAGGTTCTTAGCCTGGCATTCATGAATCACAGTGGGTCTATGTACTTGGGTAGAAAAACAAAACAAAACAGGGGATGGAGCCGAGATGGCAGAGTAAAAGCAGTGACTTGCTTGAGCTCTTCCCCAAATCCCTCCAAATACCTGCAAAATATGGCTCTAGACAAATTCTAAAGCAGTAGAACTCACAAAAAGACAGAGTAAAACAAATTTCCAGCCTAAGACAACCTGGATGGTTGATTGGAAAGGTTTATTGCGCTGGGCTGGGACAGGAGCCCACTTCAGTGTGGGCATGCAGGCAAAGACTGGACCTCAGCAAACCTGGAGCAGGCCTCAGGGGACTGAATCACAGACAGTTGTGGTGGTTTCCAGACTTCTCAACCCACAAACACCAAAGACAACTTAGAAGGCCAGTAGGAAAGGTCTATGATGGCGGTGAGAGAGAAGTTTGGTCCCAGCCCTAGTCCCAGCACAGCCCCAGGGTGGTGGCTGCTTCTGAAGCTCTCAGCCACATACTAAAAAGGAACTGAGTAGTTAATCAGAGGGGAATTGCTGAGGCAGGAATCTCTTGCTTTGCCTGTGATTGGATCTGGGTCACAGTTCTGGATGGCAACCCTGGGGCAAGAAGTAGCACTGGTGTGGTGGAGCTGTAGTGGTGGTAGAAAGGAAATCCTCCTCACAGTTCCAAGGCAGAAAAGAGTGCTTGTGGTTGCTCATAGACCAGAGCCCAGGCCAGGAAAGGAACAAATACCTCACCCTTGATTGTACCACCTTGGAAGAACTGAAAATTCACAGGTCCCAAGAAATAGCTCTGAAAAAAGCTGCACAAAATCCCCTACACTTGGGACAGTACATTCTCCACACCAGAAGCAGACCCCTACCCTAACAAAATGCTTAAAACTCAAGTAATTGGCTGGGTACATGAGCAAACTGTGCAAAACAAAAGTCAGACCATAGAATCTTTCTTTGGTGACAAAGAAGATCAGAACTTACAACCAAAAGACAACAAAGTCAAAGCTCCTACATCCAAAGCCTCCAAGAAAAATATGAATCAGTCCCAGGCCATGGAAGAGCTCAAAAAGAATTTTGAGAAGCAAGTAAGAGAAGGAGAGGAAAAACTGGGAAGAGAAATGAGAGTGATGCAAGAAAATCATGAAAAACAAGTCAACAGCTTGCTAAAGGAGACCCAAAAAAAAATACTGAAGAAAATAAAAATAGCCTAAACCAAATGGCAAAAGAGGCCCAAAAAGCCAATGAGGAGAACAACGCCTTCAAACGCAGAATTGGCCAAATGGAAAAGGAAGTCCAAAAGGTTACTGAAGAAAATACTTCCTTAGAAATTAGAATGGAGCAAATGGAACCTAGTGACTTTATGAGAAATCAAGAAACTATAAAACAAAACCAAAAGAATGAAAAAATAGAAAACAATGTGAAATATCTCATTGGAAAAACAACTGATCTGGAAAATAGATCCAGAAGTGATAATTTAAAAATTATTGGACTATCTGAAAGCCATGATCAGAAAAAGAGCCGAGACATCATCTTTCAAGAAATTATCAAGGAAAACTGCCCTGATATTCTAGAACTAGAGGGTAAAATAGAAATGGAAAGAATCCACTGATCACCTCCTGAAAGAGAACCCAAGGGAAAACTCCTAGGAATATTATAGCCAAATTTCAGAGTTCCCAAGTCAAGGAGAAAACATTGCAAACACCCAGAAAGAAACAATTCAAGTATTGTGGAAACACAATCAGGATAACACAAGATTTAGCAGCTTCTACATTAAGGGACTGGAAGGTTTGGAATATAATATTCCAGAGGGCAAAGGAGATAGGATTACAACCAAGAATCACCCACCTAGCAAAACTGAGTATGATCCTTCAGGGGAAAAAATGGACATTCAGTGAAATAGAAGGGGAAGTGGATAAGAGAAGGGGGGTGATAGAAGGGAGGGAACATTAGGGGAAGGGGTATTCAGAATGCATGCCATCTTGCAGTTGGGGAAGGGGGGAGAAGGGGAGAAAATTTGGAACTCAAAATCTTGTGGAAGTAAATGTTGAAAACTAAAAAGAAATTAATTAAATTTTCAAAAAAACCCAACTCTTCATCTTTATTTTTATTAACCTATAGTTTCCTTGAAATCTTTGTACTGTATTTTATGGATTTAAAAACATTATTGGGGGCAGCTAGGTGGTGCAGTGGATAGAGTACCGGCCCTGGATTCAGGAGGACCTGAGTTCAAATCCGGCCTCAGACACATAACACTTACTAGCTGTGTGACCCTGGGCAAGTCACTTACCCCCATTGCCTAGCCCCCCCCCCAAAAAAAGATGTAAAAAAAATAAATAAAAATAAATATATAGTACAAATAAATATATAGTACAAATGTTTCACAATACTGTCAATAAGGTGTTGTTATTCAGTCATTTCAGTCACAACTTTGTGACCCCATTTGAAGTTTTCTTGTCAAAGATGCTACAGTGATTTGTCACTTCCTTCTCCAGTGGATCCAATGGAGCCATTTTGTCAGGCAATCAGAGGCAAAGTGACTTGCCCAGGGTCACAGGTAGGAAGTGTCTGAGGCTAGATTTGAACTCAGATATTCCTGACTCCAGGCCCAGTACTCTATCCACTGAGACACCTAGCTGCCTCCATCAATAGGGTCCATGAGGCAAAAAAGATTAAGAATCTCAGACTTACATAGTCATAATTAATATACACCTTCTCTGATTCTGTTATTTTTTTAAATTTTCCAATATTTCATAATCCTCTTTATAAAGTTTTTTAAATTTATCATAAATTTCTATATTTAATATATATCATTTAATATATTTGTTATCTATTGTATATTACAAATATCACATATATTTATCATGTATCATATATTCATCCAAATTGCTTTATCATTTTCAATTATATTAATGTGTCACAATTTATTTTTCCCTTTCCCTACTGTCAGACCTTTAGAGTACTTCTAGTTTTTTCAATTACAAATAATACTGATGTGAAAATTTTCTATACCCAAAGAGCTATATAACTGTGCATATTCTTTGATTCAGTGATATGTCTACTAGGTTGGTATCCCAAAGAGATAAAAAGTGGGGGAGGAGAAACTTATCTGTACAAAAATATTTATAGCACCTCTTCTTGCAGTGTCAAAGATTTAGAAATTGAGAAGATGCCCATCAATTGGGGAATGACTGAACAAGTTGTGGTATAGGATTGTAATGGAATATTACGGTGTTATAAAAAATGATCAGCAGACTGATTTCAGAAAAACCTGAAAAGATTTATATGAACTGATGCAAAGTGAATTGAACAGAACCAAGAGAACATTGTATATAGTAACAGCAACACTGTATGATGATCAACTGTGAATGACTTAGATAATTTCAACAATACAATGATCCAAGACAATTCCAAAGTAATCATGAAGAAAAATGCTATCCACTTTCAGAGAATTAATGGAGTCTGAATATAAATCAAAGCATACTATTTTCACTTTCTGAATTTTTTTCCATGGCTTTTTTCTTTGGGTCTTTTTTTTTCTTTCACAACATGACTAACATGGCAATATGTTTTGCATGATTGAATATGTATAACCTATATTAAACTGCTTAATGAGTCAAGAAGGGGGAAGTAAGGAAGGGAGAAAGAAAATTTGGAAATCAATTTTTTTAAATTAATGTTAAAATTGTCTTTACATGTAACTTAAGAAAAAAAAATAAAAACTTTGAGAAAATAAAATATTTTTAGAAAAGTAAGAAAATAACACTTTCACAGATATTTTTAATAATAAATCAATGGACAACATGATTCTTATAATTTTTTTTTACCAAAAGTTCTCCAAGAAGATTCACAAGTTTGCCCAAAACTAGTAGTGAATGAGCTTACCTATTTCTCAAAATTTCTGTCAACATTTTTCATTTATTTTATTTTCCTCTTATGGATTGTTGGACCAGTCTTTCCCATATTGGTATGAATTTCACTTGGGAGTTTTATAGCGTACCTGGGCCCAGTGCTGTTAATATGATGCCATTAGTTAAAAAGGAGCTTTCAATGAAAGGCAATGCACTGTGAAGACCATAACACAAAGCAAGTAAAAGTATGTGGATAAAGAACCAAAGGCTTAAAGGTTTGCATTTCTATTTTTTACTAACCTCCTAATCCAATCCAACCCAAATCAATACAATAAGCCTACTATGTGCGAAGTATTGTTCTAGACACTAATTCCTTATCATGTAGTTACAGGTAGCAGAAATTCCAAGAGCCATCCCCGTGAGAATCCAAAGGGGAAAAATAGTAAAGCTAATAATAGTAATACATAAGAGGACCTGATGTGAAAATGCTGATTTTAATTATATTAATAATAACTTAGAAGCATTGGTGGAATAATGGAGAGATAGTTGATCTTAGAGTCAGAAAGATCCGCGTTCAAGTCTTGCCTCTGACTCATACTAACTATGTGATCCTAGGCAAGTAATTTAACCTTTCATATAGTCTCTAAGAGTATAAATTGTAGACCATTTGCTGATATACACTGGTATGGAGAGTTTCCACACTCAGAAGGTACATACACCAATAAAATCATGAATCCAAGCCCCCAAAACAAAAATGAAACAAAACAAAACAAAAGCCCGAAAGCAATTGAATTATTTGGGGCAGAGTTCCAAACACTGTCCTTTGTATATATTTTTTTCTCTTTACAATATCATCTATGAAGCAGCTGGGAGCAGGTGTCACTTTCTCCACTTTCCAGATGAAGAAACAATGGTCCACATCTGCCCAAGGACACACAATTAATTAGCTAGCAGAATGATGCCTAGTATTTAGGTCTTTTGATTGTTAGTCTCACACATGGTGATCTAAAATCTCCTGTTGTAAATAGTAGCATCAGTAGGTATAATGAAGAATTATAATGAAGAATAAAGTACATCAGGGGAAAAGGAATAGGATTGGCAGAAAACTGAAGAAAAGGAAACAAAATCCTTGAAAATGTTTCTTATGTTTATCAATAGTGCTAAAGGTCACCATAGAATCACAGACTGTCAGCATTGGAAAGAATTTCAGAAGTCAGATTGTTCTTCCAATATCCAATCAAGAAAACCTTAGGTACTATCCCCAAACAATGGTCATCCAGCCTCTGCTTGAGGACCTCCACTGATAAGGACCTCACTGCTGTCCCTGTTTCATTTTTGGATAGCTCCAATTATTAGGAAAATTTTTCTAATAATAGCCTGAATTGGCTGATTTTTTCCACTCATTCCTTCTATTTCTTGACTAGAAGATTAAAAGAAGTTGCATCCCTCTTCTACATACAACTCTTCAAATATTTGAAGGGAGAGATCATGTTTTCCCTCCTTCTTCTTTAGGATAAACATGTAAAACCCTATAGTCCCCTCATTATTCAGGTTGCCTTCCTCTAGATAAGTAGTAGCTTTCAATATCCTTCCTGCTAAGTTATACTCAGAAGAGAACATAAAACACCATGTGTGAAATGACTAGTACAATGTAGAGCAGGCCTATGACTTCCCTTGTTCTAAATACTATGCTTCTGGTAGCAAAGCCTGGAGTCCCACTAGCTTTTGAGGCTGCCATGTCACACTCACTTACTCACATTATAGTTCTCCCCAGCTTCTTATTATATGAATAGTCTAGCCACACTTCTCCCACTTACCGTTATTGATCTTTTTCTTAAACCTCAAGTGTAGGATCTTATGTGTAAAATTATTTCTTTTTAAGACCAACGTCATCTTGGTCATGCCATGTTGCTACCAGTCATAGAATATCATAACAAAGGAAGAGATAAAATTATAAGCAGCTCCAAAGGGAATATTTATGGCAGCCATAAGCAGTATGAAGCATAAGCAGTAGAGCACAGAGAGACAGGCTACAGTACACAGGTATCCTTGAGCTATAAAAAGAATAACACAAAGGACTTTGATTTGTTGGGTATATACTTTTATGGAAAATTTACGATAATATGTGGACAAGAATAACACAGCATAAGAAGCGATTGCAATCTGCACTTAAAGAAGTAGGAAATTATAGATCACTCCAAGTATGCATCTAAGTAATATGTGGTGAAATCAGGGACTGAAAGTATTTAATCACCACCATCTTAACACCAATTTAACTACAGAAAGTCTAGCTCAGTTCAGAAAAATAGTAACTCTAAGACTGAGTGCCTGACTCAATAAAATAGTCAAATGTTACTAATTTTTTATTGATGTATTACACAGGATTTTCAAAGTCTGAACAGATTTGAAATATATGCATTGTGAATTCCTTTCTGCTGAAGATTCAAGCTGAGAGAAATACCTCCATTTCTGCATATCATATACACATGGCAAAATTAGAATGATACAGATGCTAACCAAATGAATGCCTCCTCTGAAAATGGCAGCTCTTCCTGGGTAAGCAAGTACTGTTGGGACAAATAACATGGGCCCAATTACTTAATAGTCAATTGCCAATTGTCAAGAGAAAATAACTAGAACAAAGGATCTTCTTAGGAGACAAAATACACACATGCATGTACATGTACAAACATACATATTCAGAGCAAATTATCTACTATTCTAAATTTTGCCCTCTGTGATTGATGTGGTTACAGATGTGTCAGAAGTTAGAATGATTTGATCCCCATTTTCACCACAGTGAGATGATGACTAAGCATTCACTTTCACACTCTTCCAAATTATCTGAGCTTCCTAGCTGATCAACTCCATCACCTCTTTGGAAGGCTTAGGATTTCACACCTTCCAGTGCTACCCTCCTACACTAAGAGCGGGCTACAAAACAATGTCATACCACCTCTCTCCTCCTTAAAATAAATGCTTAAAATGCCATCTGTTCCAGGAGGTATTGCAGTTACAATGATAACTTGCAGCTTTTTTCCTCCTGCTTCTATCTATTCTCTGCTTTGCAGAGATTGGTTTGGGCCACTTGCCTCATATGTGGCTCTCAGTTATCATCCCTAAGGGGCATCAATTTTTGATCTCTATTTCTTGCATAGCATATGGCCAGTATAAAGTCTGGAATCCATCTATACAGTGTACTGTGAATATGTGACTCTTCAATGATATATAAAAATGGGTTTACATTGAAACAATGTTTTTCTTGCCATGAACTTCATTTTTTATGTTAGACTTCAAATAGGTTCCCCAAAGAACTTTCCTCTGGACACTGTATTAAAATTGAACAACAGTTGTTGAAAGTTGCTTCTTGCTTACTTTTGTGTGTGTCGAGAAGGGTTGGGTGGGAGTACAACCATAATATGTGGAAAGCACTTCATGACAAGTTAGGTAAATTAGAAGCACACTTGTTTGTAGGATACCCTCAATAGAAACTTGAAAGAAACAGAACTTCTATGCAAATTACACATGTAATATTGATAGTCCCTTACCCAAGTTTTGCCCAACTGAAACTTATTGACAGATGAAATACTCTTTGAAATTTATATGAAATATGCTTTGAAATATCAAAATTGGTAAAAAAAAAACCACTTGTATGAGGTATGTATAATAATAATTCATAGTTTTCTGAAACTTTAATAAAAAAATCACTTTTATCACAACAGTTCTGATGCAAGTATTATTATCCCCATTCATGTGTCTGGAATGTGTCTGGAAAACAGACATATTAATATATCATTGGTGGAGCCATTAAATGGCCCAGACATTCTGGAAAGTAATTTGGAACTATGCCCCAAAAATTACTAAACTACATATATATATCCTCTTCAACCCAGTGATACCACTACCAGACCTGTACATCAAATAGAACAAAGAAAGAAGAAATGGATCCATATATACAAAATATTCATAGCAAATGGGTGATGATAAATTGGAGAATAATTGTACAAATTATGGTATATGGATTAAATAAAACACTATTGTCTCGTAAGAAATTATGAAAGGGGAAGTTTCAGAGAATCCTGGGAAGCCTTGTATGAACCAGTGCAGTGAAATGCATAGAACCAGGAGAACAATTTATACAACAGCAACACCACCCCACAAACAACTCAAAGTCACAAGACCATGGTCTTATCCACTGTGATTCCAAAGGACTGATGATGAAACATGCTACTTACCTTTTCATAAAAAAATGATGGACTCAGGGAACAGAATAAGATTTTTTTTTAATTTCCAATATGGAATTTTTTTTCTTAGCTATGCATATTTATTACAAGATTTTCCTTTTTTTTTCCAATGGTGGGAGTGGGTAAGAAAGAAAGAAACTCACTTTTTGTTAATTGAAAAAAAATTTTAAATAATGATGTCAATTTTACAAATGAGGAAAGTAAGGCTCAAAGAGGTAAAATAATTTGCCCAAAGTCAATTACTTAGTAAATGTCAGAGATAAAGTTCAAATCCAAGTTTTTGAGAGCTA
The DNA here is from genome assembly GCF_900497805.2 of Vombatus ursinus. NCBI lineage: Eukaryota > Metazoa > Chordata > Mammalia > Diprotodontia > Vombatidae > Vombatus > Vombatus ursinus. Next base: position 10,122,670 of record NW_020954619.1, read on the forward strand.
TGTGGTGGGTCCAGAGAAGTTGTAACACATTACAAACAGAAGATACATAGTATAAATGGTGTCACCAGAGATATTTATGACTAGGAGAAAAAAAAAAGGTTGTTCAGTTATGTACCACAAACAAAAGACAACTAATAAACAGCCTACATTCCCTATTGATGTGATGTCAATAGAATGTAAGGAAAGTCATCTAAATGCTTAGTGATCCCTTGCGGTGAATTTGTGGGAGGACATAGATAAGAGTTGTATAAGAGGCAGGCACAGATGGTTTGTAATTTGTATTCCTGCAGGGAATAACCACAACTTACTGATTCACTGGAATATTTCAGAGTTCTTTCCATTATAGCATATTTCCATTCTAATATAATAAGAGTATTTTATATTATGTTGCTTATAATCCCTATTAGGTTTAAAGTAGAGGTGGGGAACCTGTGGCCTTGAAGCCACATGTGACCTTCTAGGTCCTTGGGTGCTGCCTTTTGACTGATTCCAAGTTTTACAGAACAAATCCTTTTATTAAGAGGATTTGTTCTGTGAAGTTTGAATTGAGTTAAAGGGAAGCCCTCGAGGGCCTAGAGGGCCACATGTGGGCTTGAGGCCACAGGTTCCCAACCCCCTGGTTTAAAGTACCAATTCTGAGAGTCTCCAACCTTATGAGATGGAAATGCTTGCATTTCCTCAGGTCTCACTCTGTTTGTGCGTGTGTGTGTGTGTGTGTGTGTGTGTGTGTGTGTGTGTGTGTATGAGAGAGAGACAGACAGAGAGAGAGAGAGAAAAGAGACAAAGAGAGACAGACAGAGACACAGATGGGGTGTACTGGGTCTTAGTAAAAAGAAACAAAATCTCCAATTGAGACAAAAGGCTCAAAATAAGATTCTTGAATGGTACCACCAGAAATACCATCAAATCTCAAATCTCAGAAATGTCAATAGTAGTGGTTTAAAAGGGAGCACTGGGAGCGAAGGAAGGCTTTGTAGTTGTAGCAGGTAGTAAGGAAAGCACCTTTCAGATTATCAGAAAATGGTATAAGATCTACTGGTTGATCCCAATACATTTGGGATTGTTGATCTATTTTAAATGCCCATTTACATCAGGGATTCTTAAACATTTTATGTCATGTATACCTTTTGGTATTATAGTGAAACTTGGGGACCCTTTTTCAGCATAATTTTTCCCCCAATTAACAATTTTTAACATTCAAGTTTGTTTGTTTTTTAAGTTTTGAGTTCCAAATTCTATCCTTCTCTTTCCCTGAGGGAGTAAGCAACCTGATATAGGTTATATATGTGCAATCATGCAAAACATATTTCCATATTAGTCATTTTGTGGAAGAGAACAAGACAAAAATAAATAAATAAAAGAAGGGAAGAAAGTAAAAAACAGTATCTTAGGTCTGTATTCAGATGTCATCAGTTTTTCCTCTGGAGGAAGATAAAAGCATAATGTTTCTAAATGAAAAAAAAATACATAGGATTTAAAAGAATTAAATTGAAATATAGTTATTAAAATATTTCTTTGAAAAGCAAATTCATAGATCCCCTAAAATCTATCCACAGACTGCTTAAGGGTCTATAGTCCTAAGGTTAAGAACCCTTGATCTTCATCAAAGTTCAGCAACCTTTCAAAAGTTAGGTATGACAGTCTTGTGTCCTGTTCTTTTTTTATGTTGTCTACTTTTTCCCCAAAACTTTCTGGTTGTCCTCAGCTTTTTTTTTCTTTCAATAATCATTTATTAAGTACCTACTGTATACCAGGCATTGTGCTAGGCACTTGGGATACAAAAAGTGTCAAAACAGTCTCTGCCTTCAAGAAGCTCACAGTCTAATGGGGGAGAAAACAAGCAAATAAATATGTAAAGTTGCCTTAAAACAACTTAGTGTCAGAAAAGACTAGAGAGGACATGAAAACTGTATTCAAACATCTGAAGCATGTTTTCTTACAAGAGTGATTAGATTCATTCTATTTTACCCCAGAAGACAGTAATACAGTCAATGAATGAAGGTTGCAAAATGGCAGAATTAAGATTGATGCAAAGAAAAACTTCCAAACAAATGTTGTTCAGTTGTTTCAGTCATGTCTGACTTTTCATGATTCCATTTGGGGTTTTCTTGGCAAAGATACTGGAATGGTTTGCCATTTCTTTCTCTAGCTCACTTTGCAGATAAGAAAACTGAGGCAAATGATTGGCCCAGGGTCACACAGCTAATAAATGTGGGAGGTTGAATTTTAACTCAATTCTCCCTGACTCCAGGCCTGGTGCTTTATCCACTGCACCACCTCGCTGCCCCAGAGTTGTCCAAGAGTTGAGTGACCTACATATAAAGGTAGCTGTCTTGCATCTCTCCCCTCAAAGAGCTTACAATCCACTGCGGGGAAGACAACATACATGGGGAAGTAGAAAAGCAGGGGACTGGGAATTGAAGGTACTCAGTGAAGGATCATGATGGAAAAATTCCAGAGGAAAGCAGTGAGAGGCAAATGAAGTGATAGCTGTCCTGGGCTCTCTCCTTAAATGGAGGTGCTGGAAAGAAAGGTCTCCATCCTCTAATCAGAAGGAGAAAGGGAGGGCCTACAGTGGCAGAAGGTATTGTTGAGGTGTGTGTCAAGGTTGAAGTGATCTCAAAGGATGAAGGTGTTGCTGAGGCTATGGCAAAGTCCAAAGGAGTGGGAAAGACAGGGTGGACAACGAAGATGTAGAAAATATGGGTTCCTTCCCTAAAGAGAAGTTCAAACAGACTCTGCCCTCAAAAATGAGACTCTTGTCATGTTAATGTACCCATTCTACTCAAAAATATCAAAGTTCTTAGAAGCACATTCACCAAGGATCTATGCTACTTATTTTCTCCTTAGAGTACATGCATATTCTTTGCAATTTTCCACAAAGGGACCATGATCAATTTAGTGTGATCCCCCGGTGACTCATATTGTTCACTTGTGACATTTTATTTAGACATTCCTCCCATAACACCTTGCATTAATCCACCTAAATAACTACTGGAGACATTTGGGAAATGATTGATTTTTCACATCTGAAAGACATTTGTTATGGTATGTTAACTGCAATAAAATAGAAGAAACCTTCAAGAGTTCATAATGGAACCGAATGCCAAGATAAATGTTGTATTTCAGCAATATTCACCCATAATAACTGACAGATATTAGTACAAGCATTGAATTTGGAATAAAAAGACTCTTTCAGTCTTTTTTGAATATTTAATGTGCATATAATGGCATGTAGATAAGACCATGAAGACTCTGAATGCTACATTTTGGACACTGTCAAAAACAAAGGTGATATACTTATGATGTGTTTTGTTTTGTTTTTACATTGCCATCAATGATCTTCAGGTCAAACATTGAAATGGCCTTTGGTAAGCAACTGAGAACTTATTAAAGCAAATTAATATTTCAGGGAATCAGCAGGGAATACATGACAAATTAATTCTTCAAAATAATTATAGGCTCCCAAAGGAAACATAAACTTCAACTGTACACTCTTGTTAGTCATTTATGGACTGTGTCTACTAAAACATATTTGAAAAGGGTAAGAGTATCACGTTGCCTACTGCATAATGGAGCCAGAATCTAACCTTTCACTATATGAAGATTGCTGAGTGGATTCCCAGCAGAGGTGGAAACCTGGCAATCAAATCAAGGTCTCCAGCACAGATGGGTAGAAGTATCTGATGTTACTAGTGAATTTAATTATGAGAGGACTACTTTCTCCAAATCTATTTCCTCTGTATTTGGATTTATAATAATATAGTCACATTAAAATAGTTTTTCAGTAAGAAATTACTATATATGTCTAATAGAAGAAAATATGCAATCCTCTATTCAATTCTAGACTATTTGATAAATTGATAAATTAGTTAGAGGTTTCCACAGCTTCAGGAAAGATTCATGAGTCAGTGATATTAGCATTCTTTTTTTGCAGCTTAAATTTTTTTTTCCCTTAAGTCTCACAGAGTGGAAATTTCTGTTAATAGACAAGCATTTTACTAAAACAAAACTAGAAAGCAAAATAAGAAACAAAACTTAGCTTTGTCAAAAACCATGAAGGTAAAGAGAAAAGGCATTAAAATTAACCAATGAATGGACTTTGCAATATTAACCACTGATTAAAAAAAAAAAGTATGAATTAGACATCTAGTTATCTTCCAATATTTTCACAATACAGAGCCCTGCTATTAGTATGTAAAAAACACTATGATAGTGGTTGTTTGGAAATGGAGGAGATGTGTATGAATATGTGAGTGAGTGTGTGTGTGTGTGTGTGTAATATATAATTCAATCAAAATACTAAGCATCTACTATGTGGTAGGTACTGTGAAATGGGAATACAAATACAAAAAAAAAGAAACAATTCCTATTCTCAATGAACTTATAAATGTAGCAGAAGAAAAAAAATCCATATGTAAATATTTACAGAATGCAGATAAATACAATTTAGTTAAATGGAAGGTAATTAGGGAGAGAAGACAGTAGCTGAAGTAATCAGAAAAGGTTTTATGTTGAAGGTGGTGCTTATGCTGCCTACTGAAGAAAGAAAGGGATTCTATGAGGTGAGAAGAAGAAGAAGTATATTCCAGGCATGAAGGACTGCCAGAACAAAGCACAAAAATATGAGATGGAAAACTGTATGGAACAAAACAGTGAGAAGGCAAGTTTGGCTTGACCACAGTGTGGGAAAGGGAGTAAGGTGAAAGGAGAGTGAAAAGACAAGTTGGGTCCAGGTTATGAAGGGCTTTTGAAAGTTTACTTCTTCATCATGGAAGTCACACACTTACCACACTGGATATTAAGGGTGTTTTTGATGAACTTTCCCTTCTTTCAGGACTACTGCATATTTTCAAAAGGTTTTAATTTAGGAAAAACCATAGGTCTCTGAGAAGTTTATTTCCATTTTATAGATACTTTTATTAAATTGTATTCATCTGTGATATGCTGAAAGGGAGTATTGCAGTATTCCATCTCCATTGAGTGAGTTCTAGAATTCTGATTGCCAGTGTATAGATATATTTATTAGGGTTAATGATTCCCTCAACTGGAATAAGATTCCAGATCCATTCACTGGAGGTTTAGAAAAAAAAATAAACATTTTTGAGGTGGTTATTTAACAGTCTGTTGCAGATGTCCAGATCCTACAGGCTCACCTTGACTACTTCTGAAAATGGATTTGGAATAACCTTGAATGAAAAAGTAAGTCTCATAAATCAAAAGTACCTTTCTCCAGTCTTCAGTATTCCAGTCTTTATACTCTTACCCATGACAATCACCTCTTTTTCACTGCAATTAACTTTTTTTAATGTACTGTTCTCACTGTTCTTCCTTCACACTACGGTGAAATAAATCACAATATTTCCAGCTATCAGGTCCTTGTGAAGGTCTTTGCTTGCTTTCTGAGGGTTAATTAGGATGTTTTGCAATGAGTCGGTCAGTTCTTGTCATTGTTTTTCATTTTGGACTCACTTCCCTTTTGACTTTCAGAGCAGCTGATTATGTTTTAACATGAATGTCAATGATCTGTGAAATGTTTGACTTCTCCATATTGACTGCTGTTGCAATATCTCATTGCTGTTATTGAAATTTGCTATTTAAGCACTCTGACATTTGCATGTGTCCTTGGAATATTATACCTTCTTAAAATACCAAAATAAAAGAAACAACAAAAGAAAGCAATGAAACACATGTGGATGACAATAAATCTAGGAGTGAACTAACTAAAGATGAGAACTAACTACCGGTGAGAAAACCAACTCAATTTGATTTCACCCAATTGAACTCTGACATTGAGTCAGCCTAATGTCAGTAGATGCATATATGCATGACTATTCCTGCCACAGATTTAAGTTATTTCAAAAGTACTGCTTGCTCCAAGTAGTTTACAAACCACTGTCAGAACTTCCATGTATTATGTTTGTGAAATCAATGGAACAAAAATACTAGACAAACAATAACCCATATTTATATGAATAAAGGTGAAACAAAGATTCTTGGCAATAAAACAGGCATATTTTAAATGGAAGTGAGGGGGAGTCAAGGAAGAATACTTTCATTTAGATTGTTGTGTTTACTCTCATGGTTTTGCATATGCAACATCCAAATGTATCCCAAACACAGTTAATTCTTCATTACATGCTGTGTATGTAGGTTCAGAAAATTAGACTTTTCAGTCCCTGAAAGTCAGTTAAGGAGTCCTTACAAGCTTAATAAGGGAATAAATAACACTAATTATCTAATTCTTCCTCTTATTAAGAGACTCAGGCCAGTCATAGAGAATGTTCAATAAATCACTGTTATCTGATTGCTTAAGGAAAAAAAAGTAGGACATTAAAGAATACTTTATTATGGACTCTATATGACAAATAGGCTATCATATTATACATATTTTAAGAAAGAAATCAAAGTACTATCAATGTTATAAATTTTAGTTCCTGAACATCAGTGAGTGTATGTTCAAAAAAAAGGTACAAGATTGATTTAGTACATCTGACTGTTGAAACTAATTTGAATTCAATAAAAACCCACCACTTTATCTATATCACATAAAATAAATTAATTGACAATATTTTCTGTTTTCCAGTGGAATATTTTGACGTCATAGAAACAATGGACTCAGTTAATTAGCATTTAATTTATAGAATTTTGTTCTGATTGGACTTCCAATTTGGTCCAGAGGACAATATGCAAGTCATGATATTTGCTTTCCCACAGCTGAATAAGGATTCAAAGTAATCTTTAATCTTCCACTATATTTAATTATTGTCTGCTTTACCACTTTACTGTGCTTCTAAAGTGCCTTTAGAAATTCACTTAAAGTTAAGCCTTAGCATGTACAATCACAATTATGTAACAGCTGTAACAAATTTCCAGAGCATGTTGCAAATTTGAAGGGAATGGTGGGCAGCTGTGGGATATACAACTCAAACATCTTTTGCCCAATTTCCTACAACACAAACTACAGCAGGAACTTCCATATAACCTACCATAATGAGAAGAGGCATCAAGCCTTACCACTTCTAAATAGAATTGAGAAGCACAGTAAATTTAGCAAATAAAGGCTTATCCATTAAAGTATAATCTGATCAGTCCCCCTTTATTAGATTAAATTTAAAATTATATAACCACACTTTGAGGTAGAAGAGTAAAAACCAAGAATTCAGGTCAGGTTCCAAACACAAGGAGCATCAAAAACATCAAAAGTTTATGACAGAATAGACAAAGCATCCATAGCAAGTTCTCAATTTTTTTTTGTAATCTTCTCATAATTAAGAAAGCATTCTATACCACAGATGATCTGGAGAAAAGCTAGTTCAAATGAGTGGCCTGTATATTGACCATACAAATATTATGGCTTCCAGAGATCCCCGAGTCCCAAAACTTCTAAGGAAAAGTAGAAACAATTGCCCTCTATGAGTGAAAACTAATACTTATGTAGCTTTTAAACCTTTGGAAGGTGCTTTACATATGACATTCCATTTGATCAACACAATAACCATATGAAGTAGGTGCTATTATGTTTCCCATTTTATAGATGAGGAAGCTAAGTTAGGGAGATATAAAATGGCTTACATAAAGTCACACAACTAGTGTCTTAGGAAGGATTTGGATTCAGATCTTCCTAATTCCAAGTCTAAAACTCTATTGCATATACCAACTAATTGTTTACAAAACAGAATTTCAAAATTTGAATGCAAAGATGCTGAGCTTATTTTCCAAACAAACCTCACTGGCTCTGAGAAAGTCAGACAATAATAAATCGGGTAGCTATCCTTAAAGATGGTATTATATTCTGAAATATATCACATTCTTTCTCCTCTTAAATTGCACCTTGCTCAAGGAGTTCCTTGGAGTTTCTATAAAGGATTCTAGCAATCATTTCCAAATAGCACAATTTCCCCTAAAAGCATTCCTTTTTATTTGCATTCAGAGGTTGCTAGGGTTTTGTTTTGTTTTTATCAGAAACCAATTACTGGAGTGTTATTGGTATAGTGTATTATGTAAAAGAAGCTCCATATTTATGCACTGCATAGTAATTCACATGTAAGCACTAATTACATATTTAGTTGCCTAAGTATTCTAGCAGTAGATAAAACTCTATCTATGAGAACTAGCTGATATTTACTTAGAGCCTAATGCAAAACTAGAGTGCAGAGTGTAATTTCATTACCCACCGTGTTTCCACTTAGCACTTGGAACTGAAGAAAGTAACACAGTTTTAAACTGCTATATTTATTAAAAATATGCACTTATTTTCTGTGTGGTTTTTTAAACATTCAGAATAATAACTTCATCTATAAAGATAATTATGCCTACAACTGAGCAAACTTCTTTCTGACTCACATGGTAGATTTCAGAAAGGATTATGCTCTTTCTCTAAACGCAAAATTTATGTACCCAGTCAATCCATTTAAGTCAGAAAATTAAGCTAACATGAAATTCACCAAAATAGTCAGGAGTCACAAAATTGTCGCAATAAGCTTTAATAGTGTTTTTTAAAAAGTGCTTTCTAAGGAACCTATGGGGCATCAAAGAAGATAGCTAAATTTCAGCAGTATTCTAATATTGACACAGTAATTACCTATGGTTGAAAAATGCGCACAGAGTGTCTTCAGTTCTTTGTCAGCTTGCCCATAAATTCATGTACTTAACTGACCTCATTTTGGCTCATGCCCACATTTGAAAATCCCGTCCAAAATCTATTAAATAAAAACCCACTATCAAAAGTTTAATCTACATCTTATCTACTGTGCACTATAAAGCACTGAGCTTATTAAAATGTCCTCAGTGAGGGATTTTCAGCATACCTGTTTGCTTTTCATATTGGCAAAGTGAAATTAAATGAAAAATTTCACATTTCAGTTTATTGGGGAGAAAAGAAATCTCAGCAAAATCCAGTTCATGAATGTTTTTAGTGTTAATGTAAAGCTGTCCTTTGCCCACAAATTGACCTCTTTCCCTGGCCCCCAGAAATATGAGACTTTCTCACAGACCACTGGGCTGTGCATTTATCATTCTGTTACAAAGAGCTTAGTATTTTAAAAATATAAATACAATGGCAAAGCATTGAATTGACATTTATGATAAAATGCATTCGATTAAGACTTAATAAAGTACTGTGTATATTACTAGTGAATAATGCACAGTCAGATAAAGTTGGACATAAAGCAAATAGAGTGTCAAAGTTAATTGTACTACGCATTCTTCAGCCACATTACTTACTTTATTACTAGATTAAAATGCATATTGTGTTTCAGTAGCTTTTTCATTCTTCTGGCATATAACAATAAACTCTTTGGCAAAGGCCACCAAATTCAGAACATAAAGGCCATATGAGATATTGGAAATAAGGCTGCTTGGGGAGGTAGATTTTTGAGATTTCAGCTTATATCATGGTTTGTATTAAATCAACACAATTTCAGAAGCTTCCACAATGAGAAAGTCCATTGTTTTTTTCTTTGACTTGCAAGAAAGAAAAATGAGGGAAAATTCTAAACCTTCACTAACAACTACCCATTTCTTCTAACTTTTCATTATCACCAGAGAAATACAATGAGGATGGATGTGGGAGGAAAACATTCTACTTACTGAAATCAGTTAAATCCAACCCCTGGCATTTACTAGCTGGGCAATTCATATAATCTCTCTTACCTTCATCTGTAAAATGGGGGCTATTAATAAGCATGGATTAAAGCAACCCCATTTCCATCAATCTATAAAATTTGGATAATGTACCAACTTCAAATATTTGTTTTGAGGTTCAAATGAAATAATGGATATAAAGAACCTATCAGACATTTAAGTATTAAATAAATGGTGTTGTTACTACTTTTTCCCATCTACATCTCAAATTTCAGTAGAATGGGCATTTTATCTTTTATTTTTGGAAAAAAATATGACTGGCTAATCATTAGCAGAGTACTATATGTTTTCCCATAAGATAACTTGACACAGGTTCATAGAGCAAAGGATTGAAGATCTGGACCTGGAAAAGGCCTGACAGGCCATCAAATCCAATTCCCTCATTTTATAGATAGGGAAACTGAGGCTTCAATGCCTAAGTAATTGTCCATGGTCACATAAGCATTAAATGTCCAAGGTGGAATTTGAACCCAGATCTTTCCTGATTCCAACTCCACTGCCCTATCTACTATATTTTCCTATGTTATTATGGTTGAGGGCTTCAGAACCAGGAGGGACTTTAGAAATTATTCAATTCAATTCAATTCAACAAACCAAACGTTAAGTCTCTACTTTGTGCAAGACATCCTGTTAGCTGGATGCAAAAAGCAAAACTAACATCGCTACAGAATCACAGAATTTGGAAGATAGAAGGGTCCTCAGTGACCATCTAGGACAACTGAAATAACAAAGGTATCCACGCTGTAACTTACTTGATGAGTAGCCATCTTGCCTCTCCTTAGAGACATTCAAGGAAGGAAAACTTATCACTTTTCCAGGTGTCTATATTCCAATTTTGGACAGCTCTAATTGTTAGGAAGTTTTTTCTGATATCAGGCCTAAAATTGCCTCATTGCTACTTCTACACATTGCAGGACCAAATATAACCAGTCTAACTCCTCTTTCATAAAAGAGCTCTTTAAATACCTGAAGACAGCTGTCATGTCTCCCCTGAGTATTCTCCAGGACACATATGATCAGGTCCTTAGACTGATCTTCATATTAAATGGACACAATGCTCTATACCATCCTGGTTGCCTCTGGACAGTCTTTAGTTTATCCATGTCCTATGTGGAGCCCAGAACTGAACACAACGCTCCAGATTAGTTTTGATGAGGACAGAGTACAAAGGGATTACCATCATATTCCTGGAAGCTATACCTCTCAATGTAACCCAAGACTAGATTAGTTTCTTTTTTCTTTTTCTTCTCCATTTATTTTTTGGCTTCTATATCACACTGTTGCTTCATATGAAAGTTTCTAGTTCAGTAAAATCCAAGATCTTTTCCAGAAACAACAAGCCGTGCTCATCATTTAGCTATGAAGCTGATTTTTGTACCCCAATTTAAGGCTTTACATTTACCTCTACTTAATTTTATCTTATTGAATTCAGCCCAACACATTAACATTTCAAGGTCATTTTGGAACTTGATTCAGTCATCTAAGGTGCTTACTATCTCTCCTAGGTCTTTGTAATGTGCAAATTTTATAAGAATACCATCTATGCCATCTATTTCTTTATCTAAGTCACTGATAAAAATGTTTAAGTAGCATAGGGTCAAGCACAGATCCTTGGGCTATTCTATTGGAGACCTCCTGGCATGTTGACAATGAACCACTGACAATCATTCCTGGAGTTTGACTGTTACATCTCTCTATCCACAAGAATTATATATATAAACTTTATCGAAGCTTTGCTAAAAATCCAAGTCAACTTTACGGAGAGCTTTCCTTTGACCTGATAGCTTAGGTTAGGGATGCCACTTCTTGTATGACCTTACCAAATTACTTAACTTTTCCAGGCCTCAGTTTCCTCATATATTAAGTGAAGTGGTAAGATTAGATGACCTCGAGGTTCATTTTCAGTTGCAGATTTCTAACTCTATGACCTTTTAATCATAAAATACCAGAGCTAGAAGGGACTTTAGAGGTCATCTATTCCAAACCACTCAAGGAAAATCAAGTAAATAAAGGGAGGGGGGGCAGAGTGATTTGTTCTTACTCTCTGGTCCAGAAGTACTCTGTCCCAATAGGTGCTTAACAACTATAAAGAAATCATTTGAGATCTATGCATGTATACAAATGACAATCTATTTAATATGTTTTGAGGGGCACTGATCAGAAGACTCTAACCAAAATTTTCTGTCTCATTGGTCTATCAGGGTATGTAAAAATTTTACCACTCCTTTGGGTTTTGAAAGCTTTCAAGAGTTCAACAATTTCCTTTTAAAATGTAAAAACTTCTGGGAGCCATCATGATGTGGTAGGAAAATCACTAAATTTCTAAGTCAGGAAATTAAGTTCCTATCCTGGCTCTTGAATTACTGAGTCATGTCACATGGGGCAAGTCATTTTTTTTTAAATTTTTCTCTGAATATCAGTTTCCTCATCTATAAAATGGGGTAATAAAATTTGTACCCCTTATCTCACAGGATGATTGTGAGAATAAAATAGAATAATATACTGAAATATAACAAAAAGCCCTAAAAATGTGAACTATTATTAATCACAGGCATGATTCACCCAGTAACTAGATAACATCTTGATACTGAATTATTTGACAACTCTTGGGAACAAGGATGATCCTTTAGAATTGAGCATGGGGTATATACTGCCTTTGGAACTTGGGTGAGAGGAAAGACAAGGGAATTGGGGTAAAATGCACCCATTAAGAGGGTATTAGGAGGGCATCAAAAATATTTCATCTGCTTCGCTATTTTATCTAGGAATATGAGTACAATATATGAAGTATACTTTAATAGTTATATACTGTATTATGCCTGATTCAAATACTTTAAAGGAATTGTGATTCCATTGGTGTGGGTAGCTTATTAGTACAGATTATAATCAATCAAGAATCTCCATCCAAAAATAAGATAGTCTAACATGAGAAGCATGGGGCTTTAGCTATATAGGGGCTGACAGAAAAAAAACCAACATGTCCAAAATTTAGCATAATTAAATGTTTTTAATTTTTCTTTTTCACTTGAAAGACAGTTGTGAATTATGCATTTTCTATTCCAAATACTTCTAACTTGGGATGAAAAGTCTTTCACCAAAAACCTTTCAAATAGTAAGGTATGCTCTACAGCCACTGTTGCCTGTCAGTAAGAGATAATATGCTTGCCTTTCAGAAATATTTGTGCATTATCCCTTATATTTCCTAGAAAGGAGCCATTCAGTCAAACATTTTTAATGAAATAGTTTTATAGAAGGCATGGTGTCTTAAACCAATACGTGCATAGCTACCATGTATGGAGCATTTTAAGATTTGAAAAGTGCTTCACGTATGTTTTCTTACTTGAGCTTTGAAGCAACCCTGGGAAATGTATTATTAAATGCATTTTACATGTGAGGAAGCTGAGGATCACAGTGTTTAAGTGATTAATCCGTAGTCACATAGATAAGAACTATCCAGAGGTGGAATTCAAACTCAGGTCAAACTCCAAGTTAAGTATTCTATTGATTATACCAAACAACCTTTCGTTCAAAGTATTATTTGTTTTCCATGTTACAGGTACTATGCAGAATATAGAAACACATATATGCAACAACCTAAGACTATAAATCATACAGCAATTGCCCATTTATATTAGCAGAATGGGTTTCCTAATCAGCCAGCTCTTTGCACCAATAAAAGTACAAGTCAAGATCAAATATACCAAACTATATACATAATACATACATATATATATACATACATATATGTATATGTGTGAATGATTTATGAGTGATTGTATTTGCTGGTTTATTTATTGTAAGGCATGACTCCAGCTCCCTTTCCTTTAAAAACTGAGTTTTAGGTACACAGTTCTAATAAAAAAAGTAGGTGTCCTCAAAAGATTATGCCCCACTCTGTATTTGCTGCTCTACCTGGTTTAACAAAATACAGCTTTCAGGATAAGCTCACCACCACTAATCTCAATACCAAGCTGCTAACTCAAGCTTTGGTTATCACCAACTCCCTCAGCCTCCTCTCCAGTCTGACTGGTGAGTTAGAGGGTGAAGTGGCAAACTTCTCTCAATGTTTCCTTTATTGAGAGCAGAAACTGGACTTTCAGCTCATCCTACTTTGCATATACTGCTCTGTTTGTTGGTTTCAACTCCACAAAACAAGATGGCCCTGGCATACCCCCCCCGCTTTCCTGCCTCCTTTTGTGTGCTGTTCCCCCAACTCCCATTAGATTATAACTCCTTGGGAGCAGGGATTATATTTCTTTTTATTAATTGTATCCACAGTGCTTAGTATAGTGCCTGACATATAGTAGGCACTTAGTAAATGTTCATTGGATTAGATTAGAAAAGATCATTGAACCTAGAATCAGAGGAGTTGCTAAACAGAATTACAATTCTGACATTGATTACATGCTTGATGATGGGCATGTCATATAACTTCTTTAAATTTCAGTTTCTATATCTATAAAATGAATATAGTAAGGCCTATGGAATTTTACCTTTCAGAGATGTTCTGAGGATCAAATATGATATCATGTCAAATGTTTTGGAAAACTTATAGCATTATATAAACGTTTACACCATTGTTATTAGAAAATGGAGCAAGGCCTAATGGAGAGAGTGACCTTGGAGTCAGGATGACAATAGGTTCAAATCCTACCTGTATGCATACTTGTGTGACTCTGGGCAAGACGCTTAATCTATTAATGTTTTGGGAAAATCTTTCTAAGATTTAAAGTTATGGATAAATTAGTGCTCTACATTGGTAAATGGAGTTTTCACACTATGTATTCCCTATATCAATGAAATCACAGGTCCAGACACCACATCCTGTCAACACACACACACACACACACACACACAAACACACACACACACACACACATTAGTCAGAATAAAAGAAGTACTATTTGGTGCATAATTGTTATCTTCAAGTACTTCAAGGTCTGGCAGGTAGGTGAGGAATTAGTTTTATTCCATTTTTCCCAGAGTAGAAAACCAGGAGGAATGGGTAGAAATTGCATTGGGATAGAGTTAGCCCAACATAGAGAGAAAACATTCCTTTCTGGAATAGCCTGCTTTTGGAGCTACTGTGTTCCCATTCATTGAAAGATGAACACGTGTCCAGTGAGTTGTCAAGGATATTGTTGTTTAGATTTAGGCAACCGTAGACAGATACTGACATCCATTCTGTCTCTGAGATGTTGTAATCCTGTAATCAAAATTATAACATGCACTCTTTCTGTCTCTAGAGTTTTATTCAATGAAAAAGATGTCAGTTAAATGGTGGGTATAGCAAATTGTTACTTTAAATGCCACTAATATATGTATGCAAATATTGAATAATTTTATCTATTACTAAAGCACCTCATTTAACTAATGAAGGTATAATCTGGTAGTCAAATTCCAAGGAATTATTGTTTTTAACCTTTCCATTAATAACAAAAAGCAATTTTTCTTTGTTAAAAAAGTATCATGTTATGGAAATAATTCAAGAAATAGTGAAAAATCAGGTATCAATGATTCCAAGGTTACCCTGAATTCTTTGGTTTGCTGAGCTCTTCCTTCAATGATTTCTATTCAGCACAAGAAGGGTGGGATTCTATTGAGTTTTCATTCCAATGCACTACATTAAATATGCTGTTTTCTCTCTCTCTTATTACTGATTTCAATTATGCAAAAGAAATCATTTTGAAACAAAATAATATTTATGATCCCTTCTCATCACTCCTACAAGACTACTTTGAGTACCTAAGAAAATCTCTTATAACACTATCAATATTAATTGAAATGAGTTTTAACTGAAAATGTGGGCCAACCCTTCCTCTTAAACACAGAAATCCCCGCTTGGACTGATGGTACAGACTGTAGTTCTCATCAGCATTTATATTAACAAAGGGCTATTTTGGAAGGTTAAAAAATAAGTTTAAGAATTAAGTCCAAATTAGAGTTTACCTTTAGTTTTTCTTAAATGAGGGCAGCTAGGAGGCATAATAGATAGAGTGCCAGGCCTGAAGGCAGGAAAACTCATCCTCCTGAGTTCAAATCTGGCCTCAGGCATTAGCTGTGTGACCCTGGGCAAATCGCTTAACCCTGTTTGCCTCAGTTTCCTCATCTGTAAAATGAACTGGAGAATGAAATAAAAAAACACTCCAGTATTTTTGCTAAGAAAAGCCCAAATGGAGCACTATGAGTCAGGCATAACTGAAAAACAACTAAACAACATTTCCTAAATGGCTGAAGAGTCAACTAGAAGAACTGACTCCAGTTGCTTCTTCTTTCTTCCTATATGTAGCTACCTGGCTTTCTTGATAACTTTTGCTGACAGAGAAGTGTAATGTGTAATCTAAAAGATGAGATGACTTCGGCCATAGTTACTACCATAAGATCAGCCCTTTTAATACTGAATGAATGTGACTAGAGGCAGAAGTGAATATCAAATGTAAGTCCTTACTTCCATTTCCCATAAAGATTAAGTCACGGTGACATGGTTTAACTCTGATCCAGGAATGGAAAAACACAAACTTCTATCTATCTATCTGCATACATATATGTATATATATATGTGTATATATATATGCATGCATATATACACACATTATAATATGATAGAACTGTGTATATGTATACAAAAACATGTATGGAAATATGATGGAACTTTATGTGTGTATATACACATACATATTGACATATACAGTATAATGATATTCTGTGTATATGTGTGTATATGGAAATATATGCATATAATACAATAAATTATATTATAATTTATATATACACATATACATATTAACACATCTAAACAATTTGGAACCTACTATTAAAGAAATAAAATTGATTTTATAATATAGGGAGGAAAAATAATTGTCCTGAGTCACTGATAGTTTTAGTATTGAGTATATCTAATGATCTTGTAATTTAAAAAAAAAACTAGTGACCTATGTCATGATAACTATGCCAATGAAGATATTGAATTAATGAAAATGTTTCATACTCAAACCATTCTGTTTAAATAGGAAATGATTCAAATCGATACAACCCATATGAAATGCAAGGGTTTGCCTTTATCATTTGCAAAGAGCTATAAAATAGGATGTGTCTTGAAATCTGCCTTTTCTATATCTTTCTTCAACAATAGAATAATCACTATTTCTCATTATGAGAAAGAAGTAGGTGCATCTAGGGATGATACAATCAAAAGCAGTAATGAAAACTTAATTTGAACTCCAACAAATCACTAGGTATGGCAAATACTCTATATCTAAAGCTAGTTCTTCAAAATCTATGAACCAGTTTGAAATAAAACACTGAATGCTAAAACCCATAATACTCTTTAACAAAAGTATCCTGCTATATTTTTCTTCAAAGTTAAAAAAGGAATGAAATGAAGCTATTTCATTATGAAAGCAAAGTAATTCCATCATAATGCACCCCATTCAACCTGATAAATCCTGAAGAATTATTTGAATCAACTAAATAAAATCAGATTTTTCTTGCTTTGTAGAAGTAGTATACAGTGAAATTATGGAGGCATAATACAATTATATATTAAAATAACCTCATTTTGAACAACATTTTAAGCCCAGAACTTACTCAAATCACTTTTATAAGTTTCTCTATCAAAAGACAAAATTACTGATTTAAAATTCCTTTCCTTTATCTTCAATTTCAGTCCTTTTTCAGGTATAGACTCTAATGAGTAATGAGAATAGAAAAACTCAGAAGACAGTTAAGGATGTAGCTCTGAAAAAAAATCAAAGATTGAACATATCAAAAAAAGAAATACAATAGTTACATTGCCATAACACTATAAATGTATATTCAGATACATTTTCTTTTTCCATGAGGTATATGCTTTTCAAAAACAGAATAACATTACAGCAAAGCTCACCTGCCTTTTTAGAGATGACAAAACATTCTGCTATCTATTTGCTGCTGTGTCAAGAAGGTGTGAAGAGTTCATGACTGTGTCTATACTTTATACTCTACATAGAATTTTCTAGGGAAATCATAAAGAAGAGGGTTTCCAAGTTGACCTGAGAGAAAGAAGGCAAGTGACTAGCATTGATTAAAGATAAACAAAAAGAAGGAAATACCATTTTTGATCAAATGGACAATCTGGCATAAGATATGATATATTTATTTGGTCTAGGTACAAGACTTAGTCAGTATGTAGCATTCCAAAGAAGTGTACTCTTTATCTAGAGGAAATATTAAGTTTTCTACAAAATTAGACATTTTTGAATGTTTAAAGAAATATAAAAGGTAAAAATAGAATATCACAAAGTATAAGTATCTTTAGAAGTTATATAATCCAATGTTCTCTCCACTGTAGGAACCCCTTCTAAAGTATTTCTCTGCTGGATACTTCTATTAAGGAGTTCATCGTCTTCTGAATCAACTCATCTCATTATTTAAATACCTAAAACTGTTGGAAATTTCTTTCTGATGTTAAGCTAAAATCTTTCTCCCATAACTTTTACCCATTAACCCCAATTTTGGCTTCTGGATCTACAAAGAACAAGCCTCTCATCTTTTCCTCATGATAGTTTCAAATGTTTGAGAACAGATAGTATCTTTTCCCTTAGGCTTCTCTCATAAGACTAATCTCACCCAGTGAGTTTCATTTCAACCCTTTCTTGTACAACACTCTTTGCACAGTCTCCATCACTATCCTACTTACCCTTTCTCTGACACTTTAATACTCAGGTAGCTATATAATTTTATTTATCCAGGCATTCTTTTTATTACTACAGGTTAAAAACAAAACAAAACAAAAAAGTAACAACTTCTATAGCTTTTTATTCTGTACATGTTGTTGTTTTTGTTTTTCCCCATGCCTTTCCATAACCATAAATCTTCAAATTCTGAAAGTCAGAGGATTTCCTCCAGATTTAAATATGAACACGTTTGGGAATGTGTGTGTGTGTGTGTGTGTGTGTGTGTGTGTGTGAGAGAGAGAGAGAGAGAGAGAGAGAGAGAATCTGTGTGTATTTCTCAGAGATCCCAGTGTAGTATTTGGGCTATGCATCTTTCCCCTCCCTACCTCCTTACATACAAGGGATGCTCCTAAAATCATCCACTATAGGCTTCAGGGCACCTTAGGGTTTGCAAAGTGCTCTTTACTTTGTAAAAGATAAGGCATACATATGCTAAAGGAGCTTACCCTCAGCATAAGTAGCACACACCTTTTGTCTAAACAACAGATAAAGAACAGAGAGTATTGGGGGCAGCTAGGTGGCACAGTGGATACAGTGCTCACCCTAGAATCAGGAGGAACTGCATTCAAATATGGCTTCAGACACTTTTAAGCTCTGTGACCTTTAACTGACCTTGGCAAGTCACTTAACCTTGGTGGCCTCCAAAAAAAAAAAAAAGAAGGAATAGACAGTATTTAATTAGTGACAGCATTTTAGAATGATGGCTGAGCCCTATGACCCAAAACACTAACAATAATAGAAATACTAATGACAGTGCACACTTTTGTGCCAGGCATAGAATAAATGCTTGCTGACTTAACTGGATTTATGAGATGCAAGATAGAGTAGAGTTGTTGGTATTGGACCCCAAAATACTCAAAAACTCAAATCCAATTTCTGTCACATATGGCTCAGTCAATCTAGGAAAGTCATTTAACCAGCTGTGACCTTGGCCAGTGGTGTGACATTGAAATAGAAATGGATTCCTGGTGGCTATATGCTGACTTAAAAAAAACATAAATTAACATTATCTATATTGTATTGTATTTTTATTTATTTTGTTAAACATTTGCCAATTACATTTTAATCCAATTCAAGCCACAATACGGAGTTTTGATCCTGGGAGAGTAACACTTTTGTTCTACTAGCAAATGATATAATATTTGTAAAGCATTTAACATAGTACCTTAGCTGTGGCGCTCACAACAGAAAAGCTTATGCCCTTCCTTTCTCTTCCAGGAAACTCTCTAAGATTCTAAATTGCCCGGAAAGTGTAAGTGTGAATGGGTAGAGGAACTTTCATCATCTAAGAATTCTCTATAACCAATGAAACCACAGTTTCGGTCCCTATTCTTATTCTCTCTCTCTCTCTCTCTCTCTCTCTCTCTCTCTGTCTGTCTGTCTCTCCCTTTTTCTCTCTCTCTCCCTCTATCCTTTGTGTTTCTATCTCTGTGTCTTTCTCCATTGTGTTTCTGTCTCTGTGTCTTTCCCTCTCCCTCTCTCTCTCTGTCTCTCTCTATCTCTGTCCATCTTTCTCCCTCATTCTTTCTCTGTCTGTATGTATAATCTCAAGTCAACCTCACAACAACACTTTGAAGGAAATAGTAGAAGTATTATTACTATTTTCCAGATGAAGAAATCTAGGCACAGAGAGGTACAAGTTATGCGGCTAATTAGTAGCAGAACCAGAACTCAAATCCATTTCTTCTGACTCGAATTCAATACTATATTTCTCCTACATGCCACACTGTTCTCTCTGGGATCCAGTTTTTTTTTTTAATTTGTGAAACAATAGGGTAAAAATTAAGTATAGAAATTTGTTCATCTAAGTTTCTAAACTACTTTGTTATCTGAGAGTGTCTTTATGCTTGGTCACTGAGCTTAGTTACTAGGTGAAGCAATTCATCTCCCTCATCTTAGAGTTAACCTTGAGTCAAGACTGGAGGCAGAATATAACTGGGCAGAGCATTAGCAATGTTATGTGGGTGTATTTGGAGTAGTATAAGTTTGATTCAGACGTAGAAATGCCAATATTCTTTTTGGTTTCATTTTTTCATCTTTCTGATCCATCAAGAACTATAACTTTTCCATTTCATATCAATCAAGGAAAATTTCTGATAAACCTTTCTACTTAGACAGGATATGGCTAGAAAATGTATAACATAATGGTTAATAAAGGAATGTTTCCCTATTGTTAGGGGAAAAAAAAGGCAAAAGTACCAATGAACAGCATGTATTCTTGGTATTTTATACCTAATGTGCAACTAAGAATGTCAGATGATTAATGAATACAGATTTTTAAATTGTTCTTTAAATCGAGATGTCTGAAACTACCAATAGGCAAAAGATAACTTTTTTAATATAATTGAATTTTTCCCAATATAATCTTCGAAACAACTCTAGCCTTATTTTAAGTCTAAAATACTGTTACATGTAGTTTTTGCCACAAAGATACAACATGTAATTCTATACTATTTCTCTCTGTATTCAAGTACCAAGACAATAAAAGTGACAATTTAATTTAATCCAACAAATATTAAGAATCTACTGTGTTGCAGCACCTTGTGAAGTGCTGGGATACAAATGTAAAAGACCTAGTGCCTTTGCTCAAAGAGCTTAAATTCTACTAGATGATGTGAATGAGTGGATTCAACAGGCACAAAGGAGATGTAATGTAAAGTAGCAAGTGATGGGGGAAAAGTAGGGATCTAGATTAAAGTGCTCTAGGAAAACATGAGGAATGAGAGAACATTTTGTGGGTGAGGGGATAATGGGAAGCTACCTGTAGAAGTTGGCACCTGAACTGAAGGAAGAGAAGGATTCTGAAATGTAGAGATAAGGAGATAAGACATTCAAGCATTGGGATGTGGAAGTATGTGGAAGTAACAGGTAGCGTACATAGTTTGGGGAAGTAATATGTTTTATTTAGATTGTAGAAAAGTAATAAAAAATGAAGGCAGAATTTTTAATGACCTTATCACCATGACTTATTTATTCAGAGGTCCTTTGCAGCTGTAACTCTTCCCTCCTAGTCCTGTCTCTCCATGATTAGAGTCTATATTTTGGCACAGTAGAACGAGAAATACACGAAATTGGTTTCTAGTCACAGATCAACAATTAACTAGTTGCCTAAGCCTTAATCCTCCTAAGCCTTAGGACAAGTATTATTAGTTTAATTCCATAGTTATGGGAATAATCTATTGCTGGGGTTCCTTTAAAATCAAACCAAGATAACTGATGTAAGAAGTATCCATGCTACTGCTGCTACTACCACTAAACATAATCATAAAGGGGGGGGGGGGTACTAGGATAAGGAGGAAAAAAATAAGATGAGACATCTGAATTTCATTCAAAATTGAAAAATACTTGAGACAATCCATAAAGCAATAATGCCAGATATATGTATAGATATCTGTGTATGTTGCATCTTACATGCCCAGAGTATGATGCCAGGCACTGTGGGAAATATTTTTTAATTGCTACAACATGGTCCCTTTTCTCATGGTACAACAACCCAGTAAAAAAATATATAGACTATATAATAACAGTTATAATACAAAATAGAGTATGGGAAAATACATAAGAAAAGATTAAACTTTTATATAAAGTTTAAGATGGGAAAGATTGTTTCAATCTTGGGAAATTCAAAGCAGGCTTTTTGGAAGAACTGGTATTTGAACTGAGTTTTGAAGAACAGGAAGAACTTTAAACAAACACATCTAGGATCAAAGAAATAGATCTCAAAGTTTATCAAGTCAATCTTCTCATTTTATAGTTGAGGAAACTGAAGTCCGTGAAAATTAGGAGACTAAAATAATGGGCATCAGAGGATTTTAGTCCAGGTCCTCTGAATCTAGGTTCAATCCTCTTTCTGGTGTACTATGAGATGGCAGAACAGTCATTCCAAGCTCAGGGAATGGCAAAAATAAAGGCATAGAGAAATAACACATAGTCCACTAAAGTAAATGAGGTAGAATGTACAAAATCAGGCTGAGGAGACTGGCACCACCTTGTGAATGTCTTGGTTATCAAACACAAGGAACGACAAAATTCATAATGAATTAGCTGCGTTGACTAAGGCTTCCCTAATGCTTCTGAAGCTTCAAGGATCAACCAGTTAGTCAATAAATAAATATTTATTAAGCACCTACCATGCTAGAGGCATTGCTGGTGGTGCTTGGAATACAAAGAAACAAATGCAAAAGTCCTTGCTTCAAGGAGCTTATATTCTACAGAGAAATACTATATACATTTATATATATATATATATATATATATATATATATGCACAAGTTGAATGTAAAATATATAAAAGTCACATAACAAAATAAATAGAAGGCAATTCAAGTGAAGACAGGAATTGCTCCAAGTAGGAAGCCCAATAAAAATATAGAGAAGAAGGGACTCTATAATTTAAAGTCTAACTAAGACTAGGGCAGGAATGAAAAGCTGAATCTGAGTGTTGGACCTACATCTGGGTTACAACAAGAACACATTTCTGGCTAGCACCAGGAGTAGACAAAAATTATTGCCCTAACAAGAAAAAAGAGAGAGAGAGAGACTACACAGACATGGTAAGGCAATAAAAATTGTTGGATTTGAAATCTGGAAAAAAAAAGAACAGGGATGGCACATCTTTCAAACCAGCTGACTTTTACTGGCACACAGAGTGACGCACATGGAAGACCAAAGGCCGGGAACAAAGACCAGCTAAGGTTTACACAAATTGTTCCTCAGCCTTCCCACAGAGTTTTGGGGCTCCTCATGTAGAGATTGTGTTTCTTCCTCCTCACATCCTCTACAAAGGATTTCCTCTTCTTTTCTTTATTATTTGTAACTGGCTGTTGAAGTACTGAGGGTGACATTTAGAAGTATGCATGGTATGTTCCTTGGCAGAACTGCAAATAAACTAAAATTGAATTTTAAAAATAAAATGAAAAAAAGTAATGAATTAAATTGTTCCCTAGGCATCAATGTGGGTACACTGTCATGTGCTACTGCCACTCCAGAGCCTGAGGACAATTCATACTAGAAAGCCATCCTGAGCAATGGTGATGTATGTCATGTTTTCAACATAAGAACTGATTATCTGATTCTTGTCACTTAAGTTTCCTTGCCTTTCCCTGGTGAGAGATGTCCAGGCATGCACATCAGTACATGCCATTAGTCATTTAAAACTTTGGAGGGGAATTATAGTAATCCCAGTCTACCTCACTGGGATGTCCTAATGATTAATCAAATAGTGTCAGGAAAGTACTTCCACCTCCTTTGAGAAAAGGTTCACAGTTGCGATGTAAGAAACCAGAGAGCCTTAAAATAAAACAGATTTTTCTTCTATACATCTACTTCAAATTATAAATGGTCCATACAAACCTTCATAAAAAATGATTTAGGACAACCTAACACAATATTAGAGTCTTTGTGGCAAAATATATATATATATATATATATATATGCTTCCAGAACTGAATCAACTCCTTCTCCACATCTCTAACCTTTAAGAATTTTAATTTTTTTTTCTTGTCAAGAGCACTAAAATCTTTCACCTGTAGACAATATGCATACACTATTAACCTGTATTTAATGCCCAGGAAAATTCATCTCTCTCTTGTGCACTTAACAAGCAAATAATGTGGTTGAACAGGGAATAAATGTGAATGAAGCATAAAAAAGGGGCTATTAGTGCATGTGATTTGTCATTTTACAACTTTTTCAACTAAACAGACTTTGGTACAATTCAAAGTCTGTTTGGTTTAAATTTCTTACTACCTTTAATAACTTAATAGAATAACTGTATGCACAATTGCTCCCTGGTCTGGAATACTGCCACCAAAGCAGAAATCTTCTGTTTCTTCCAAAACATTCTAAACATCATTAAAATGCCAAAACCTATAAATCAATTTTAAGAAGTGATCTGCAAATTTTTACAAACTTGATAAGGCAGAAGAAAATTTCATACCAAGCTGCATGATACTGGAAGTTACTAAATGTGAAATATGTATTTTTTTTTGTCCAATGTGTTTGGTCCATATTCTCCATGCAATAACCATGTAGCAAAGATGCTAAAGCCTAAAACAGGTTAAATACTGTCCTAAACCAAAGTAAAGAAAGAGCAAGCAGAGTTTTACTTTTTGGATCTAAAAATATAAATGTTAATGAGGAAGAGTTAGTGCTGTAAATAGAGGAAACAAAAAGTAGGAAACATACTAGGTTATATCTTTATTGTATCCATTAACACAATTCATTCAGTCTTTCAAGGGGTCTGGTTTCTCATCAATGCGTCATTCTCTCTAACACTGTGGCAACGCCTGCCTATGCATGCTGTGTAACTCTTGTCCACATCTTCCTAAAAATATTCCATAGGAGGCACACTAAACTTTCTAGGAACTTTTCCACAGGGACAAAGGGACACAAGTGACATCACAAGGATACAAATGGAGTACCTAGCTTGTCCATGGGCTATCTGTCACTCCCACAAGAAATGTTGTTGTTCAGTTGTTTCAGTTATACTGACCCTTCATAACCCCATTTAAGATTTAGTGGGCGGCTTGCCAATATTGGAGTGGCTTGCCATTTTCTTCTTTTATAGATGAGGAAACTGAGGCAAACAGGGTTAAGTGACTTGTCCATGGTCACACAGCTAGTAAGTGTCTGAGGCCAGATTTGAACTCAGGAAGAAGAGACTTTGTGATTCCAGGTCTGGTACTCCATCCACTGTGTCACCTAGATGGCTCCTCACAGAAAGAGCAAGGGGGCAAGGATAACTGATTACCTTCTTCCATAAAATAAGGAAAAATTCTGCTGACCTTCCAAGAGAGTTATTATCAACAAATTTATCATCAGCCAGAGTGATCTCACATAGACTTGTAAGGATAAGAGAAATTGAGTAGTTATCTAGTACAGGATTCTGCACTTATCTCCACAAGAAAATGGCCTTTTGCAAGACATCAGGGAAATCATTCACCAAAAACTTCTCTGATGTCTCAGTGTGGCACAGATATGACCCTGGGTTCTCAAATTTTATAATAGCAGAACTGAGGAGCCAGCAAATCAGACCTACTTAGAAAGATTTAAAGAACAAGTCCTTAGATGGACCATCTATCCATCACCTAAAGAGTAGCCTACCTGAATTCAGAGGGACTAGTCACCAGCAGGTTGGGCTCCAGGTGACAAATTTTGTTGTCCACATACAAACTATATCTGCAATGGTGGAAGTAATTTTTTTTTAAATGATGTAACTAAGGATCTAAGTATAGTAGTATTTGAGAAAAGGGATTATTAAATTTGGTTTCTTTTCAGAAAGAGAAGCAACATTCTAGATAGCACTGAATTTAATCATTGAAATTTAGCTGTATGATAGCAAGGAAATCCCTCCTCTCTCATGACTTTTCATGTCTGTTTCCAAATAGGTGACTGCCTAGGATGGAAAGGTATTTTCAAGGTTCTGGAAAAGAAGGTTATTATAGCCTGAGAATATATAATGTTTTCTGTGATGAATAAGAAGGTATTAACATCATTCTTAGTCAGCAGATTGGGAACAGTTATCACCCCTGAAACAATGGAGAAGGTAAGAACCCTTTGCATATCATGAAAGAGGGTAGAAGAGAAGTCTATTTTGCCCCTACTGACATTTCTCTTTCTAAGGGTAATTTTCCCCAACCAATGAGAGGCAAAAATGATACAAACTACTTCAAAACAGCCACTTTAAGCTATAGCAGTCCATGCACTGTCAATTCCCTAAACTGGGCATTTATGCTCATTTTTTTTTATCCATGGAATTCTTGTTTCTTTAAAACTTATTTTTTTACACCTCTTCTCAATGTGTTTTTTTTTCTAAAAATGACTTCATGCAGCATTCTCTAGCAGTTACCTAGTTGTCAAAACATTTTATCTTTTCAAATGCTGATTTGTCTCCACCTATGTTCTTCAGCACAAGTTTAACTGTATTCATTCCCTTCTTCATTGCTGAGGGATTAGAGGCTTCTGACCACAATGACATATCTTGTCCAGATAATGGTCAATGAAAGAATCCTTTTAATAAAACACCTCTTTTTCTATTCCCCACTATTCTCTGAAAGAAACCAGCTATCTCTTGAACAGGCATTGACTTTCTTATTTTTACCCTTCTATAGACATTCCTCATTTTATTGTGCTTCATTATATTCTGATTCACAAATACCGCATTTTTTTTTTTACAAATTGAAGGTTTGTGGCAACCCTGTGTCGAGCAAGTCTATTGGTGCCATTTTCCCAACAGCATGTGCTCATATCATGTTTGTGTCACATTTTGGCAATTCTTACAAAATTTCAAACTTTTTCATTATTGTTATATCTGTTACAATGATCTATGATCAGTGATCTTTTATGTCACTATTGTAATTTGGGGGTGGGGGGAGACACCATGAACCACACCCATGTAAGACAGCTAACTTAATCATTGAGTGTGTTCTGACTGCTCCACCAACCAGCTGCTCCCCAATCCCTCTCCCTCCTTGAGCCTCTCTATTCCCTGAGAAACAATAATATTGAAATGAGGTCAATTGATAACCCTACAATGACCTCCAAGTGTTCAAGTGAAAGGAAGAGCCAATTGATGTGGCAAACTTCTTTGCTGTCTTATTTTTAAAAATTGCCACAGCTACCCCAACGTTCAGTAATCACAACCCTGATCAGTCAGCAGCCATCAACATTGAGGCATGACCAGACACCAGCAAAAAGATTATGACTTGCTGAAGGCTCAAATGATGGTTAGCATTTTTCACAATAAAATATTTTAATTTACATATGTTCAATGTTTTTAGACATAATATTATTGCACACTGAATAGACTAGAGTATAGTATGACAATTTTTATATGCACTGGGAAACAAAAAAAAATGGTATGACAGCTGGTTTATTGATATGGTCTAAAACCAAATCCTCAATTTCTCCATCATATGCCTGTATTTGCATTGCTCCACTCTTCCTGATTGCTCTTCCTCTATCTTTCCTCTATCTATCATCATGTCCTACCTAGACTTCAAAGTCCAGCTCAGAATCCACTTCCACCATTTAATCTTCACTTGGCACTTTTCTTAAATGAATTTCTCCCTTTTCAGAATTCCTTTGACAATTATATTGTGAGAGCTCTTCCATTAGTACCGTATATTGTTACTTAAGTCTTTTATGGTTAACTTTTCACATACTTTTCACTCCAAATAGAATGTAAGGAATGGCATCATATACCTGGCTGTGAAAATTACAAAGATATGCACATGCATAGCAAGGGCTCTCAATCAATCTTTTGAAAACCAAGTTTAAATAAATTCAGGGACTAAAATGCACTGGAATTTTGTGATATACTCCATTTTTCTAAACTCAGCTTCAAACCATAGTGGATAAGTGTCATTTTTTTGGGAAGTTTTTGTGAGATCAATCCCCATCCCCTTAACATATAACTATAACTAGGTTAATTTCAAGCTCCATGTAAATGCTAATATATAGGGAGTCTTTTTTTTTTAGAGATAATAAACCCACAGGAGCAAATGAGATCACCAAAGAAAGAGAATAGACAGAACAGAACACATGCTAGAGCCTTGAAATAGACCCACAGTTAGTGGGTAGTTAGTTATTGATTGATCAATCAATCAATAAACATGTTTTAAGTGCCTCCTATGTGCCAGGCATTTTACTAAGCACTGGGGATACAAAAAGAGAAAAAAGGCAGTTTGTACACTCAAGGAGTTTATAATCTAATGAGGAAAATGATAATGATATAGCACATGATCCAAAAGAGGAGATCAAGTGGTGAGGTAGTTAGGGGGATCAAAAACACTAGATGAGGTCAGAAAATCAACAACTTTTGCAAGTTTCCCCATATAGGACCTGATTTATAAAACCAATGAAATTCATTCCATTGCCAGTTTTGTAATCTGGAGGTTTTATACTATCATATGCACCCCTGAAAGGGCATTCCCAACATATTAAATTGAACTAAAAGGACTTCCAGATAAGGGAACATTCTGATAGTAAAGAATGCTATAATGGAGCATGAATTTATTTGTTCTTCCTCACTCAGCAACTTCCAGAGATGACACTTCTATAGCAGTCATCTCCAGGTGACAGTAGAGACACCACAAAGTATGAATTCAGTGGTTACGTAAGTACAAATCATTATCTCCTTGAAACAATTGTTCAGGTTGATTAAACTGATTCCATTGTTCTTACACTGATTTCAGTACTGTCTAGTAAAGCAGGAGACAGGAAATTTAGGAGGAGATTCTGAATAATAATTGGGCTATTCAAAAAAATAGTGCTTGCTTTACCTGGGGAGAAAAAAAGTCTATAATGAAACTGCAGATACATTGCCTTAGTGTAAATAAATATGTCCTGCTCTTTTTATTAACAAATGTACTCATTAACCCATCCTCAGCAAGACATACATCTTTAAGGAGTCTTTTCCTCCTGGTAGTAGGGATGGATTTGCACTGAGATATCTATAAATCTCACTTATAACCAATGGATAACTTTGAGTAGGGGTACAATTTGTACCCTAGTAACATAAATCATTTCTAGTATCAAGACTGGTCTAAATGGAAATAAAGAATGTGATAATTGGAAAAAGAAACAGATTTGAATCCCAGCTCTGCCACTTAGTTTCTGTGTGATCCTTGGCAAATCATTCACCCTGTCTGTGCCTCTATTTCTTTGTCTGTAAAATAAGATGACTGATACTCTCTTAAGGCCCCTTCCAGTTCTTAAGTCTATGTGAGCCCCATATATCCAATCCTAAGGACTTTTAGTAAGACGTTTGTCTCCAATTAGCCTTCTAGTCTGCCCCAAAGTCCTCATCATGGTGTCAAAATGACATCAGATTCTGAAAGGCAGAGCACAAACTGAGGCAGGAACTACCAAGCATAAATCACTTCAGTAATGAGCCCAATGAAGCCTCCTCTGTCCTCTGAGAACTAGCTTAGCTAAATTCATAGAGATCTCCCAGCAGGGTGGCTGTAGTATGAGAATTTTTTGGTCCTAGCAAGTCTCCCAAACCACCTATTAAGCTAAGACAAAAAGAACAATATTTATATCTATTGACAAAATTATTTCCATCCTTTAGTAAATTGGGATACATTTCTTAGGAGGCAATTGATAACCCAGCTCAGATCACCCACATTATAAAATCACAGATTTAGAGATAGAAGAGATGGACCTCAGAGGACATGTGGTCCAGTCTCCTAGGGTTGTTGTCAGGATCAAATGAGTTAACGTACATAAAGTTCTTTGAAACCTTAAGACACTATTTAAATGCTGGCTATTATTAGAGAATATAAGACACAAATGACCATAATACAATACAGGTTTCTACAAGTGAGGAAACTGAGGTCTATGGAAATTAAGTGACTTGCCTAAGGTCATACAATTAAATAAATAGTAGAATTAGAATCTGAATCCAAATTCTCAGGTTGCAAAGACAATGTAATTTATACTACACAGCACTTTCTCCATCAAATGTGATGCTCTACCTATGGGAAAGTTATAAGGACAAAAACTGACATATAGAGTTCAAGGACAGGAATTTATTCTAATAACCTATATCAACTCATTTCTTTTTCTTAATAACAATGAAACATTACGCCCTAGCCTTTAGAGATACTACACTCTTTGAATGACACCTTTTCTCATTCCTCATTCTCTTTCTGACTCCATAATGTTGGTGTTTTCTAAAGAATCAGTCTTGACTTTCCTCTCTATATATTTTCTCTTCAGAAATCTCAATCATTCCCATAACATCAAATGTCATCTCTATGCATACAAGTTTCAACCCTATATTTCTAGTTCTGACCTTTCTTCTGAGTTCCAAGCCCATATCTCCAAGTGCTTTCAGGTTATATCCACTTAGATATCATATAGACATGAACCTCAAACTCAACGTGCCCCAAACCATACCCATTATCTTTCCCTAAAAAAAAAATACAAAAAAAAAATAAACCAACAAACCTTTTCCTCTTTCTGAATTTGCTATTAATGCCCATAGCACAATAATTTATCTCATCTGTCATCCTCATAACCTTGGGATTATTTTTGACTTTTCTGATTATTTTATTTGACTTTCCTCCCTCCCTTAGGTGTCATATGAGCCACTTAACAATTATGCCTAAAAATCCAGAATGGGTATGCTGTGTTCACACATGGTAGGAGCTGTCAGTTGAAACAAAATACCACCAAAGCCTTCCTGGAAGAGAAGCCTAAGGGCCAGGAAGAGGCCCATGATGGTAAGTACTTCAGTCTTTTTTCAGCTCCTCAAAATGCAGTCAAAGGGGCCATGGAGCTTTATAATACCTTGGAAAATGAAGTTTATAGGCCTAGCCCTATCAAATCTCATCACTGCTTCACCCAAGCATCAAATCCAAGGCCAAGGACATTACTTTATTCAATAGAAGAGGAAGAAAGGAAAAAAAAAGCAAAACTGACAATGTGAACTGCTATGTCTATAGAAAGACTATTGTAGAAAGGAACCCCACTAATGGTTAAAAAATTAGAAGCTAACTTGTAAGAGAGAGGTCTTATGTAAGTAGGTAAGTAGTGTTATGCTATTATGTGGTGATCCCAGTTTCTTTAAATAGCTTAGTGTTTTGTACCTTTTGAGTTAACACAGCTGTATGCTGAAATGATTTTTTTAGAACAGTTCGGGGAGTAATCAAATTCAGGCACATTAAAGTCCTGCCCTTTACTGATATTAACACAAAAAGGGAAAGGAGAAGAGGACAAGAACAGATATTTATTATGCACCTATTATGTGACAAGGATTATACTAAGCACTTTAAAAGTGTTATCACATTCGATTCTCACAGCAATCCTGGTAGGTAGTGGACTATAATTACCCCATTTTACAGTTGAGGAAACTGAGGTAGAAAGAGGCCAAGTGATTTGTCCAGGGTCACATATTTAATAAGTATCTGAGATGGCATTTGAACTCAAATCTTCCTAACTCCCAGCCCAGCACTTTATTCACTGAGTTAATTAGCTGCCTCAACCAGTCTTCTGCTGGTGAAGAAAAGGGACGTGTTTCATCTGCGTGTGTGTGTGTGTGTGTGTGTGTGTGTGTGTGTGTGTGTGAAGTTACCTTGTTGAAGGATTTTAGGTTATGAACAACAAATAGGAATAGAGAAGCAATTCAATTTAATTGAATGTATTAAGTGGCTACTAGGTAAAAAGTACGGTGAAGAACAAAAAGATCAATAAGACAGTCTCTGCTTGTAAGAAGCTTACAGTCTAATCAGTCATTTCACCACTGTCTGCCTCAGTTTCTTTGTCTGTAAAATGTGGGTAAAAATAGCACCTACTTCCCAGGGTTATGGTAAGGATCAACTGAGGTAATAAACGTAAATGCTTAACACAGTGCCTGGTACATAGTAAGAGTTACAGATATGTTAGCTCTCATTGTTTTTATCATCATCATTATTAAATGAGCTAATATTTATAAAGCATTTTGAATACATTAAGGCATGCTAAGAGATTATTTATGACTAGGGATCCCAAAGAAGGCTTCACAGAATAGGTAGAATTTGCTCTAGGTTTACAATGATAGGATTTTGACAGAAAGAGACAGCCTAGAAGGAAGATATCCAGAACAACAAAAACAGCATGATGAAGGGTGGAGATTGAAGTTAGAACAGGGTATATCAGGGCAACAGTGAGTAGATATATCTAATTGGGACATAGGGCAAGTAAAAAGGAGTGAGGGGAAAGAAAAGGCTGGGAAGGTTTATTATGGCCAAAATTGAATGTCAGGTTAAGAAGTTTGGATTTCACTTTGGTGGAACTGACAAAATTGTTTTGGACTGGTCATGAACATGAGGAAAAGAGAGGGGTCAAAGACAATCTGAGGTTTCAAAGATCTCAAGTCAGTATGGAATGAGAATGAATTTAAGCACAGTTACATACAAGAATACCATTTCTAGAATAGATTTTGTAACTTTGTCCTTTTTCCTAGTCTCTAAGCCACTCATTGATCCCAAAGCCCACAGTATGCAAAAACAAGAAAAATGGATATCCAACAAAAAAACAGATTCTAAATACACAACAGTGGAATGCTTTATTCCATCAGTGATGGGCTACCCACAGCTG
The DNA here is from genome assembly GCF_900497805.2 of Vombatus ursinus. NCBI lineage: Eukaryota > Metazoa > Chordata > Mammalia > Diprotodontia > Vombatidae > Vombatus > Vombatus ursinus. The sequence goes on from NW_020954619.1 coordinate 10,155,114, forward strand.
ACATGTCTTTAGCTGCTTAGAAGATAAAAAGAAAACTAAGCATGATGTCCATCTGTATGTCTTTAAAGTGAGTTAGGATTTAAAAAGACATCTGATTCCACTAAATCAGTCAATCAATTCTGCAAAGATAATAAGGCATTAGACCTAAAGGTGATTTTCTTTGAGGATCATATGAAACAGTTTATTTAGGAATGTTTTTCTTTTTAATTTTAAAGAGACCATTAGCTTAAATACTCATACCTTAATTCTATTTTCAAAATGTCAACACTTACTCTCTCTCTCTCTCTCTCTCTCTCTCTCTCTCTCTCTCTCTCCTCCCTATATATACACACCTTTAACACACACACACACACACACACACACACTTTTTAAATATGGCATGCAGTTGGAGAGTGGTGTTGATACTGAGATGTTTTTCTTTTAGCTGATTTGCCTTGCTTTAGTCTCTATGTTAGTCAAATATGGCTTTTAGAGCTCAGAAACAAATTGCTGCCTGGAAAAAGTGTATTCTAAATTGAAATCGACTACCTTTAGGAAAGTTGGGGAGATTTCAGAGTTGTGACCTTGAAGTAAATTCTGTGCCTCATTTTTTTCCATTCTAAAAGTTACAATATTCCTTTCAAGCTCCATAAAATTATTTTTGTGATTGACAAGGTACATGGCTCAGTGGATAGAGCACTGGGCCTGGAGTCAGGAAGATTTGATTTCAATTTTGGTTTCTGACACTTACTACCTGTGTGACCCTGGGAAAGTCACTTAACCTCGTTTTGCTTTAATCCACTGAAGAAGGAAATGACAAACCATCTAGTATCTTTGCTAAGAAAATGCCATGGAAGTATGGTCCATGGGATCATAAAGAGTTGGACATCAATTAACAACGGAACAACAAAGTGTTGCGATCTGATATATTGTAGTAAAAGATTTGGCTGTCACCCACTCTTGCTTTGACATCTGCATACTTAATAGGTACTTGGTGTGCTTATACTTGATAACTGCTTTTCTCCCTATCTTACTTGGGTTCTAGGAAAAAAAATGTATTTTAGTAAAAACATAAACGAAAAGATGATAAATCAATAACAATAAATAGATGAGAGAGAGAGAGAGAGTGCTTTAAAGAGATGGCTTATTCCCAAAGTCACACAAGAATTAGTAAGTAGCCTTTGTATGTTGTTCAGTCATTTTTCATTCATGTCTGACTCTTCATGACCCCATTTAGGGTTTTCTTAAGGGTACTAGAGTGATTTGCCATTTTCTTCCCCAACTCATTTTACAGATGTGGAAACTAAGGCAAATAGGATTAAGTGACTTGCCCAGGGCCACAAGTGTCTGAGGCCAAATTTGAATTTAGGTCCTCCTGATTCCAGGGCTAGCACTTTATCCACTCTGCTACCTAGCTATCTCCTAGTGAGAAGCCTAGCTAGCAGCCAAACCAAGGTCTTCTGTCTCTAATTCCATAGCTCTACAGTAAGAGTGGCCTCTCTAGTTATAAAAGCTATGTAGATCTATTTTATGGTAGTTCAGAAGCAGATCAATGGACAATGGAGAATCCTAAAAGCTAAAGAAAACAGGAGGGGGAAGGGATTGGTATAGCGAGGAGGGTCTGAAATGCATAAAATAGACAGCCCCAATAAGGGGAAGTTGGGATTAGTAGGTCAGGACTGAACATGGAATGAGCTGAAGCAAAGGGTATGAGATGTGGAGAGGTCAGAAGCAATTGACTGGTATATAAGACATAAACACTTCCATGAACTGCTTCCACATAGGAAGGAATTTTTGTGCAGATCTGGGTATTTTCATTATTTTGAAATTTTAGAACAACTAATTGATTTTTAAAAGTGCGTGTGTGTGTGTGTGTGTGTGTGTGTGTGTGTGTGTATTGACGTTTGTATATGCTGTGGTGCCTAACTGCAGTACTAGGATAAATAAGCACAAAATAGTGCCCAGATCATGGGAAATGATAGCTAGAAGGCACCGTTAAACAGATGAGACTACAGCTTGAGAATTTTGGACAATTCTCACTGCTACATTTAAAGAGAGACGATGATGAATTAGAATGGGTCAGAAGAGGGGCAAGCAGAATGGTAAAGAAGCTGGGAATCATGTCATACAAAGAATAGTTAAAAGAACACTTTGTGTTTATCATTGAGAAGACAAGACTGAAAAAAGAGAAGATATCTATCTTCAATTATTTGAGTACCTGGAGAAAATCTCCTGATTTTCCAACACTAAGGAGAAGTTTGCTTTCAGGAAGCAGGGGAAAGGAAACTTTGAAAGTTCTAGTGCCAAAGTATAACTTCTCCTGGATTGATACATTAAAGACAGATAGGATTATTCATTTTCTCTTAAAAGATTCCTACTAATGGTCCATAGTAAATAGTGACAGAGGAATTTCTGATGTAAGACTTTTTCAATTATCATAATGTTCTCAATGAAGATTTCTGACCAAATCTCATATCTGGAGAGACCAAAACACTCTCTTGGGCTCTAGTTTGCAAGTGAATTACTAAGGAAAGATATTTTCCACTAGCAGCTAGAATACAGTACAGAAACAGCACCTGGCATTACCCCTACTTCCAACTTATTCATGGGTCTCACAGTTCAAGGTACCCTGTCTACATCTACACAAAACCATAGTTTTCATGCTTAAAAAAACACCACAAATTCAAATTAAAGCCACTTAATGAAACAACATATTAAGAAAAATAAAAATTTCCCCATAAAAAAGACACAATTTCCTACAAATTTATATGTTGTTAGTGACAAGAGTGGACATATGCCAGGCACATGTGTAGACAAGCACAAACACAGGGATTACATCTGACCAGAGTGTATTTCTGGAGGGCCACACACTTGAAAAACACATGTGATTCAACCATAAGTTGCAGTGAGTTTGGTGAATGATCTCAAGATTCTTCTGGTAGAATCTGTACTCTTCATCTTTCAGTTTTCAATTAAAGAATTGTTTGAAATCTGAAATTTTTATTTGGAGTTAAGGTGCTTGAATGGGTCTACAGATAATGCAGAGTATTTCCAAGGTGTACATCTTGAAAAATTAGTTTGTTTAAGTTATCTGGGGCCAAATTATACAAAGTCTTAAAAGGGAGAATGATGAGAGAGGTGGGCACTGTGGGGTGGTGGTGGTATTTTGCCCAACTCTGATATTTACTAACTGTGACATTTGAGTAGTCAGTTCATTTCTCAGTTTTCACAACTACAAAATGGAAATAATGATATGCACAACTTTTCAGAACTATGGTGTGAACTGTGTCCATAGGAAAATACCCTAGGATCTTAAGTAAGGGAATAATACAATAAAAGCACTGCTTTCAGAAAGACCTGTCTGCAAGCAAAATGTAGGACATGTTGGAAGGGGAAGAAGATGAGGAGAGAAAGATTAAGGAAGAAAGACAAGAAAGTTTTGCAACAATCCGGGATTAAGGTAAAAGAGAGATGACGTATTATGATAAGCAAGGAAAAGGAGAAGAAAAAGGGTGAATCAGAACAATACCAAAAAGCAGTTCTTAACTTTTCTGTATTTTCATGGGCCTCAAAACAATGTTATTAAATGTATAAAATAAAATACATGGAATTACAAAGAAAATTAATTACATTGAATCAGAGTTATCATTTTTTTAAAAGAAGTTCATGGCCCCTGTTTGTTAGGCACGGTAGTGCATTTCTTCAATCCTTGCCCCTGAAGAGGCTAAGGTTAGTGAATCCCTTGAGCTCTGGAGCGGATTAAACTGATCGGGTAGCCCCACTAAGTCCTACATCCCAAAGATGAGCCTCCCCAGGGCAGAGAGGTTTGCTACCATGTTGCCTAAAGAAGAGTGAACTAACCCAAGCTGGAAACAGAGCAGGATAAAACTCTCAAGCCAATTAGTAGTGAAATTTGCTCTGTGAGTGGACACATTCATCCTTGGCCAGATAGGGAGATTCAGTCTTAAAACAAACAAACAAACAAAAAATACAAACTCCCTAATTTAATGGAAAAAGTAGTCTTGATGATAAACTAAGTAGCAGTAATGAAAGAAGAGTCAAAGAGGACTCCAAAATTTTTAACCTAAGATATAAGGTAGGGGAGGGGAGTAATCTGATGAAAATAGGTCAAAGAGTGAAGGAAAAGTTCCAGTCTGAATCAGAAAATGGTCAATGAAGTTTTGGAAGCATTGAAATTGAGAAGAGAACAGAAAACAGAAGCAGAAATGTTTCTAAAGATTTAGAAATCTCATACTAGAATGAAGATAAGGAGTTAGGACTATATTATCTTTTTTAAACCTTGAATCATTTTCCAAAAAAAAAAAACAAACAAAAATATTTTCAAGTACTCTCTATCCATTTGAAGATACGTAGCCCTATTTGCAAATGCCCTGCTTTTTTAACAGAATAGAAGGCTTACTGTTCATGCATGTAACTGTTGACCAAAGTAAAGCAATTTCTTTTTCCATTTAATGTCTATGCTGAATTTGAGAATAAATTAATAGATGTGGTCATTCACACCATATCTGTGGACACCTTTATATAATGGACAAATGAATGTGTGACTTACCTATTAAAGACTAGCATCTCATTTGTTGCTGAGATGCCAAAATCATTCAAGTCTAATCTAGAGTTCTCCTGCCATGAAAACCATCCTGAAATGATCACAAGATTTGGAAAAAGTAAGGCCACACGTATTTCCTTAGTAGCATCCTGAGTATGCCTATTAATTGTGGTGTCCTATATGCAGATGACTCCCAGATCTATATATCCAACCCTAGCATCTGTCCCAAACTCCAGTTCCACATCATCAATTGCTTATTGGATATTTTGAATTAGATTTCCCACAAGCATCTCTAATTCAATATATTCAAAATGGAATCCTTTACATTTTCCCCAAACCCATGTCTCTTCCGAACTTTCTATCAAGGACAGCATCAGCCTTCTACTCATCCAGGTTCTCAACCTCAGTAGCATTCTCATTTTCTTGTCCTCACTAATCACTCAGTTGTCAAGTCTTACTGTTCATATTTCTATAACATCTCTCACATACATCCCTTCTTTCCATTTACACAGCCACCTCCAAGGTTTAAGTTCGTATGACCATGTATTTGGACTTTAAAATAGCTTCCTCGCCTCTCACTCCAATAAATCTCCTCCCACAACCACCAAAGTGATTTTCCTAAAGCATAAGTCAGATCGTGTCACTCCCTATTACTCCAATGACTCCCAATATTTCTAGGATGAAATGTAAAATATTTTATTTGACATTCAAAGCATTTCATAGTCTGGCCTCTTCCTACTTTGCCAAGATTTTTATACCTTAAGCCTCTTCACACATTGCCTTCTTGCTGCTCCTTAAACATGATACTCCATTTCCCTTCTCTATGCCTTTTCACTGGTTGGTGTCCATGCCTAGAATGCAATTCCCTTCTCATCACCACTTTTAGGAATCTCTGGTTTTCTTTAAGACTATCTTCAAAATCTAGTCTCCCCTGCTCCTTGGCCTTCTGCCCAATGATTAGCTTGTATCTGCACTGTATGAAGCTTGCATATATTTTTGTATGCACACCTTTCCTCCATCATTAGAATGTATATATTTTAAGAGCAGGGACAGAATCTTTTTTTTTTTGTCTTTTCATCTCTGGCCCTTAGCACAATGCCTGGCACATAATGGACGCTTCATGATTATTTATTGATTGATCCTACTGCTCTCTATCTTAGAGGGTAAACTTTTCTGGTTCAAAAACATGTTCTATCACAGCCACATTTTTTACTTAGATTCAAAAGAAAATTAAAAACCATTCTTAAAGTCAGTTACTCCCTGAAACTAATATACCTTAATGATTATATTATGACATTTGTTGACAGCAATAAATGGATTACACTATTCTCCTTGTTAGAAGTACATTACTTTTTTTTGGCCATAGGGATTTGATTTTGTGAAAAAAAGAAAAGCTAATTTGCTACAACATAATTCTGGGGACTGAGAGGTATTACATATGTGAGCAGAATATCTTATTCTTCCTCATCCTATTCAACTGAGGGCCATTCTGTGCAAAGTTTGTCCCAATCATTTTGACTCATTATTTCTTAGAAGATCAAGTGCTAAGAGTCTTTAGTAAATTAATGGAAATTTTAAGTGACTTCTCAAGGTCATACAGCAAGTGAGTATCAAGGCCTATATTATTGAAAGAGATCCACTTTCATATCCATTTTTCAATGTCATCTCATACTTGATTGGCCGATTACACATCCCTGAAGGAGAGGGAAGTGCATTTATCTCTTTGAACCAATCATTATATCATTAGATACATCTAATTGAGTGGTTCTACTTTCCATGAAAAGAAAATCTCGACTTTTCTTTATATGGATGTGTGCTATGCACACACTAACCAATAAGAAAGGAAAAGATAGAATTCTTGGGACTGTATCCTAATTTGAAATTTCTAACTTAGCGGGTGAGAAAAACAATATGTTATAGTGGAAAGAACATTGGGCTTAGAGCCAAAAGTTGTGGGCTTGAGACCCAGCTCTAACACTAGCTATGTAATTGTGGATGAGTCACAATCTATCCCTTCCTCAGTTTCCTTATCTGTAAAGTGGAGCTAATACCATATCAACTATCCACCTCATAGGTATGTTGTAAGGGAAATGTTTTATAAATTATAAAGTGTTACTTTATGAAAATATGGATTAAAACTGTAAAGTGCTATAGCTATAAATAAACTGTGAAATTCTATAAAGTGATATTAAGTTATATAAATGACAAAGGCAGATATAATGCCGTACCATTATATTCTGACAGGAGCACAAAGTATTCTACTAAGACTATATAAACAAACTTTAAGGACAGACATTTTTGAAATGCTATGTAAGTGAATGATTAAACAAATGAGTTTATGAAAGTAATGAAATATTTTGTACAACAATAAACATAAGGAAACACTATGTAACTATTATTCTTTTGTACATTCACATGTTAGACTGAATTACTGTCTTTGATTCAGATGTGAAGAAACTGACACAGAGAGCTTAAATTATTTGCTAATGTTCACATAACATGGAAATAACTGAGCTGTAATTAGCATTTAAGGTTCCCTTTAGAATATTCTCTTATATCAAAGAAATTGACTCAGCATTGCCAAATACTGTTCTAATGATAACATTGAAAAATTCTAATGTTTGCCCATATTTTTAGGTTTCTGGATATTACTGTTGTACTCATGAATAAGAGAAGGTTTTTGGTCATGAAAAATCCAATCTCTGATTGTAGTTAGTATATAATAAGGTCAAGCTGCACTTCTTGGCCTGATCAGAAAGCTGCCATTTTGATTTGTGTGGACTATTGCTACGCAGATGACAGCTTACTCGTTGGTGATCCATGTAGGTGATGGAGTTCATGGAAATTAATCCAATAAAAGTCCAAAAGGCAGAAAATACAAGCTATTTTTATAGTACAGAAGGAAGAAGTTCTCAAGTCTATAATACCCTTATGTGAACAAGTCTGAAGGAACAACTTCATCTGACTATTGGAATTAGTTAGTTTCTTACCATGTGCCTTGACTTTTGCTGTTGCCCATGGGCTCTGGATGTTACTGCTTTCACTGGCTATCTTGCTTGAACACACAATGAGGATTTCTGGGTTTTTCTTTTTGTTATTTTTTATAAATACTCTCCAAGAGAAGAAACACTGAATTAAAATGGTCTATGCACTAGAGAAAAGGGTAAGCAATATAAAGTACATAACAAACACAGGAAAAGCAGCCACATACACATGTGTATATGACTACTTTCTCTGTTTATGTAATTTGCTATGCATATATGTAAATATATGAATATATACTGTTACAGTATTATTTTACCAAGACTCATATATAAAAAACCAGAATTTTAGACATCAAGGCTCATGTACTCTTCTTTCTTCATGTTACAAGTGAAGAAATTGATGGCTTCAGAAGTCATGTGACTTGACCAATATCACACTTCTTTTAATGCCACAGAAATGGCCAGAATCCAGATGTTCTATTTATCAGTCCAATGAATCTTCCATATCACCCTGCTGGGTCTATATGACTACATATTTTCTTAAGCTTGGAGACTTTTGCCAAATGTAGTCCTATATTCTTATACTATGGGGAAAGATACCAAGTGCCTTGTAGGAGCAAGTGGAAATTCTGATTAACTTAGACTTAAGTGCTCTACTTCAGTGTGCTCACGTGAGCTACTAGAGGAACCAAAGCTTCCCTTTGTGCCATGAACTGAGACAGCACAGGCCTTTTTTCACCCTTTATCTCTTTCATTTGCTGCTCTGGCAAATGTCCCACATTAGCTGCTGTAGAGGCTCTTAGCATCTGAGGATATCAGATAATGCAGATTCCATATCTATATTCTTTTTGAGTAACATTTCCAGAATTTTTTTAAATCAACCAAATGTAAGGAATTTAATGTGCAAAGTTTTCCATTTAAGTTAATTGCTGTCATAAAGAGTTACCTTTTCAAAAAGGTTTTGCCTTAATTTTTATTTGAAACACCAGCTCTCCAAATCACTCTACTCATATAGAGGTAATTAATATAGTCACTGTCATAAGCTACTTTTCCCCACCTAAGCTTATTAAATATCTTAATTATGTTTGTTAATGTAGACATATTTGAGTCTTTTCTATAGTGAATTTAAAAAAAAAACAACTTTTGCTAACTTTATTTAGTCTTCTGAAAACTGCTAGGGAAAAAGTTGAATAATGTTGATATATTCAGACATCACAAATGAAGAGATGCTCTTCTATCACCAAGGATAGGGGTGTGACTGAACCTGTGATTTTATTGGCATAGGGAACTGACGGGTGAAAGAAATCCTTTTACTAATTCAGATGGGTACCTTCTCTGTAGTTTTGGAGAGTTGTCCAGAGTACTGAGAGTAAGTAACTAACTAGCCCAGGGTCACCCAGTCAGTATCAATCAGAGTGGGATTCCATCTCAGGTCCTCCTAGCTTTAGTGCCAGAAGTTTATCTCCTATGCAAAACAACCTTTCTTCTATTATCAAACTGCACAAAAACTTTTCATTGAATTATTATGACTATTAGAGTACTAGATTTGAAATCTGGACTACTGGAATTTGAATAGCTGTGTGACATTGAGTAAGTCACTTAATTCCTTTTAGTGTTGAGTTCCTCATCTGTAAAATGGAAATAATAATAACACCCACCTCTTATGATTGTTTTAAGGATTAAATGAAATAATATTTGTAAGGCACTTTGCAAACATTAAAGTACTATAATTACTAGCCATCATTATTGCTATAACTGTATTTTTCTTAATGGAGTCATCTGAAATAACAATGTCCAAAATGCCAGTCCATACTCTAAATAAATCAAATAACTCTTATCATTACTGCAGAAAAAAAATAGATACTCAGGTGTATTGCTCCACTTTTTCCCCCAAGAACTGCATGGGGAAAAAAATGAGGCCTTTCATTTTTATATCATATTAATTTTTGAATACCCATTGCCTTCCCTAAATTGCTCTGTTTTTATACTCTCAAAATATACATATAAAGAAGGAAGAGGAAGAAGGAAGGAAAGAAGGAAGGAAGGAAGGGAGAGAGAGAGGGAGAAAAGGAGGGAGGGGAGAAAAGGAGGGAGGGAAGAAAAGGAGAGAAAGAGGGAGAGAGAGAGGGAAGGAGGGAAGAAAGGAGGGAGGAAAGAAGGCAGGCAGGCAAAGGATCAAGGGAGAAAAGAAATTTAAAGACCATAATGTACAGTTTGTTTTCTTTAATGTACATTCAAATTCTGCAACACTTACAGTCTGTGTCCTACATTCTGAATTTGCTTTACATTTCAAGTCATGTAACTGGTTTAATTTGTTGATTTGCTGTTAACACTATTTTCTAGTTATGATATAGCCAACTTTTCTTATGTAGCTACTACTACAAATAATAGTGATAAAATGCATCCACATATTGCTTTGCAAAATGCTTTCACACAGATTGCTGATAATAATGAAAAGTTTATATTTATATAATTCTTTTTAATGAATAAAATGTCATTCAACCTCTATACTATTTCATTGGTGATCTCATTAGCTTTCATGGTTTCAATTATCATCTCTATGCAGATGAATCTCAGATGTACTTATCCAGAACCAACTTCTCTTCCAACCTCCAGTCTCACATTCTAACTGCCTATCAGACATCTTGAACTAGAAGACCCATAGATTTCTTAAACTCAACATATTTATAAGTAAACTCATTATCCAAATCCTCTCCTCTTCCTAACGCCCCTATAAGAGTTAAGGATACCATCCTCCTCCTAATCATCCAGGCTTACAACCTAGGTGTCATCCTTGGCTCCATGCTCTCTCTCACCCCACATATCCAATCATTTGTAAAGTCCTGTTGATTTCACCTTCATTATATCTGTCATATACACCATCTTTTGTACAATCCTGCTACCATCTTGATTCAGGCTGTACTACCGCAATAACAGCTTGCTGGTTGGTCTCTCTGCCTTAAGTATTTCCCACTCGAATCCATCCTCCACTCAATTGTCAGTGATCTTTCTAAAACTCAGGCCTGACCATGTCATCTACCAACTCAGTAAACTCGAGTAGATTCCCATTACCTTCACAGGCAAACACAAACTCCTCTGGCTTTAAAAGCTCTGCATACCCAAGCTCCATCTGACCTTCCCAGTCTTTTTATACCATACTTCTCTCTGCATACTCTGACAGGGGCTCCCATGCTTTCCTCCTCCATGATGTCCCATCTCTCTATACTGGACATTTTCCCTGGCTGTCCTCAAAGCCTGGAAGGCTCTCCCTTCTCATCTCTACCTCTTGGATTTCCTGGCTTCCTTCAAGTCTCACCTAAGAGACCTCTGCATTCTGTAAAAAGTCTTCTTCAGTTCTCTTTAATCTTAGTGGCTTCCTTCCAATTTGTCATGTATAGATCCTGTTTGCACAAAAGGCCCTGAGAAGTTAAATGATTTGTCAAAGGTCAGAAATCTAGTATCAAAGATAGGACTTGTAATGATGTATTTTGATTCCTAATCTTGTACATAAAATAAAGTGTAAATACACTGCTGCTCTTGTGGCATATTCATTAATACACGTAACAACCTCTTATTGAGAGCCTACTGTAACATGCACTAGTTAATAGGAAAGCTACAATCTAATGAGGAAGAGTTAGTACACACACAAATATGGGACATTATTTAGTAACTACAATACAGAATAGAATAGATAAAGAACACAAATAGAGTATCAAGTGTCATGTGAAGTGTGAGGAAGGAATAATCATTTCAAGTGTGGAGAGTAAACAGTGAAGGCTTCATGGGCAAAGTAGTATTTGATATGGGACTGAGGGCAGGAAATTCCAAAAAAAGGGCAAGAACATAAGCATGAAGTGGGAAAATACTAGCCAAGTACAAGGTAGATCAACAATGTAGTTTGGTTAGATTACAGTTTACCTGGAAGGGAGTAGTGTAATTTAAAGCTGTAATGTTAGGGAAGAACCAGATTATAGAGGTCCTTGATTGCTAAACAAGAGACTTCAAATTTTATTTGGTAGATAATGGCAATCCACTGAAAGGTATTGACCAAGAAGACTAAAAAAAAATATCTGTACGTTAGGAAAATTGAATTGACTGCAAAGTGAATGATATGTTTCAAAATGAAGTGATTGAAGGGAAGGTGGTTACTATGGCAAATTCAGTGGGTAAAAATTAAGACGTACTAGGTGGCAGCAGGTAGACTACAGATGATATGATGGAGTAGAGATCAGATCCAAATCATCTGGCTGCTCATTGGATGTGGGAGGTTAGAGAAAAGGGAAAGTAAAATATCACATTGAGGTTTCAAGCATAGATAACTTCATGTAACAGTGCAGTTAACAAAATTTGGGAAAACAGGAGGAGCTGGTTTGAGGGTAAATATGTTCTTTTTGTAGATAGGTTGTGTTTGAAATACTACTGGGATATCCTAGAAGAGATTTCCAGTAGGCAATTGGAAGAAATATAGTGTAAAAAAGTAAAAGCACTGGGTTTGGACTCAGAGAGCCCAGATAGTTTCAAGTTAGACAGTCATTCAGTCAATTAGCATTTATTAAGTACCTACACTATACCAGGCACTTTGCTAAGTGCTGGAATTTCAAGTGATATTCCATCTATTTACTGGCTATGTTATCATAAGCAAGCCCTCTCCCCTCCTGTAAAAAGAGGAATTTGGACTAAAGCAAGCCCAAGTTCCCTCCAAGCTGTAAATTATTAATGAGTTACTATGCCAAGAACAAGGTTGAAACAGAGATTTGGAAGCCATCTGTAAAAGGACAGTGACAGGTAGAAGAATGAATAAGATTGAAAAGGCAGAGAGTTTAAAGGAAGAGAAGAAGATAATCAAAAATTGAAGTATGAGGCACATTCTACTTAAGTGGTTGGGAAAAAGAGTCAGCAAATGAGACAGGAAGGCATGGACAAAGGTGGGTGGGAAACCGTAAGAGTTTGGTATCTCCAAAACTGAGGGAGAAGAGTTTCCAAAAACGAGATGTGGTCAAGTGCTGAGTTGCAGAAAAGTCAAAGAACATGATAATTAAGGGAAAAAAATACGTTGAATGACCTTGCTATATGGTAAAATGTACTTTATTTTAAAGAAAAATCTGTTTTTTGAAAAGGAAGGAAAAAGTATTCTCTGTGCTACATACTGTGCTAAGTGCTTTGTAAATATTATTACAACATTTGATCTTCACAACGACCCTGGGAGGAAGATGCTATTACTATTTCCATTTTGCTGTTGAGGAAACAGAGGCAGACAGAAGTTAAGTGACTTGCCAAGGGTCAAGTAGAAAGTTATTGTTTGAGGCCAGGTTTGAACTCAGTTTTTGTTTTTTTTTTAAACTTCAGGCCCAATGTTCTGTCTACTGGGCCAACTACTTATAAAACTAAAAGTAAATTTTTTGTTAAAAAAAAAAATCCTTGCAAAATTACATGCTCTCAGATTTTAAGAGCCATAAGTGCCGGAGTTGTAATAACATTGGTCCAGGGAACTTCCAAGTGGGGAAATTCCCTCTGACAATGCAGGTTGCTTAGCACCTTCTTTGCAACTTACTTTCCTAATTATCTAGAACATGAAGGGGTTAAGTGACTTTGCCCAAGGTGATGACGGGGTGCGACTTGGATGCAGGGCTTCCTGGCTTACAGGCCAGCTCTCTATTCACTATACCATATTAATACCATTACTATATGTTGAATAATTTTAACATGTGATTTTTTTATCATTAGAAATTCATTCAAAAATTTCCTTTAAGACATAAGTCACTTAAAATCCTACATTGTGCTAGATTATAATCACCAAAGTAATGATCATAACTACAAAGGAACATTAAATTGGGCCCAGTTATCAGTGCACACTTATCCAGGTTAAGTACCAAGCATTAGAAACAACAACACCCCAGCTGCAGCACTCAGATATCTATCTTCCTTCACTACACAGTATGTAATAAAAACAAGTACTCTCCAAAAATTCAAAATAGATCTTATCAGTGCCCTCAATCAAATATCAATTCATGCACCAAATGTGCTACATGATGCTGATATAACATCCATTAGTAAAGAGGACCTCAGCTCAATAAAATATTATGCCTGCAATGCCTCAAGGTAATGAACAGATCTAATTGGCAAGCCATGTGCATTATACTCAGGGGCAACTGATGAAAGCTGTTCCTCTGAGAAGACTCATTCATGAAAGATTTTCTGTCTTTACAGGAGGATTTTTCAACTAGCAGGTACAGTGGTGGTGCTGTATATTTTCAAGCATAAAAATTGGTCTTATGTACCAAAATACTTGATTGAGCTACAATTGGTACAATTCAGAAAATGAATAGGAATATTGCTCCATATTTATAAAGAACCTTTTCTGTATATAAGATTGGGGTATTAAGTTACATGTGTCATGGTGATGTGCACATAGAGGTCGAACTCAAAATAGTTTACAAGGGACATGTTCAGGTACAATGAACTCTTTAGAGTCTGCTAAGGTGCCAAATTGTTTAATTTCACCCTTGGTAAAATTCACCAACCTCACTCTTCATTTTTAAAATAAGAAAGGAAGATTTAGTTGACCATTGTGCTTTACCTCTGACCTATGCTCTACCTGATTGCCTAAGGGCTGCAGCTGACTGACAGATGTGGCTATGCCTTTGAACATGTTATAGAAACCATACCAGGGGACTCCTTTGAAAACAACTCGGTATTTACAGTAATTGAGGGTCAGAGTTGGAAGACACCTTAGAGATTATCCAGTGTAACACATTCATTTTATAAGGGAGAAATTTGAGGCACAGAGAGGGTGGCTTGTTTATGTCACATGACTGGTTACTGTCAGAACTGAGACCAGAATGCAGTTCTTGGACCCTTATTCGTTCTTCAACCCCTTTTCCAAGTGTTTAAGACTAGGCTGTATCTACGCTGTTTAAGGACCAAAAACCCAGATTCTAGAGTGATACAATTACTGAATTAATTAGTTTTCAAGTAAATAAGAAAGAACACACAAAACTATTAATTTATCCAAAGAGTGTTTTGATATCAATTTTGTTTAAGGTCTGTATACATTGGTACCATGAAAATACATCGAAGTAAAAATTCACAACTTGGAGACCTTGAAGTTCTTCTAACACTTCTAAAATTTCTGACTAACATATACTATAAGTAGTATTAAATATGTACTATAGCATATCAACCTATAAGCACATATTGAACATATACTATATATGAGGCAATGTGAAAAATGGTGAATCAAAGGCATATAAGCCATCATCTAAGGCTACAAAAAACTTGGAAATGTTTGGATTTAGGTGAAAAAGAAACGAGATGATGCAAAGGAAGGGGAGTTGGAAAAGTCAGTGCTCCCTATTGCCACATCCAGGCTCTCTCCTTTTCTCCTTCACTCAGTAACCTCTATTCCTTTGAGGTTCAGGTTATTTATGTCTATCACCCAATCCAAATCTTGGTAGCAATTGTTTACAGACCACCAGGTCACTCCACTTCCTTCCTCAATGAGTTTGCTATCTGGCTTACAATTTTTTCTATCCTCCCCACCCACTGTCCTCATACTAGGGGACTTTAATACACATATTGATTCTCCCTCAAATATCCTAACCGCTTAGATCCTCAGCCTGCTCAATTCCTATGACCTATTCCTCCTCCCCACCTCACAAAGATAGTCATGCCCTGGATGTAACCATCACCCACAAATGTACTACCTCTATGTTCAAGAATTCTGAAACCCACTATCCAACCATAATCTATTGGCTTCTCACCTCTCCCTCTGCCTTATTTTATATAACCCTATTCTTCATCCTCACTGACCTCCAATCCCTTGACCACACAATTGTCTCCCAGGCCTTCTCCCGTGCACTAACCACTCTCTCCTTTCCCCCCCATCTTGACCCTTTGGTGAACTAATTCAACTCTACACTGTCTCCTCTTGAATCCTTAGCTCCCTTATCCCATCCAGCCAGGCCTCAGCCTTGAATTACTCCCACCATTTGTTGCCATCACACTTACACTCATGCTGCTGAAGGAAGGTGGAGAAAATTAAGCAATTGATGTGACTGGATCCAATACGGATGTATGTTATATAACCTCAACTGGTTCCTCATTGCTGCTAGGCAATTTCCTTATCATCTCACTATCCTATTCTCCACAGTGGCTCTTCCAAACCTTTGCATCTCTCCTCAAAACTCCTATGGCTTCTCTGCCCCCCACTCTCTCAATTGAGATCCTTGCCTCATATTTAAAGAAAAATTGAGACCATTTACCATGAAATTCCTCTTCTCCCCTCTTCCTCATCTCCCATTACTCAGATCTCTACTGCTACTATTTCTGCCTTCACCTCTGTTTCACATGACGAAGTTCTTACTCTTTACCGAGGCTAACTCCTCTACTTGTTCAAGCAATTCCATTCCATCCCATCCCCCCTGACAGATTACCACCTCTGTTATCCCCTCTGTCACTTATTTTCAATCTCTCCTTCTCTAGTGACTTATTTCCTCCTGCCTAAAAACATGTCCATGTCTCTCCTATCCTGAAAAAGTCTTCACTTGATCCTTCCATCTCTGCTAACTATTGTCCATTTCTCTTCTACCTTTCTAGCTAAACTGCTCTAAAAGGCTTTCAACAATAGCCACCTCCACTTTCTCTCTTCTCAATCTCTTCTTATCCCCTTATAAATTGACTTCTAACTTTATCATTCTACCAAAACTGCTCTCTCCAAAGTTATTAATGACCTCTTAGTTGCCAAATCCAATGGCCTTTTCTCAATCTTCATTCTCCTTGATCTCTCTCAACCTTTCAACACTGTTAAACTCCTCCTTGATACTCTCATCTCTCAAGGTTTTCAGTTTACCATTCTCTTCTGGTGTCCCTCCTACCTATCAGGCTACTCCTTCTCTGTCTCCTTTTCTGTATCCTTCTTCTAATCACACCTTCTAACCATAGGTTTCCCTCAGGGTTCTGTCCTGGGTCTTCTCTTCTGGGTCTCCTTCTCCTACATACTATTTTCCTTGTAGATCTCATCAGCAATCATGGATTTAATTACCATCTGTATGCTGATGATTCTCAAATCTACCTTTCCTGCCCCAATCTCTCTAAGGACCTCCAGTCTTGCATCTCTAATTGCCTTTCAGACATCTCCAACTAGATGTCCAGTAGACATCTTAAAATCAATACATCCAAAGCAGAACTCATTATCTTTCCTCTTAAACCTTCCCCCTCTAAATACACACCTTCCCTACCGCTAGAGGGGGCAACAACATCCTCCCAATCCCTCAGGCTTACAACCTAGGAGTCAACTGGAATTCCTCATTTACTCTCATTTCTCCCCCCATATCCAACCTGATGCCGAGGGCTGATGAATTCACTTTTGCAAAATCTCTTTAATATGCCCCCTCCTCTCTTCTGGCACTGCCACCACTCTAATGCCAGTCCTCATCCCCTCATTCCTGATTACTACAATAGCCTACTGCTGGGTCTGCCTACCTCAAGTCTCTCCCTACTTGAATCCATTCTCCATTCAGCCATAAAAGTAAATTTTTCTAAAACACAAGTCTAATCATCTGACCTTCATACCCAATAAAAGTGGCTTCCTAATGCCTCCAGGTATAAATACAAAATCCTCTATTTGGCATTCAAAGCCCTTTATAACCTAGCCCCCTTTACCTTTCCAGTCTTCTTACACCTTACTTCCCAACATGTACTCCACTCCCAACATGTCCACTCCAGTGACAATGGCCTCCTGGCTGTTCTTCTAATAAGACCTTCCACCTCTTTTCCAGGCATTCCCTGTAGCTTTCCCCTGTAACTGGAATACTCTTCCTCTTCCACTCTAGCTACTGCCTCCCTGGCTTCCTATAAGCCCTAACTGAAACCCCACCTTCATCCTTCCTTGGGGAAGGAAGCCTTCCTCAAAGCCTCTTAATTTCATTTCCTTCCCTCTGCTAATTATTTAGCCTGTTTATAGCTTGCTTTTTACATATTGTTACATATTGTTTGCATGTTGTCTTCCCCATTAGATTGTAAGCTCCTTGAGGTCAGGGGCTGTCTTTTGCCTCTTTTTGTATTCCCAGCACTTAGCACTTAGCACTACACCTGGTATAATAAATATTTATCAAATTGCATTGAACTGAGTATTTAGGTAATACCCCTGAGAGAAACAATAAATGTTATAGGAAGGTTTGGGGAAGAAAATGATGACCTCAGTTGAAGATGATGAATTTGAGTGAGGGTGCCACATCCTCAAAGAAGTTCCCAACAGCCACCTGAAGGTGTAGTATAGTAGCTGAGAAGAGAGGTAAAGGTTAGAACTGAAGATTTTAGAATCACCTATGCAGAGGTAACAGTAGAAACCATGAATGCTGATGAGATCTGCAATGAAGAAAGAGCAAAGAGCCAAGGAAAGGGCTTTGAGACATTGAAATTTAGAGGGAAGAAGGAAGAAATAAGTCAAGTTGGCCTACTTGCTATTCTTTGTACAAGACAGCACACCAAAGTATAAAGTATACTAGTTCTGGAGTCAAAGGACTAGAGTTGCAAATGTACCTATGAAACTTAGCTGCGTGACCTTGGTGACAAGTCACAACCTCTCCGGACCTCAGTTTCTTCATCGGTAACATGAAGGGGTTCAACTAGATGACCTCTGAGGTTCCTTCCAACTCCTTCATTTATGATCATATGACATTTTACTTCCCATCTTTTAGGTCTGGGCCCAGACTGCCCAATGTCTATAATGCATTTCCTTCCTTATCTCTGTTTTTCAGAATCTTTAGCTTCTTTCAAAGTTCAGTTCTAGTAACCTTTGTTACTAAGTTTTCCTGATATTACCAGTTGCGAGTGCCTCTCTGCAAATTTCCTTTTATTTCTTTTGTATGAATCAAGCATTTTCTTTTATGTGCCTGTGTTCCTTCCTCCAGTAAATGTCCACTCTTTCAGGGAAGGGAGTGTTTTATTTTTATCTCTCCAGACCTAGTGCATAGCACAATGCCTGGAACCTAGCAGGTGCTTAAGTTGTTCATCCTTCATTTTCAAAGAGGGCCAATGATATCACTGACTTGGAGGTGAATTGGATTTAAGCGAGACAGAGTTGCACAAAGTTGTCAGCCTCATTCTCTCTTCCAGAGTCATTAAAGTCCAGTGACAAGACAACAGTCAAGATGACTGGTATTGTCCTGGGATGCAGTGGAGGACCTTGGTGTATTTGATGTCCGACCAAGTTCTAAGCTTTACCAGCACCTGCTTCAGTCACCTTCATGGCTGTTGGAACAAGTTGTTCTTATTTGCCCATTCTGCCTGGGGAAGTCTACACATGCATGGGTAGATACCCTCCAAATCACTGAGAGGTTTGAGGCCTGTTGGTTACACTCAACATGGCTTAGTGTGTCTGCTAAGTTGTGTATGCTATAGCTTCTTGGACCATAGGTGAGAGCTGGGTAAAGGTAGACACCAAAGGCACTTAAGAAACGCTTGGTGAATGAATGAATGGAGGAGACAGAAGCAGTGACCAGAGAGGTAGGAGGAGAACTGGAATACAAACCCTAAATTCTTATCTGCTATTCTGTCACTTTTCATATGATTTTTTTTACAAAAAAAATACTTCTAAGATGGACTCATAATTATAATGCATGTATTATAACAAACTCATTTGTTGAATTTTTCTTGGTTAGAGGATCTAAGATTTTACTGTAATATTAGAAACAGTAGGTAGATAGGAAGCAACTAAAGTAGAATATCTCATCAGGCTAAAGTAGGTCTGTACAAAAATAAGAGAATTGTAGAACATAACTAATAATTAGCCTGATTTTCTCCTTTGTCAACAATGGATAAAACAATCATTTTGACTAGCCTGTAGTCCTTTTATTCAGTGCTCATTGATACTACACTTGAACACTCTGAACTGTGGTTTGCTAAGATAAAAAAAAAATACAAAGAAGTAGAAGAAAGGATTTTTTTTTTCAGCAATGCAATTGGGCATCCCGTGTGTATGTGAGGGAAACATTTTAGGATAGTATTGGAAACATGTGGGCTAAAAGAGAAGCTCTGCCTCCCTCCTGTACCCCAGCTCTGTGTAGCTAGGATTCATCACTTTCTTGTGCTCACTTAAGAGTCAGTCAACAAAGTTTAACATCCCCTTCCCCACTTTTCCAACAGTCTGGAATGGCCCACTTAACTCAGAATGGGTGATTCCCCAGTTCAGCTCTTTTAATGCTTTTATAAAGGTAAATCTGATTTTCTTTTTTACTGCTAACTTGGGATAAATGCTTATCACATTTGGGTAGAGGAGATGACAAGCTTTTTACTTACACTGCTGATTATTTTGTGAAAAACTTCATATCATTCCTCTTTGTTCTAAAAAACAAAACAAACACTACTCTATTACAGCATTCATTCCTTGAAAGACTACTCTAAATTGGGGCACAATGGTAACGCCATTAATTGCCTTAGAAATTGTAGTGAGGCTCCTGGGATCACTCATTAGTATTTCATTATTTCCCCCCTCACTATGAACAACTGTTTTTAAAGCAGAGCTAGTCAACTTGGTTAAATGGTTTAAATGTTGCATTTTAACAGAACTTATTTTTAAAATAAACAACCCGAGAAATGAAGGCCCATATTAACATTTCTGTCACATACAGTTGCATACAATATTCCATAAGGAAAAACAAGAACAAAACAAACAAAAGACAGTGGTCTCTCAAAACAATTGTTCTAATTACTTCAAAGGAAGGTGAAAAGCTCCCCTAAAACCATTCAGGAATTCAACACTAGTAGAATCTATAGGCAAGATCAGCCTAGATAACTGTCTAATCAAAAAAGTCTATATGCCAGATACCATATTTCTGTGTACTTTTTACCTGAATGGATTTCTAATGGTGGAATTATAGTCAGAGAGAGACACTTGGGATGGAGGTGGAGTATTTTGGGGTAGGGAACTTTATTGTGCTCCTCTGATTACATCTAGAGTAACTCACTTACTGAGTCTACTTAAAAGTACAGTTCTGCCTAAAAGAAAAAAAAATCCTCCTTCCCAGTCGTGGATTAGATGTTTTTCTACTTTCTGAAGTTTTTTTTTTCTGACAGTTTTAATCACTTTTTTAGCATTTTGTTTTCTCATGAACCATGAAAGTTTGCTGGCAGGTAGATATTTTAGCATTCTACTTTTTTCTTTTAGTATTCTACTTTTAAGCCGTTCTTTTCTTCCTTTTCTTCTTTAACTAGACAGCCTGGAAATAAAGGTCAGGAATTCATAACACATGGGCTGAGTCTCAATTGTCTCTTTTAAAAGTTAAACCAACCTCTTTTCTGTGATTGACTTCTATGATCCAGATTCTAAAGAGAAAGGTTTTCTTACTTAAGAATGCAAGACAGTTCAAAGATAATTATTAGCTAAAATGGACTTTCCATTTGCAGTCTTCCCACCCTGAAGTAGAATTTACTATCTACTAGGATCCTGATTATTTTGCAGTTGAAAATTTCATCTTAGAACACCACCCAACTCACTGAAAGGGGACCATGGTAGCTTTTGAAAACATGAATGTCTGGGCTGTGAGAAGAATTAAAATATTAAATTAGATAAGTTATAAAATGCCTCCTCCCAAAAAAGTGTGTTTCAAAAGAAGAAAGACTTGATTCCATAGACATCACACACACACACACACACACACACACACACAATCACTTATACTTCTGCCAGCTCTGAACTCTACCTACAGATCCGAATGCAACTATAAATGCATTTTTCATTCCAAGACCTGAACATTATAATTGGATGAGAGTGCTAAAAGTCAAGGAGCCACAGTTACTTAAGCATATTAAAAAAGACCCTGATTAACATTCTAGGCCAAAAAAAAAAATTGAGTTAAGAGGTTGCCCAGTAGCAAAGATAACAATATAATTTAATGCCATGTTCTGCCTAATCCTCTCACCCTGCAGTCAAAGAACAGGCTAGTGGAAACTCCATAGAGGGCAAACCTCTATGTAAAGCTGGCATGGTGTTTAGTTGGAATAGACAGTCATTTATGTAGCATATTTTGAAGGAATGTTACCACCTACCACAACCTTTCCCAAAAGTATAACTTCTACATGTCTGCTGCAGGTGCAATTCTAGGATTAGAGATTAATTATTATGAATTGAAACATTTTTTTCTTTAATTGAATAGACATTTATTAAATATATTCTATATGCATGGTACTGTGCAAGGCTATTGAGGGCTTTATAAGAGGTGAAGATGTAATCCTTGCCCTCAAGAAATTTATACTGTATTTCAATGATTCCTAACCTTTCTTGTGTCTTGGATACCTCTGGCAGTCTGGTGAAGTCTATAGGCCCTTTCTCAGAATAATAAGTGTATAAAATAAAATACATAGAATTACAAAGGAAATAAATTTATATTAAAATACATTTTATACATACACACGTGTGTGTGTGTGTGTGTGTGTGTGTGTGTGTTCATGGATGACAGGTTAAGAATCCTTCTTCTATTTCTTGAAAGCTATGTTTTGCTTTGCTTTGTCTTTTAAGTCCCTGGACCCAGGAAACAAATTGAATTATTAACACTAATGGTTATTTTATTGCATTCAATGAGAGCTGGATCCCATTGTAAAGGAATAGGGCTATCAGATACAGAAATTTCAGTGATGAGACAGCAACAAGAGGTTAGGGGTGGGTGGGTAGCAAGGAGTAGTTTGATACAATCTGATTTTTATATAGTGCTTTAAGGTTTACAAATAATATTACATGCATTAGCTTACCTGATGCTTATAACATGAGGAAAGGAGATTGTTAAGGAAAAAAAAAAGAATCATTAAAAAGGAAGTAGAAAAGTGTCTTAAATAAATTTCACCAGGGCAGATAGGTGGCACAGTGGATTAGAGCACTGGACCTGATGTCATAAAGACTTCTGAGTTCAAATCTAGCCTCTCACACTTACTAGCTGTGTGAACCTAGGCAAGTCACTTGACTCTGTTTGCCTCAGGTTCTCATTTGTAAAATGAGCTGGAGAAGGAAATGGCAAACCACTCCAGTATCTTTGCCAAGAAAATCCCAAATGGGGTCACAAAGACCTGGATGTGACTAAACAACAACAATAACAAATTTCACCTGTGTCAGAGGCCAGATCCATGGTTTTGTTTATGAAAAAAAAAAGTTATTGCCATTCTTCTCTTGTTTTTGGGTGGATGTCATTCAAAAATTATGCATAATCCACACTTTTTTTTCTAGGATAGGATATAATTGCTAAAAATCTTCTAGGTCTATTTTTGGTGCACCTCTTGGTAAACAGAAAAGAGCCAGAGCTTGTTCAGCTAAGGGTTAGTTCCAGAGAGAATGGATGAATGGAAAAAAAAAAACATTTACTAAGTGATTACTATGTGTAAAGCACTGTCTTAAATGCTGAGAATACAAATAAAAAAGGCAGATACACTCCTTCAGTCAAGGGTCTCACATTCTAATGGAGCAAACAAGGCATATGTGAGGTTGGGCTAAAAGTCACGTAGAAAGGTCCCATTTTCCTTTGGGTCATACAGCAACCAAAAAAATTGTAAGGTAATCCATTTTCTTTTTCTTTTTTTTATTTTTTGTCTAGGCACTGGTGTTAAGTGATTTGCTCAGGGTCACACAGCTAGTAAGTGTAATGTGTTTGAGGCTGGATTTGAACTCAGGTCCTGTTGAATCCAAGCTGGTGCTCTATCCACTTCACCACCTAGCTGCCCCTTAATCCATTTTCTTTAATGTAATTTCCATTGATAAAGTATCTGTTTCTTATGTTGGACTGTTGGGCAATGTCAAGGAGGTTGGCCTTTCCACAGAGGTTTCTGAGATCATGGTTGCAGGAAATGGGGTAAAGTTAGGACTGGGGGCACTGGTGCTCCCAGGGCTATTAGGTTTACTTGCTCATAGGATGTAGTTGGTCAGTGGGTGGTGGTAGTGGTGAGGAAGGTGGGCCCTTCTTTGAAGGAATAGCTGTCTTCAATGATGGCTTTAGGGGGCATGCTGGAAGCAGGGCTGGTGGTTTGGAGGGGACTCTGCTATTCCCAGAGCTATTAAGTTCAGGATTTGGGGCTACCTCCATTGAATCTTAGGAGAGATGGTGGTCTAGGTTATGGCAGTTTGACTTGCTTGATCCATAACCTCCTGTCTCTCCCTCAGGGCATCATAGTGAGGAAAATCAGAAAGACCAGAAAGAACAGATTAGGGCTGAAATAGGGACAAACAAAGAAAAGAGGGCAAAAAAATAGAAAGGTGCATGACATTGCTGGGGGAAGGCAGAGAGGTGGACAACTTTCTCTACTAAATATGACTTTCTAGGATCTCACAAGGTTAAAAGAGAAAAACAAATGGGCAACAGAGCAGGTTCCACCTCCATCCTACCATCCTTGTCCTATCCTCCTCCCTATCCCTACCGGGAATAGACACTATGGCTAGGTTGGCAGATAAGTTCACTCTCAGATTCTCTCTTATGAAAGGAAATAAATGTCTTTAATTTAATTAGCTATAATAAACCACAAGGATCAGCTACCCAATATTTTTAAAAAATACTGCTTTTTCATCATAAGCATCTTAATAATAATAATACCAGCTCCCAGATCATGAAGTCATCCTTATAGTGATGTCTTTTGAACACCTGCCCAAAGTACTGTCAAAATATGGGTTATGAATCATAGGGTTATGATTATGGAATCAAATTCCATATGGACCAGTCATTTTCACCTTGTTCTAAGATCATAGACTGAATTCCTAACTTAGGATACTCATCTTAAAATGTATTTATGTATGTCTTAGTATACAAAGAAAGCTCATTTCCAGCACTGTAGTTAAAGAGTATCATTTGATTATTATGATAACTGAAACTAAGCCTAAGAGTCTAATAGCAGTTACAAGCTACTGGGATTTCATGAAATAGAGGGAGAGACCCATCCCCACCCCCGACATGCAAGTATGTTGTATATTTATCTACCATAGTTTATTAGTAGTACAAACCAATCTGATGGACAAAAGATACAGAGGATACACATGTTCCATCCATCTTCCATCACCCTGGGTCTCAGTTGTCTGGTTCTTGTCCTAGAAGCATGATAGCACATACCTAGGAGAGATAATTCCTGTCTTCTGAATCATAGTGGCCCCAGAAGCTTAATGCAAGCAATTTTTATACTTAAAAGGAGACAAAGAAAACATGCTTTTATTCAGCAGTCTAAATTACAGAAATTTTCATTTTTGTATGAACATACTAATTGCATTAAAGACAGGAGAAAGGCATATTTGAGTTGGTACACTATCTTTAGTGCTGTGTGCTTCTACCATATGAATTCACCAGTCATACTTTGCAGTTGTTTTTGCTTCTGCTGCTATCTGCTACTGACTGCTCTGTCTCCTCCTTATGAAATAGAGAAGTAGTCAAGTCTATTTGTTATTGTTATTCTTCAGGTCCCTCAGTCCTGTACAACTCTTCATGACCCCATTTGGAGTTTTCCTGGCAGAGATACTGCAGTGGTTTGCTATTACCTTCCTTCTCCAGCTCATTTTACAGATGAGGAAACTGAGGCAAACAAGTTAAGTGACTTGCCCAGGGTCTCATAGCTATTAAGTGTCTGAGGCCAGATTTACTCTATCCATTGTAGCACCTAGCTGTCCCAAATCTAACCAACTGGCATTAATATTTACTTTTGCAACTGGAGGATTCTAGAGGTGGTATCAAAGATACCATGAGAGATACATGTGTGTTTGTGTGTGTGTGTGTATATGTATATATATATATATATAGAGAGAGAGAGAGAGATATACACACATGCACATATACACATGTATATATGTGTACATATGCATATATATGTGTGTGTATATATATATGTATATATGTGTGTATATATATATATATATATACACAGATACATTTGCACCCACCCGTATATGGATATATCATTTTTGCAAGCAGCCTCTTACTGAGTAAAAGTACAAGTATCTGCCATACTTGGAAGCTACATGGACTTGCTATCCTACTCACCTTTATCATATACATAAATGGGATTGTAATAGCTGTTATTTAGATGATACCTTAAGATTTACAAATAACTTTACAAACATGAGCTGATCTGATTCTAACAACATTTCCATTTTGCTAATGCCACTGGTATCATTACCTTCATTTTACAGATGAAAAACTAAGGTTCAGAAAAATTAAGTTGGTGGGCTAGATCAGAGCCAAGTTTCAAAACCAGATCTCTCTTGGCTCTAAATCCAACTCTTTTGTTTATCACTAACTCTACTTTGCATCTACTTCCCTACCTGGTTTCCACTACAAAGAACAAGATGCCCCTCCCAGAATTCTAATCTGATTATCATGTTGCTAACTGTAGCCTAGATTGAAACCACCTCCCTCAGCCTCTTCTTCCCTCTGATTAGGGTAGGGGTGGAGGGTTGGAGGTTGAAGAGCCCTACTCCTCCCAATGCCTTTCTTTAAAGAGGGCAGAAACTGTACTCTTAGCTCACTCTACTTTTCATCTGCTGTCCTGCCCTTTCTATTTCACTGAACAAGGCGCCTCAATGCAAGTACCCCCTGGTGTTCCTTCCACCTCTTCATTCCTTCCTTTTTTTTTTGCTTGTTGTCTCTCCCCTATTAGATTGTAAGCTCATTGAGAGCAGGGAATATTTTTATTTTTATCAATTGTATCCTCAGCACTTAGCACAGTGCCTAGCACACAGTAGGAACTTAATAAATATTTATTGGATTATTGGACTATTCTGTAGCTCCATCAGTCAAGGAATTAAGGCTATCTTCACTGCAGCTGTACTATAACCACATTACCAACATCTTCTCCAGGAGCTTCATACCTTACTCTGACAGTAATGGGAGATCAATCAATCATAACCAAATCTCCGCCCCCCCAAAAAAAATTCCATATTTCAAGGCATCTATCACATCATAAAAAGACAAAACACAAGTTATATATTAGGACTTTTTTTTTCTTTTTAAATGATATAACAGCTTCTATAACCAAAGAAACATTCCATTATACTCATCATCCCAGACTTAATGAATGGAATGAAAGTGCCCTAGTGAACTGCAGAATGTCTTTCAAAAGCAATGTTTGAAGCAAATATGATCTCCTATTTCACCCCTAGATAACTAGGAATACCTCAATTTGTCAGAAAACCCAATTGTCCAAATATTCTGTCTCAATAAAACTTTACTAACCATTTTTTCTCTCAGTCTTGAAAATACAATTCAGTAATGCTGAAAATATTATACCTGAATTGTAACATTTGGGTGATATAGATTAAAAGCTACCAATGTAGTCTGACACATTAATATTTGGTTAGAGTAAAAAAAAATCTTTAAAGCATGAGAGATTGGGGAGGGTGAAGGTTGTATAGGAACTGATTGGTTTGGAGAAGTACAAGTGTTTTACTCCATCCCCTTCTGTGTAGCCTCTGAATATTCTGGAGAATTCAGGAATCATTTAATAAAATATTTTTAGATGACCATTTCCATATATGTCCCATAATATTGCTCTCAGATACCTCAAATATGCTTTGTCATCTAACTGTGCTTGTGTTAAGCTACAAATACTGGGATCTACTACTCCTCATTGGTGACTTTGCTGGCAGATGCCAAATTCTAGCACTTGGCACATACTCAACATTTTTTTTTCATCTATAGTGTTTACTTTTGGAGAGAATTCAAGGCAAAAGAAAAGGGAAGCGTATAATATGAGAGTCTAACATGAACATCACAAAAATAACCTACTTTCCTCCCAGCCCCTGAGGGGAAATAAGTTTCTTCAAAAAAAAAAAAAGGAGAAGTGAACTTCCCAAAGTGGCAATTAACTAGAAAAAAAATTAGCACCTCTGATAATTCAGTGTAGTGAATAATCACAGTGCTTCATAGAAGAAGCCACATTTAAAGAAGTTGAAGACATTGTTCTTAATAATTAGTCAAGGGAAGAGGAAAAAAAAAAGCTCTGAGCTTTTGATCCTCTCACTTTCACTTTAGTTAGTGCTAAATGAATTCTTCTTTTTATACATCAAATTTTGAAACTGCCCTGTTAATACAGGAAAGTTTTTCTGAAGGTGCAACTTCCATTAAAAAGATGTGCTTGATTTGATGTGAAGTCAAGCCCTATCTTCAGCAAATTCATGGAACTCTCACTGCCCCAATAATTGTGGATATGCTGCCCTTTTTGCAGGACTAGAACAGGCTTTAATAAATCAACTAACATTTATTTAGTGTCTATGATATGCCAGGCAGTGTGCAAAGCAATGGGAATATAAAGATAAAAATAAAACAGGGTTTTGGTCTCAAGAAGCTTATTAGAAACAGAAACAATATGCAGCCACCTGGTTAATGATGTACAAAAAAATATCTCAATAGGAGATAATTTTTGATAGGGAGGCACTAGCAATGGCAAGAATTGGGAAAGGTCTCTTGCATGTGGCTTGGCGGTGAGTTTTGAAGTTAAAATAGGAATTAAAAAAAGAGGTGAGAAAGGAGTGCATTCCAGGAACATAGGAACAGAAAACGTAATATTATTTGTAAGAAACAGCAAGAAGGCCAGTCTGAATGGATTGTAGAATATGTAAAAGGGAGTAAAGTGTACTAAGCATGGCAAAGCAGGCAAGAGCCAATTTGTAAAGGAATTTAAATGTCCAACAGAAGAATTTGTGTTTGATCCTAGAGGCAAATGGGAGCCATTGCTGCTTAATCAGAAAGGCAGTGACGTAGTCAGAATTGTCTTTGGGATGTTTAGCCTGAGGAAGAGAACTCTGCAAGTGAACATAAAATTCTATTTTAAAGTACTTGAAACATGGATTGGACTTACTTTCCTTGTCCCCAGGAGTCAGAATTGGGAGCAATAGGTATAAGTTGGGGAAGAGGGAAAAGCATTGCTATAAGGAAATACTTTCTAACAATAAGAGCTATCCTAAAGTTTAATGGTGTGCCTCTGGAGATAATTGTGTTCCTTTCACTGGAGGTCTTCAAGCAGAAGCTAATTGACAATTTGTCGCATATATTATACTACAGTTTTGAGGGGTGTGAGTTCAACCAGATGGCTACATAGGTCCCTTCTTACTCTGAAATTCTGCAATTTAGTTATATTCAGGAAGGTACAGTAATGATACCTATTTACCACTATTGAAATTACATATGCAGAGAAAGCAAATTATATAGTCCTTTAAACAGTTATAAATTGAGATTTAGTTAAATAGTAAATAATATTTTCTACTCTGCCAGCAGTAGACAACGAGTTGAGATACTATGACCACCTTCAAATAAGAAGCACAGTATTCTATAGCATCTCCAGGGCTCTTCACCAAAGTGCACTGGAAAAACTAAAAAATAACAATAATAATTAAAATTTTAAAAGACTAGAAGAGTTGAAAAGAAACTATAAGACTTAGGGCTCGAAGGGACCGCACAGATCATCTTGTCCAACCCTCTCATTTTACAGATAAGAAAACTGGGGCACAGAAAGAGGGAGGGGTGTTCTTTTGAGAATACACGCCAGGAACAGTCGACTTCTTCTAACATTTGATTTGGAGATTTTGAAGGCTCCGACTGTTAAAGACTAAAAATGAAACCTAGAGTATCCTTCAAAGTATCAGCTAAAAGAAAAAGCAAAAAGCAATTTCTAGCCATCCAGGGGAAAAAAAAATGTTGATTTTCAAGTATTAAAACAAAAGATAGGAAACACAACAATCAAAACAATTTGCCTCCCTTTGGGACTTTCTCAGAAGCTCTATCACAAAAAGGTCTAATACACTTGTTCATTCATATGGAGCAGCCGTACCCTGCTGCTTAACAAAATCTCAATGCAATTGCAGCAGTTAAATTTGGTGGGAACGCTAGGGATACTTTTGCAAAATTCAATAATGTTGTGTTAATTCCCTATACTGGAATTGCTCAAGCTACATCATTTATTTAGAGGCTATCTACATTTTCAAATGTTGCTGGGGAAAGAACCAGCTCCATCAATCATTCTGACAGAGTAAGTTCCTCTCGAGTTTATCTTCCCGTATGTTGTGTGCGAGATTCAGTTTCTATACCACCAAACAGGGAAACAGAAGTCAGCTTTAATCTTCACATATAGAGAATGGTACTATTAGACTACCACCCATTTGCTGTTTCAGCTCCCATTCTTTAATGAAAAGTTGATTAAACAAGAAACTATCCACATATTAACTATAGAACTTTCTTGTTTTTATTGAAATTCTAATGTATAGCCTATGTAAAAACATGAGGTGGTTTGAAATAGCATAGACTATATGTAAAGCTTTTCACTTCACAAAATTTATTCTTTGTTATTTAAGTTTCCCTTACTGTCCATCAAAAGCAAGTAACAAATGATAATTCTGTGATTTGTGTGAAGATAGTGAAGGTCTATCAGGTGGTTTGTTATTCTAGAGTAATTCAGTGCTCAACAATTTTATCATACAAGAGAAACATGATAATACAAATGATTCTTATATTTGGGTACACTACATAGGGGGTACTACTGTACGCACATTAAAAAAAGTTGGACCTGTAATAAACTAGAATGGAGATAGAGAAGGAGCAACCAGCAAAAAACATTGCTGGTAAGACAAGCGAATCTCTTCTACTCCTTCCTCTAGATACAAGCAGTCAATGCCCACCTAATAGGAAGATAAGAGGAAAATAGAGAAAAGGGAAAGGGAAAGAGGTTTGTTGTTATCCAGGAAAAATAGATGCATAGAAGCCTTTCTATGTTCCTAATTATTCATGGATCCATCAGTTTCAGATTATTGAGCAATTTTTCAATGACTTTGGACAATTCAAAGAGTCATTCAGGATATTTCAATCAATCAAAGAGCACTTATTACATACTTACTATGTGCCAGACACAATGTTAGTGTCTGGAGATACAAAGACAAAAAACAAAATAGTCACTTATCACAAAGATCTTATATTTTATTGGGACATGATTTTCAATGTTAAAATGTGTTTGAGATCTGCCAGGAATCACATGGCTTCCAACCACTTTATCCTCACACTCCAACTACGTACAACAATTTAGATATAGTCTTTGTGAATTCAGGACTAGTAACACTTTGAAAACAGATTGGGCCCCAGGCAAAACATGTTGCAAAAAATTCCTGCCTTTGAAGGCCAGTGAGTGTTAAGCATCATTCATATTGATAATGCCCCATGATAGTGACTCAGATTCCTTGCCTAACTTCTGACCTGTTAGTGACTATACTTTTTGGCCCAAGTTTCTATGACGCATAGAACATCTGCTTCAGTTCCTGGCTCTAGGTTCCATGGACTAGAGTTCCTAATATTGCTTTATCATCCTGTATATTCCCATCCCTAGACCTAGTTTCCTTCTACTCCTTTACCTTGTCTTGGCTGACATTGCTGAGCTCAATTCTTCGTCTTTCAGAATCCATGCACCTTCTGCAGTAAATTTAAATCTTGCCATTTAAATCTTGGCTGCCCATAGTCAATAGGCTCTCACTGCTTCTTCAAAAAGAGACAGAAACCAGTCTACAACTTGTCAAAGCAACTTTCCATGATTTGTTCTGATCTGCTTCTGTCAAACTAGATTATATGAAGGTAAAAGGTCAAAGAGAAAGGAAAGGGAAGAAGCATTTATATAATGATGACTATGTGCTAAGTACTGTGCTGTTCTTTACAAATGACTGAGAGGAACTGGATTTTATAGGATCATAAGATCATAGAATTAGAGTCAGAAGGGACTCTGGAGTCCATTTGGTCCAAACACTTCATTTTGTAAATGATGAACTTAGGGGTTGGTTAGGTAAGTTGGACACAATCACAAAGGTGATAAGTAGCACAGTTGACATTCAAACAGCTTTCAAACTAATTTTCCCTGACTTCAGATGGATATGGACCTGTATACCTGGACTTCTTCCTTGGCCATGATCACTTCAATTAGTTGGTATATTGCTTGGTTTTGTTTGTAATAACATATTTATGCATAGCATTACCAACATAGGCTTATGAAGTATTGTTTCTAAAATTATTACCACTTAAAAGAATTATTCCTAAAACCTTAAAAGTTTCAGATGTTATCCTCTTCATATTTCCAATTTGTATGTTAATTATTATTCTGTAAGTAGACAACTAACCTTTGGGGTATGAAATAATTCATACTATTCATCACATTTCATCCAATTAGTATGTTAGTTATTATTCTGTAAGTAGAGAACTAACCTCTGATTGGTGATATGAAATAATCAATAACACTCATCACATTTCATACAGAAATCTACAAGTATAGCCTATAATCTATTTTTCCCCATTAAAATGGAAACTAGATAAAAGGGAAATACAGCCCTGCTTTTTCCTCATTTTTTTAAGGATGGGCATTTTTCATAAGAAAAATGAATGCTGGACATAGGTATTGGTTGTCAATTTATAGTGTCAGACATGGTAAAGAGGAACATGATCTATAAATCTCTAGAATAAAATAAAAGTCAGAGGTGGTATACCCTCAAAGTTTGATTTTCACCAAGTAGATGGAGAACCAGGGCCCGTAAAGTTTGAGGGGTTTGCCCATATTCACAAAGGAAAGAGGTCATACAGGACACAGCATGGCATAGTGGATAGAGATGTGGCCTTGAAACCAGGAAAATCTGGATTCAAGACTTGTTTGTGGTGCATGTAGTTTGTGTGACTGCTCAGTATTCTAAGCAACTCTCTGAAAACACAAGTTGCAGAAAAGGTGCAAATATGCATTGATCGAAGGAATTTTTTCATTCATTATTTCCCTATACTAATAAAATCACAGACCTAGATCCTATTCCTATCTATCCCTAAAGTGGCAAAGCCATGATTTGAACCCAGATCTACTGACTCTAAACACAGAGCCCTTTTCATTCCATCATACTGACTCTTGAGGTAGCTATAGAAAATTTCCAGTGGGCTACAATATACACTGGGGAAGGAAATACCCCCATTGGTGAGATCATAGATCATTAAATTGAAGTAGTGTACTAAATGTATCTTCTGGGAAGACTGAAGTTTTAGTGATATTCTAAAATTAAAGTATAATTTTTTATCATAGACTTGTCTTTTATCATAGACTTGTCTTAAGGGTTTATACCATACTTTATCATCTAATTGATTCTCACATAAAAATTTAAAAAGCAATTCAATACAAGAGATTCAATGAAAATATTAATTGAAACAATTAAAAACTTCTATAAAGTAACAAGAAACAAAATAAACCAGTAAAAATCATAAATGTTTCTTTATTTTGCTAATAAAGCCAAAGAAAAAAGATAGAAAATTTTTCATTAGAAATCTTTAAAACGCATAAAATACTGAGAGTTAACTGACCAAGAAACACTCTAGACCTATATAAATATAATAACAAAGTATCCTTTACAGAAATAAAGGAAGGCCTAAAGAATTAGATAGATGATTGCTAGTCTTAGCTGTAATAATAGCATACATATTTTATATAATGTTTCAAGGTTTGCAAAATGCTTTATATATGTAAGGGTAGGGTGTCAATCAAAGGAGGGCAGGTAATCAATCAAATCAGCACATCTCAGTAAAAAATGAGAAGTTATTATTCCCCAATACATTTATCAGATGAGAGCATATCTTGATTGTTCACAATGTATGAATATGGCCTGAACACTGCCCCAGGAAGTCTGTTCAGATAGGTTGAGGACCTTGGTCATACCCTGCAGGGCTTTTATAAAACCAGTAAACTAGTTAGAAACAGAGATTCTGGTGCCTTGCAGTGGAGAGGAGAGAGTATTCCAGCTAAGGCCCTGAGAAGGAGCTGTTTGGGGGATGGGAGCAGAACCCCAGACCTTAGCTTGAGTCTTGGTTTCAGTTCCCTCTATCCCTAAACCTCTGTGTGGAACTTCATGAACTTCAAAAGTCTGGAGGATTTGGAATTTTTCTTCAGCATCCCCAGGAAAGCTGTCAGCAGTACTTGCACTGGGATTCAAAAATAGATAGGAAATAATGAGAATAGATTTAAAGTTCTCCAAACAGCTCTATAGAAAGAATGCCGCATTCCTAGGGAGACTTCAGTGTAACTGGAGGTCTCTAGGGGAAAAAAAAGGACTTTCAGAAGATATGAGTCACTCTTTTGCCACTTAGGGTTTTTCAGCATGAGCGCACTTTCCCCTGGACTCTATACGGATGAGAGAGGGTGCGACAAACATGAGTGGAGGAGGACATTTGTAACACTATTCTGTGTAAGTAAATACCCTTTTCTAAAAGCTAATTAATCCTGGCTAACTAACTGATACCTACTCATAATCATGGCAAAAAGTATACTGATTGGGGCACATGAACTTTAACATTCAACAAACTCTTAACCTCTTGGTACTACACCAGAATTTAAGGAGAGAAGAAAACTCTCTAGGAATTCAACTTGCCAATGATAGTAGGGATTGAGAAAGCAACTCTTAAACATACGCTACGTATTTATTATCTCATTTGATGTTTATAATTTTTCTGTGAGTTATGTGCTATTTTCCCCTAAGCTAAGGAAACAGGCTGAGAAACATTATATGATTTGACCAGAGGCATACAGCCAGTAAGAGTCCAAGGCAAGATTCAAATTCAGGTCCAAGTGATCTATCTCCTATTCCCCTTATGCTAACATAATAAAAATGAATATACTACACAAATCAATTTTCAGTTTAGCACCTTTAAATTATCTCAGGCAAATCATAGATAAAAATATAATACAATTTAATTAGAGAAACAAAAAGTCAACAGGGAGGGAAATGAGTAAGAATCAAAATGGTGTTTATCAGGTTTATCAGGTCTCAAACTATATTACAAAGCAGCAGTCATCAAAATGATTTGGTGCTGGCAAAAAAAATTAAAAATATAAAATAAAACAGTAAAAGAAACTAGGTGAGTAAAACTTAGAAGCAAATAGAATAGCCTTACATTTGATATCTTCAAGAATATAAAGTACTAGGGGAAGAACTCCTGGGCAACATGGAAAATGGTTTGGCAGAAAGTAAGTTACACCATATGCCAGATTTGTTAAAAATGTATGTTGGACCTAAATATAAAAGATTACATTCATTTTTAAAAAATAAGGAAGATAAGATAATTTAGAACTGGAGGGACACTAGGAAGAATTCTTAACCAAAAAAGAGATAGAGGACATCACAAAAGATGAGACAATTTCAATTACACAAAATTTAAACTCTTTAAAATGAATGAAACCAATGGTAATAAAAATATTATTTCCAAATTAAGTAGGGAATTGACTTAAAGACATAGATATAGAGACATTCACTAAGAGAGGTGAGAAGAATATGAACAATTTTCAAAAGGAGAAATACAAATTACTGGCAGCCATGTGGAAAAATACTCCAAATCACTTACAAAAGAAATGCAAATTAAAACAACTTTGAGGTTAACCTTATACCCATCATATTGGCAAACAGGATAAAAGATGGAAGTAGTCAATATTTTAAAAGCTGTGGCAAGTCAACCACACTGATAGACTGTTGGCAGATTTATGAATTGTTCTAACCTTTCTGGAAAACAATTTTGAATTAAGAGG
The DNA here is from genome assembly GCF_900497805.2 of Vombatus ursinus. Taxonomy (NCBI): domain Eukaryota; kingdom Metazoa; phylum Chordata; class Mammalia; order Diprotodontia; family Vombatidae; genus Vombatus; species Vombatus ursinus. Next base: position 10,190,166 of record NW_020954619.1, read on the forward strand.
GAATGTACTAAACTGTTTATAACCTTAGACACAGCGATCTCCTACTTAGCATATATGTATTCCTGAGAAATCAAAGAAAAAAAAGAGAAATATTCCAGATAGATAGATATGTATGAATGTATATTAATGCTGTTCAGACATTTCAGTCATGGCCAACACTTTATGACCCAATTTTGGGTTTTCCTGGCAAAGATACTGGAGTGGTTTACTGTTTCCTCTTCCAGCTCATTTTACAGATGAAGAAATTGAGGCAAACAGGGTTAAGTGACTAGCCCAGAGTCACACAGCTAGTATCTAAGTATCTAAGTAACTTAGTAAGTATCTAAGTATCTAAGGTTGAATTTGAACTCACAAAGATAGGTCTCCCTGACTTCAGGCCCAGCACTCTATCTACTGCACCAGCTAGCTGCCCTGTATATGGATATGTACGTACACATATATACATATACACATACATACATATGTATATGTGTGTGCAGAAATCTAGATGTGAATATACTATATATAATTTAAGCAGCGTATTTGTGTAGCAAAAAATTAAGATATGAGTGGCTACCTATTGTTTGTGGAATAACTGAATATCAGCGTGTGATGGAATGGAATATGATTGCTCCATAATAAACGACAAATATGAAAAATTCAGAGAATCATGGGAAGACTTGTATAAACTAATGCGGAGCAAAGAATGCTGAATCAGGATAATCATATATACAATAAAGTAAAAGAAACTAATCCTCCAAAGCAGCCCAATTTACATGAAATGCAACAATCATAATTTATCCCAAAAGACAGATGAAGAAACATGGATCCCTCCCCTGAGGAGAGAGGAGGTTGGTGTGGGGAAAGGGAAAGAAGGGTGCTGATTTTAGCAGGCATGGACAGACACTGCTGCTATATTGATCCATTTTCGGTGACTCTTCTTTATCAAAAGGGAGTGTTCTGGGAGTGGGGAGGTCATATCAGAAAATTATTGAGATATGAAAGCATATGAATATTTTAAATATTAAAAGCATAAGACTAACCCTGTTTTGAGAATTAAGTTCTGTTTATCACACTTCTTTTCTCCATATCCTTCTCTCTTCATCTTTGTTGGCATCCTTGCTTACTCAATCCCCTACCTCACTGTTTCCCAAGATATTTAATTCCTCAGGACAGGGCCAAAAAATAGGTTTGTTAAAATCTTTAATTTCTTAATCAAGACTTGCAACAAAGACCCAGGTAGATGAGAATGCTTTTAAAAAGAGAGACAAGAAAATGTCTATTCCATGAACATCCAATAAGGATAGAACGGGTTTCCTCTTTTGCCAAAAAAAAACAGCATGGCTCAAGTAAGAAACTCAATTCTAATTTTCAGATTTCCTAATAACTCACTGCATGTCCTTGCATAGCTCACTTTTAAGTGAGCTACTACAATATCATATACTCAGCAGGAACATAATTAAAGTTAGCTAAGGATGGAGTTAATAAGAATAAGTGTTTTCTTCATGATTCAAGAAAATGTTAATTGCAATAACTTATGCTTTTCAAAACCGACAAATAAAAGAAAAAGCTCAGCTTTTAAGAATATACCTCCAAGAGCCAAACCTTGAGAACTGTTTAAAATTCAGGGTACTCACTTTTAAACAATAAAAGGCTGCCAGGGTTTGAACCCATGTTGTGTCCAGAAATGAGAACTGTCTTCCAGGGAATTTACCTATTTCATTTTTGGTACTTATATCTGAACACTTCTTAATTAAGCTGCTGGCTCCCTCCAGATTAATTTGTATTCACCTATAAAGATAGTGTTGAGGGGCAGCTAGGTGGCGCAGTGGATAGAGTACCGGCCCTGAAGTCAGAAGGACCTGAGTTCAAATTCGGCCCCAGACCAGACACTTGACACTTCCTAGCTGTGTGACCCTGGGCAAGTCACTTAACCCCAACTGCCTAAAAAAAAAAATAAGATAGTGTTGAGAAGAAGTGGCATTCAAAAATAATTTTGTAGTACTGAAGAAAAAATGTCTCCCTTGTAAGCATTGAGAAATATAGACTTTTAGAATTTTCTACTTTACTTTTAATGAGAATATTCCTCTTAAAATAGAAATTGTTAAATTCTAGGACATAACCTTTTTGGTGTTAGCCTACTACTAGATATTTATTTAAAAATTAAGGATTTCTAATATTCAATATCATCTCTTTCATGAATTTCATATCTCTCTATAACCACTCTGTACCTATTCCTTCATGAGTAAATAAATACATTCCTTATTCTAATGCACATCAATTCTAAAAATTAAGCTCTACCTAAACTTGCAGAATGACGTAGTCAATAAAGAAAAAATTTACCTAGATAATACATTTGAAACCTTCAGGAAATTGCTACAATATTATTTTAATTTATTTCATTACATTCTGCCTCTTTAGATACAACTTCATACATTACTGTGTTTTAATTTTTCCATCTGTAAGACAGGAATGAGTGATATAGAACTTGAAAGCCCTAAAATGGTTTAAAGTTTAGTGAATAGACTACTTTGAAAAATGTTCTATTGTTTTTGTTGTGTTATTGAAAGTCTCTACAAAAGTACTGCTATGATAGAGTATCATGGTGTGGAGGTGGCCTAGGCTTCTTGAAGATTATGCCAGCAGACCACAACTTCTGATAAGTTCCACCCATCTAGAAAAGCTTTGAGTAAGACCCTGCACCACACAGTATGTCTATTTTCTGAGGAGATATGGTTTAATAAGTTTAAAGAAACTCATCACCTGGGGCTTTATCAGTGGAGACAATTTTTTTTTCGGCCATAGAAACTCATGTATCACTGGAAAGAATAATGGTATCAATGAACTTAAAACTCCCTGAAGTACTGAATAGAAACCAAGATGTTGCAAGATGACAACTTCATTCTAATTATTTTCATTTGGTTTATGTTAAGATAACCTCTTACAATTATTTTGAGGTCTCTGAATTTTAATTTCATCTAACACTATCCTGCATGAATTTTATGTAAAAATAAATGAAACAGAACAGATGAAAAATGTCAGTTGGCTTAATTCTTTCTAACTAGTTTGCATTGCCAATCTTGGTCTAATGCCTGGCGATGCAAACCTTACCATATGTTAGAAAAACCCCATTTATGAAATCGGCCTTGAGAACTTTTCAGATTTAATTTTATTCAGAAAATAATATAAATGATAACTTATGTTCAACCTGCATATATGTAGCAAAATGCTCACAATGAATTTCAACAATCACATACTAAATGCCTATGATGTACAAGGCAGTCTATTGGGAAAACAACAGGCCTTCAATGTTTGTTGAATTGAATTAAACAAAAAGGAAAAATTCTTATAACTCTATTTTTTTTTTGCATGGACCTTGGGTTTCATTGGTATAGGGAACTCCCAGGGTGGAAATTCCTCCAGTGAGGCAGCTCAGCAACCCTTTGGTTACTTAGAGTATTATGGAGTTGCCTGGGGCCCTAAGATGTTAAATGACTTACCTATGATTAACATAATGTGTTAGAGATACATTTCAACTGGTCTTTTTAACTCCAAGGTAATCCCTGCTTTAACTATTTGACACTACCTCTACAAATCAGAATGGGATTCTGAAAAAGGTCTTATAAAAGATACAAGAGGCAACATAATGGTTATATGAACCTATGGTTACTAATTCCCAAGATTAACTTATGGGCACATTGATTGCTATAAAAAACTTTATTGGTAAACATTTAGATGTTTGTACTAACTACTGTTACAAATATGATTTTAGATATAAAATCATATTTTATAATATAATCAGATTTAATAATCTATAAATATGTTATTCAATTCCATGTGTATTTAAGAAAGCATATAAAAATTAGGAGAGCAAGGAATAGTTTACCTGTCAGATCTATGGAAAAGAGAAGAATTTACAACCAAATAAGAGACAGAGAAATTATAAAATGCAAAATGGATAATTTGGTTACATTAATTTAAAAAGTTTTGCACAAACAAAGCCAACACAACAAAGATCAGATGGAAAGTAGAAAGTTGGGAAATAATTTTTATAGTCAGTATTTCTGATAAAGGCCTCATTTCTCAAATATATAGAGAAATGAGTCAAATTTATAAGAATACAAGTCATCCCCAATTGATAAATGGTCAAAGGATATGAACAGGCAGTTTTCAGATAAAGAAATTAAATCTATCTATAGTCATATAAAAATACTCTAAATCACTATTGATTAGAGAAATGCAAATCAAAACAACTCTCAGGTACCACCTCATACCTTGGTTAATTTGGCAGAAAAGGAAAATGATAATAAATATTGGAGATGTGGAAAAATTGGAACACTAACACATTGTTGGTGTAGTTGTGAACTGATCCAACCATTCTGGAGAACAATTTGAAACTATGCCCAAAGGGCTATAAAACTGTGCATACATATCCATTGATCCAGCAATACCACTTCTAGCTCTATATCCCAAAGAGATTATTAAAAAAAGGAAAAGGACCTACATATACAAAAATATTCATAGCAGCTCTTTTTTTGGTAGCAAAGAATTAGAAATTGAGAGGATGCCCCTCAATTGGGGAAGGAATGAATAAGTTTATGATATATGAATGTAATGGAATACTATTGTGCTATAAGAAATGAAGAGTAGGCAGATTTCAGAAAAATCTGAAAAGACTTACATGTACTGATGCTGAGGGAAGTGAGCAGAACCAGGAGAACATTATATACAGTAACAGTGACACTGTGATGACCAACTTTGATAGAATTAGCTTTTCTCAGCATATAAAGATCCAAGACAATTCCAAAAGACTCATGATGGAAATGCTATCCACATCCAGAGAAAGAACTATGGAGTCTGAATGCAGATCAAAGCATACTATTTTCATTTTTTTTTCTTTTTCGTGGTTTTTCCTTTTTGTTCTGATTCTTCTTTCACAATAGTACTAATATGGAAATATATTTAATATGATTGTAAATAAAATAAATAAAAGTACTTTAACCCTTTTTTCCTCAGAATCAGTATGACTCCTAAAATAAAATGATACTTCTAGAGAATGACAAGAAAAATTCACATAAAATTATATATGTCATTTATTTGAAGGATTAACTACATATATTGTAATTCCTATAATAGAAGGCATTAAACAAGAGCCACGTACAACACAGGCCTAAGGTATGGTCATGCCATGGTTTTCAGTGCATCCTTTCAACCTATTATTAACTTTTAGTCTAAGTGATCATTTATTCTGGATACAAGTTATTAAACAGTGTCTCTATCTATACGGTGCATGATGTTTGTTTTTAATCATTGCGCATAATAGATGACACATGGAGAAAATGTTGGCAAATTCTATTTTATACCATCTATAAAAATCTTGATAGTTGGATCACTGCTAGTGTGTTCTGCAATTTCCTTCACATCCTTATAAAATCATGGCATTAAAGCCAAGACTTTAATTTCCTGAGAACTCTTGTGGTACTCTGTGTTTGAAATGGGATGTGAAATACCATTTGTGATAACATTTTAATTTTAAACTTGGTAAGAGTAATGTCATTATAAAGAAGATTGCTGTAACTTTCTTCAAAAGATACCTCAATAGCAGAAATAACATAGAAAATTCAACTGTCATTGTAATGTAAACAGTCATTAAAAGTATGTTTCTCACAAGGACTCTACTAAAATCAGTCCATGACTAGCCAATAGATGAAAACAAATGTTCATTTTAATGACTTGCCAAAATGGTTTTATGTAGCATTATCCATCCCCTGGCAAAAGAATGAGAGGCTGAGGGGGGCATATAGGGAGGGCTGGATGACTTAATCTTTCTCTTTAATATGTAGAAAACCTATAAATTGAAAGATGTCAATTTACAGTGACCGAATTTCTGTCTTACTTTCCTCAGGTTCTTACAGGCTTTCACTAAGAACTAGGAAGGCCCTTAAAAACATGCATATTATGTTCCCCACATTTGAGAAGAGGGGAGTACCTTTATTATGGCACATTTTCACTCACACAAGACAAGGTCTGAGACCTAAATTAAATACCTAGGAAGTAAGAGCAAGGAACAAAGGGCATAGTGCAAAGGGTCTTAATTTCTAGAGGAGGTAGAATATAACCTGGTCTCAGTCATAAGAGTGGGTCTATAATAGAGGGCTGGGGCCCAGTAATCGGTCAGAGCATAGCAGGAGGGGGGGTACAGTCAGTGACTATCCTAGGACTTGAAATATCAGGCTTCATGCAACTATCCTTCATTGCTTTTGGTCAATTTCTTTTGGAGGGACAGGCAGATTCTCTAGCATCTACACAATTAGTTCTATATAGTAGCTTTGACTTTATTAATAGAGGAATGAGGAAATAATCCTAATTCTCCTCTCACTTCAGATCACCACTCCTTGTCTTCTCTGAGAATCTGCCCTTTAGATTGCCCTCTCTCTCTTTATAATCTTCAAACTATCCAATGATAACTTTTCTACTCTCTACAAAATGTCTATCCTTTAAAAAACAAACAAAACCTTTCACTTGACCCTCCCATTTCTTCAAGGTTTCCTCTCATTCACATCCCAAATCCAGCAAAACTTTTCTATACTTGTTACCTCTAGTTCTTCAGCCTAACATTCACTTCTTAACACCTTATAACAGGCTTCCAACCCCAGTGGTCAACTGAAACTGGTCTCTTCAAAACCTACTGAAACTCTACCAGCCAGAACATTTATCAGTTCCCATCTTCTTGTACTCAGTGCAATGACTCTCATTGTTCACTGCCCCTTCCTACATACTGCCTCCTCTCTAGGTTTTCACGACATTATTTTTGCCTTCTGTTTTACCATTCCTTCTCATTTTCTTTTGGTGATTCATTAATAAACACACCTTGATTGATTGATCAACTCTATGCAGATGATTTTAAGGCCAGCCTTGACCTCTCTCCTGAGTTGTAGTTGGTTGGCTGTTGTCCTTTGTTCTCAAAGAGGACCACAAATGACACCACTACGTTAGAGTCAAGTTACAGTGTGTCCAACTGTGGTTGATCAGACTAATATGAGCTTGGAACACTCTACCACAGGTTGGGCACAAATAGTCTATGTGAACATTTGGGGTAGATTCTCTAAATCTGCACATCTTGTATCTCTTTTGAACTATTTCAATTCTTCTGTGTTCACAAAGCATAGCGCCTTCTTTGATGAGGGCACACCATTCTGGGCAGTCCTGTGCCAGTGTCTTCTGTGTCACACAATCAATTCCAAAATTCTTAAGAAAGACCTTGAAAGTGTCCTGGTATTGCTTCTTCAGACCACCATGTGAGCACTTGCCCTGTGTGAGTTCTCCATAAAACAGTATTTTCAGCAAGCATAGGTTTGACATTTGAACAACGTGGCTAGTCCATTGGAGTTGAGCTCTCTACAGTACAGACATTGCCACTAGAATGCCCCATAAGCATCTTAAATTGGACATATACAAAACAGAATTCACTACATTCCCTCTCAAATCCACCCTTTCCCCTAACTTCCCTATTTCTGTTGAGAATACTACCATCTTTCCAGTTATTCAGGTTTTTAACCTAAGAATCATCCTCAATGCTGTATGTATATAAATGACATTTCCTCTTTCTTTGGCCTGTTTAGGTTATCTCTACTCTAAAGACATTTATTCTAAAGATATTCCTCATCTATATCATCTCTTTCATCTCTTTGTGTGTATGTATACACAAAAACATTTTTTAGTAATTCTTTATGTGGTGGAAAAAACTGGAAATGAAGGGGGTGCCCATCAACTATGGAATAGCTGAATAAATTATAGTATATAAATGTAACAGAATATTATTGCGCCATTAAATTAAAATTATGAAAGAAATTATTTCAGAAAACCATAGGAAGACTTAGATGAAGAGATAGAAAGTGAAATGAGGAGAATCAGAAAATGAGAGCAATGACCCAGTGCCAATTTGTGCTATATCACCAACTTTGTGAAAAGAAACAGTTTTGAAAGACTTAAGAACTCTGATCAACATAATGATCACCTATGATTCCAGAGGATGAATGATAAAGAATGCTACCTACTTCACAAAAGTAATTGAACACATAGAATGATTCCAGAATTGAACACACATTTTTAGACATGGCCAATATGGGATTCTGGTTTGTTTATACTTAAAAGGGTTTTTCTTCCCTCTTTTTTCTGGTTGGGGGGTAGTGGTAGGTGCAAAAAAAATACTTTTGGCTATACATACATATGTGTATATATGTATCTACATATATGTATATATGCATATATTCATGAGACTATATATACATATATGCATATATATACACACACATACACATTCACATATATGCTTTAAATGGAAGAAATGAGCCAGTGTCAATAAGTATTTCATCTTCATTTTTTACTTCACAAGTGCATGACAGTATCTAACTGGTTACCATCAATAACTGATGAGTATGATTAACCCAGGGATACTGTGGTCAAGAAAATAGAAAGTAAACAAGAGTCCTCACCATCACACAACATCTGGAAAATTTCATTGACAGGAGAAACCAACTGCTATGATCCCCACCTCTCTATTCTACCCCTCTAGTCTCACTTTTCAAAGGTGAAGGGGGTGGGAAAAAAGGGGACATCCTAATGTCAAAAAAGATAGAGCTTCGGTACCATTATGCAGCATCGTGTGATTGAAGCTAGATGAGAGAATGAGATTTCAAGCTTTGATCACTTCACTTCCCCTTAAAAACCATTAATTTTTCATGGTTGCAGGATAAAATTCATACTCATTATTCTGGCATTTAAGATATTCCAAAACCCATTGAAAACATTGCAGATGGCAAAAGAATAAGTGCCAAGACATAGAAAATAAAGAATATTCCATTTAGTCAGAACACTGAGACTTCATGAAAGGGAATAGAATAGGATAAGGCTAACAAGGTAGGTTGGAAGTAGTCTTGTGTATATTTCTGATTAGGATCAAGAATATGCTCCTAATTATGGAACCATTAAAGTTTTTAAGTAAAGGCATGCTATGAATATCAGGGTATTTTGGGAATACTACTCACAGAGATCTGGAAAAAAAAAAGATGGGATACTATTGTGCCATTAATATATATGTATGGATGTATATATGTATGTATGTATGTATAAAAATGTGAAAGAGACTTCTGGGAGCCAAGATTGTAGAGTAAGAAGTAAGTCACTCTCACCCTCCCTTATTGACCTCTAAAACCCCAGAAAATATCATTCCAGGAAAAACTCTGGAACAGCTGAGCCAGGAGAAAGACAAGGGTGCAGCAGTCTTGTAGCCCAGGAAGCTTAGGGAATTAACAGGAAAGGCCCTTCTCACTCTGTGGGAGGAAGAGCAGTACAGGACAGGAAGCATCCCAGCAAACCAGCTGCAAGCCTCATCTCAGCAAACCACAGGGAGATCCTGGGCCCTGGGGTGGTGGAGCAGGCCAGTGCCAACACCAGGACCCCCCTACTGAGTGCCTCAGCGCACACAAAGGGAACCAGTAAACACCAGCTTGGAAAAGTCGGCATGTGTGCCGACGTTTTCCAGCAACCAAACCTCCCTGTGCTTTAGCACAACTCCAAGCTGGCAGACTTCCTTCAGCAGCCAAATATTTGAGTGATTTAAAGAACTCTGGGAGAGCAGGCATCCCCTAGCAGCCAGACTCCCCACCCCCACCCCAAGAGCTTCAGTGCTGCTGACCCCAGATCAATACCAGGTAATCTGCCAGACAGCTACAGCCTCTAGCTGTCAGCACGTGAGCCCCCAGCATACAAAGCCAGTGATCAGGTCCAGGGCTCCCAGCACAAGAAGCTTGGGTCAGCGCCTCCTATGCTCCAGCAGGAGAGTTCAACTTTAAAAGCCTGGAAATAGGCAAATACCATGAGCAGAAAGCAGAAACAGACAATGACCATAGATTTTTATTATGGGAACGGGGAAAATTAAAGAACAAATTCAGAAGAGGACAACATTGTCAATATACCCACATCTAAAACCTCAAAGGGGAATATGAACTGGTCTCATATCCAAAAAGACATCTTGGAAGAGCTCAAGAAGGATTTTAAAAGTCAAATAAGAGATGTAGAAGAAAAACTGGGAGAGGAAATGAGAGGTATGCAAGAGAGAGTCAATAGCTTGGAAAAAGGACAAAAACTGACTGTAGAAAACAAGTCCTTAAAAAATATAATTGGCCAAATTGAAGAAAAAAAGTACACTGAAGAGATCAACTTCTTAAAAAGTAGAATTGGACAAATGGAAAAAAAGGCACAAAAACTCAATGAAGAAAACTCCTTAAAAAGTAAAATGGGCCAAATGGAAAAGGAGGTACAAAATCTAATAGAAGGAAAGAATTCATTAAAAATTAGAACTGGGCAAGGGGAAGCTAATGACTCTATGAGACACCAAAAATCAGTCAAACAGAAACAAAAGAATGAAAAAATAGAAGAAAACATAAAATACCACATTAGAAAAACAACTGACCTAAACAATAGATCCAGGAGAGACAATTCAAAAATTATTGGTCTACCTGAAAATCATAATGAAAAAAAGCCTGGACCTCACCTTTCAGGAAATCATCAAGGAAAACTGTCCTTAGGTCCTAGAACAAGAGAGTAAAATATGCATCAAAAGAATCCACCAATCACCTACTGAAAGAGTTCCCAAATTGAGAATACCAAAGAAGATTGTAGCCAAATTCCAAAATTACCAGGTCAAAGAGAAAATACTGCAAGCAGCCAGAAAGAAACAATTTAAATATCATAGAATCATAGTCAGGATTACACTGGACCTTGCAGCTTCTACATTAAAAGATCAGAGGGCATGGGATATGATATTCCACAAGGCAAAGGAGCTTGGATTACAACCAAGGATCATAATCTTTCAGGGGAGGAGATGGATATTCAATGGAATAGGGGACTTCCAAATCTTCCTGATGAAAAGACCAGAGCTCAACAGAAAATTTGATCTTCAAATACAAAACTCAAGAGAGGCATAAAAAGTTAAACAGGAAAGAAAAAACAACTTATTATTAATAAGGGCAAACTGTTTACATCTCTACAAGGGAAGATGACACTTGTAACTCTTGAGAATTGTATTGTTATTACAAAATTTAAAAGGAATATATATAGACAGAAGGTATGGGTACAGATTGACTTTGATGTGATGATAAAAAATCTAATTAAGTGGTAAAAAGGGATTGTTCTGGGAGAAGAGGAAAGGAGGAGGCAGATAAGGGTAAATTATATTACATGAAAAGGCACAAAAACCTATTATAGTAGAGAGAATGAAGGGAGGGAGATGAGCATTGTTTGAACCTTACTCTCATCAGATTTAGCTCAAAGAGGGAATGATATAATCAGTTAGGTATAGAAATCTAACTTACCCTATAGGAAGTAGGAGGGGAAAGGAGAAAGAAAAGGGAGAGAGGGAGGGAATAGAAGGGAGGGCAGACTGAGGCAGGTGGTGGTCAAAAGCAAAACTCTAGTGAGGAGGGAAAGAAAGAAAGGAGAGAGAAAAGCATAAACATGGGGGGGGGAAATAGGATGGAGAGAAAGATATAGATAGTAATCATAGCTGTGAATGTGAAGGGGATGAACTCTCCCATAAAATGAAAGCAGATAGCAGAGTGGATTAAGAACCATAATCCTAGGGGCAGCTAGGTGGCACAGTGGGTAGAGTTCCAGGCTTGGAGTCAGGAGGACCTGAGTTCAAATCTGACTTCAGATACATGACACTTACTAGCTGTGTGACCCTAAGCAAGTCACTTAACCCCGACTGCCTCACCAAAAGACCAAAAAAAAAAAAAGAACCATATTCCTACAATATGTTGTTTAAAAACCTGGAAAGACTTATACAAATGATGTTGAGTGACATGAGCAGAATCAGGAGAACATTGTACACAATAAGAGACACATTATGTGATGACTGACTTTGATAGACTTAGCTCTTCTCAGCAACGCAAGGATCTTAGACAACTCCAAAAGATTATCTACATCCAGAGAAAAAACTTTGGAGTCTGAATACAGATAGAAGCATACTATTTGCTCTCCTTTTCTTTTATTGTTTTGTTTTGTTTCCTCTTTCTCGTGGTTCCTCCTATTAGTTCTAATTATTCTTTACATCATGACTAATGTAAAAATATGTTTAATATGAATATATAAGCAGAGCCTATATGAGATTGCATGCTGTCTTAGGGAGAGGGGAGGAGAGGAAGGAGGAGAAAATTTAAAACTCAAAATCTTATGGAAGTGAAGTTTGAAAACTAAAATTAAATAAATTATTTAAAAAAAACTATGAAAGAGAAAGTTTCAGAAAAACCAGGAAAGACTAAGGGGATTGGTGTTAGACTAGAGGTATAAAGACCATTTAGGAACTAATATCAATAGCATCAGTAAGAAAGTCATAAAAGCCTACACTAATGTATCGGCACTATAGGTAGAAAGAAGGGAAAGGATGTAAACAAGATAGAATTGAGGGACTTGGCAGTTTATTAGAAGTAAGAGTCAAAGATGGTTCTAAGATTGTATTGTGAAATTGAGTAAGTGAGAGGACGAAAGTTATGCCCAGAACAGCCTTGTGTGATGTGAAGCAATATCTCTTGAGCTCAATCACAGCAAAGTCTTGTATTCATGAAAGAAAAAATCACATAAGAGAACAGAACCAAGAGTTATGTGGCAGACCTGCCATTTGCTTTGTGGACACTATTGGGCTCCTATAATGAAATTTTGTGTTATAACAAGAGAAATGGAGAGCAGGCAGAAATGATGACTTTTGTGCCTTCTGGGCCTGGAAGGCTATTTAGGATTTTAGATTTAGAGCTAGAAGGGGCCTTAGAAGTTATCTAGTACAATTGGCTCGCTTAAAATATTAGGAAACCAAGGCCCAAAAGGTTCCATGACTTTGCTAAGATCATTTAACTTTGCAGAGAGGTTTTGAATTCAGGTCCTATGACCCCAAAATCAGTTCTCTTTCTATGACACCATACTTCCCTTTCAAAAGAAAAAAGAAAATCTACTAATAGGACATGAAAATTTACCATATTCTTCCCAATAATGAAAATATTTATATCTTCATACTAGTTCAGAATATCAGTAAAATGATAGAATTATTCACAGGAGCATGTTTTATTTCCATTTCAATTTTATGTAATGTTTGGTCTAAGATATCTTGTCTACTGTATTATCTGTGATTTGTTTGAATAAAATATTTACTGGAACTTGAAGAAGGGGGTCTGAAGATTTATTCACAAACTTGGATAATGTAAATCAACCAGCTTCAGGGTAAAGAGCACGTAATTGTCCTAATTCAGAGAAAACACAAAATTTGGCTAACTCAGCGGAAATATTCATAAAGCAGCTGGACAACAGTAAATCAGTTAAGCTCCACAACTTATTCAGTGTAGACATACCTCATGTTATTGTGCTTTGGATATATTGCATTTTTTACAAATTGAAAATTTGTGGCAACCCTGCATCAAGCAACCTATTTGCACCATTTTTCTAACAGCATATGCTCTCTGTGTCACATTTTGGTAATTCTTGCAATATTTCAAACTTTTTCATTACTAATATATCTATTATGATTATCTGTGGTCAGTGATCTTTGATGTTACTATTGTAATTGTTTTGGGTCATCATGAACTGCCCTCATATAAGATAGCAAACTTAATCAATAAATGTTATGTGTGTTCTGACTGGCCCACTGATGTGTCTCTCCCTCTCCTTGGGCCTCATTATTGTCTGAGACACAATTAAGCCAATTAATAACCCTACAAGGGCCTCTAAGTGTTCAAGAAAAAGGAAGAGTCAATTGATGTGGCAAACTTCATTGCTGTCTTGTTTTAAGAAATTGCTGTAGCTACCCCAACCTTCAGCAACCACCACTGTGATCAATCAGCAGCCCTCAACATTGAAGCATGACTCATGCCACCAGCAAAAAGATTATGACTTGCTGAAGACTCAGATTTTGGTTAGCATTTTTTAGCAATAAGGTATTTTTAATTAAGGTATACAGATTGGGTTTTTTATAGGCATAATATGATTACATATTTAATAGACTACAGTATTTAGAGTAAACACAACTTTTATATGCACAGAGAAAGCAAAAAAGTTGTGACTCACTTTATTGTGATATTTACTTCATTTTGGTGGTCTAGAATAGAACCTGCAATATCTCTGAGGTATGCTTGTACTAACCAGCAATATAAATTGCAGGTCAGAAGCTCAGGGTTATATCTAGAGCTTTCAGGGACCTTAGAGGGTACCTAATCCAACTCTTTCTTTTTATACGTTCCTAAATTTCCAAAGGTCACACATGGAGTAAAAAGGCTAGTGGTTGTTTTTATTTTTTTTATTTTTCACCAAGATTGAATGATGGTAGGGGCATGAATGCTTTGAAAACATGATGGTTTGCAAAAAATTAGGGCTTTAGCACTTATCTGCTGAGTGATTTGCAAGCTATTCAATTTCTATCTATCTCAATTTCTGGATAATAATTTCAATCTTCTTTCAGTGCTTTGAGAAATGAACAGGAGAAAGGAAAATACAATGAAGAAGTCTGGAAATATGAAGTACTTCTGACCTGTTTCCTGTATCCAGAAAGACTGAACAAAAGACTAAGTAGTATTTAATATTATTAATAATACTATTAATTATAACTATATATCACTGTATCTATAATATCAATCTATGTACTCCTTCTGGTGATGTGGATAGCACTACATCAATGCTTGAATATCCTATTTAACTCTTTTTTCTTATACTCTTAGTCTCTCATAGTAGATCCATGTGATTTCCTGGATCATGTGAGCTGTCCATCTATCACACCATATGACTGACCCTTCTCTCCTCTCCTCTTCTCTCCTTTCCTCTCCTCTCCTCTTCTCTCTTTTCTTTTCCTCTCCCCTCCTCTTCTCTTTTCTCTTCCTTTGATTTGTCCTTGCCTTGGCTTCTCTTCTCTTTCTCCATGGATAAATCTTATAGCTCACTTTTTGTTTAGACTTCAAAGTTTACAAAGTCATTTTCAACAATATTGTCAGATAGAAAAAGTGGTACTATCTCCAGTACACAGATGAGGAAACTGAGGACCACAGGACCAGAATTCAAACTGTGCCTTATGACTCCAAGTCTACTATTCTCTCTACTATTGTATAATAATGATACAGTTTTACCTTTAAAATCTTTTCACTAAAAGGTGGTCTTCTAGAGGCAACAAAACATAAGCTTTTTGTTCAAGAATATAGGATATGATACTTTATTTTGTTTTGGTTTCAATGCACATAAATGAAAAAGCTGCCATGCTAAAAACTGTGTGGCTCCTAAAATTCCAATTAAGGAAACGAACTATCAAAAAGCCTTTCTGAGACTCATAAAGAAATCAGCTCATTGCAAGTGTTCTTAGAATGGGAAAACTACTAATTGTAATTTAGAAGTTTTCTCAGATTAGATCAACTAAAAGGCGTTAGAGCAAAGGCCAGATGTATATGAACATATAACATGGCCACTATATTGTCTATTCCCTTAATTACTCTGCAGGCTACAAGGTCTAATTTTTAACATTAATAATTTTGTATTATTCTGTAGGGTCAGGAAATAAATACCATGAACTACAGCAAACTGAAATTCTTTCTGAGATTGGTGTAATAATAATAGCTAATATTTATATACAACTTTTTATAATTTATTACTTTACAATTTATTACTAAATAAAAATTTGTTGTTTTTTAGTCATTTCAGTCATGACCAACTCTTTGTGATCTCATTTGGGGTTTTCTTGGTAAGACAGTGGACTCGTTTGCGATTTCCTTCTCCAGACATTTTACAAATGAGGAAACTGAGACAAACTGGGTTAAGTGACCTGCCCAGTGTCACAACAGCTAGCTGCCCTACACTAAATAAAAATGTATTACTAAATAATAACAAAAACAATTTATTACTAAATAATAATTACAATTATTATTTCATTTGATTCTCACAAGATTCCTGGGAGGTAGGTAATACTACCCTTATTTTACAGTTGATGAAACTGAGGCAAACAGAGTTGAAGTGACTTGCCCAGGATCACATGGTTAGTAAGTGTCTCAGGCCACATTTGAACTCTGGCTGTCCTGACTACAGGCCTGTTACTCTATCCACTGTGCCACCTAATTGCATGATTGATAGTTTCAGTCCTGAATATGTTTCTAAAGAGACAATGAAAATGTTTAACCAAAGGTTATTGGTATTTGTTTAAAAAAAAGAATAGTAATAGATTAATATAGATAGCACTCTAATGTGTTCAAGGAATTTTCCTCACAGCAATAAGAATAATGGCTCCATATATATTGCTTTAAGGTATGCAAAGCAGTTTATAAGCATTATCTTATTTGATCTTCAAAACTCCATTCTATTACTAACAGTGTTTTACTGATGAGGAAACTGAGGCTGAGAGGTAATCAACTTGCCTAGCACCACACAGCTAGCAAGTCTCTGGGTCAGAATTTGAACTTAGATTTTCCAGATTCCAAGTTCAGTGCACTATACATGATGCCACATAGCTACTTAAAAAAATAATAGATGAGGGGCAGCTAGGTGGTGCTGTGGATAGAGCACCGGCCCTGGAGTCAGGAGGACCTGAGTTCAAATCTGGCCTCAGACTCATAACACTTACTAGCTGTGTGACCGTGGGCAAGTCACTTTACCCCATTGCCTAGCACAAAAAAAAAAAAAGATGGTGCTAGAATTAGTATTAGTAGCATGGAACTGAAAACAGAAATCATCTGAAATAGATGCTGTAGAGTCAGGCTAAGAAGCATCTAGCACTAGCCAATATAAACGCCATACATGACATAGAGTAGGAGCTTTATGATTATTTATTGAATTGAAAATGAGTTGAAATGAGACACTGGTCACATGTGTACTGGAAGATAATTCCCTTGCTGTTTTCTTCCCCTGAGAGGGTTACTCATAGCTCTTTAGTGCTAAAGTCAAAAGTCAAAGATCACATTCTTTACGCATGTCTAACAAGAACACTGAGAGGACACTTCAGTGGAGTAAGCCCTACAAAGTACTGACAGACAACTAGACTTGAATACACCAATGGAAAAGAAAGGGATGCAGCTCACAGACCTAAGAGCTCCTGTAGATAGACATGAGTAGTCTTAACAATCAATGTTATTTTCACTCCTCCTGATTTTTTGGATTCATTCGGCTTGCTACAGTCATAATTCTAAAATTAAATTGTGTAACTGTGCATTTGGTTTGGGAGAGTCTATGGAAGCTAGAACAGTCTTGGGAATATAATATTTTCTTAGAAAAATGAGTTAAGTCAAACAAATCAAAATAGCACTTAAGCTGCCTCCGGCCCACCTGCACCTATTTCCTAACATAGGAAAGATTACAGGGTATAATGATCTGTTTTTAAGGAAGGATATGGTTTTAATGGGTAAGTATATAAATGACTATAAGTCGCTTTAAATTCTTTGCCACCATTGTTTTTTTTTTTTTTAATGTAGTTCCCCTCAAGGGAGGAGAAAGGATAGATGGAAAGTTACCTTTGATTCTTCCAAGGAACACAAAATGCTATGAACACGTTTTTTGCCCTCCTCACTGAACATGTTTTTTGCTTTGCTTCCCAAACACATTTTCCTTTCCTCCTCCATACTTCTGGCCCATCCATTTCTGACTAACTGTCCTTGTGACTTTCCCCCAAACAATCTGGTAAATGTTTTGTAAGGGGACATATTATTATTGGATTTGTAGATGTGTAAATATTCCAGTTTTAGCAATAGAAATAGCATCAGCACAACGTGTTCATAAAATACGTAACTACAAAGGAAAAATTGTCTTGCCAACAATATTAAAACTAGATACTTTAGACACTGAGAAGAAAAGCAAAAGTCAAGATGTGACTGAGAAATAATGTCAACTTGGAAGTCAAGAGATATATTTTCAAGGACCCATTTTGCACTCAACTGAAGTCATTTGTTCCTTGGTAACAACTGATATATTCATTACCAAACAAAGGTAAAAGAGAAGGGGGTTTCTTTAGTGTATATTCCATTTCATGAGGTAAATTTCTTAGTATTTCAAAGGATTACAACCAAAACCTCAATGATACATTTAGTCTCATGCTGTAGTTTTTCTTCTTGGAAAAGGAAAAAAAAACACTCCTAGCAAACTTTGGGGCAATAATTAGATTTCCTGAAATCTAAATTCTTTCATACAATTCCGTAACACCAAAGTGTGAGAACATGCACACCTGTGGTGATGATGGTTTTTCTTCTCCTATCTCCTCATTAGTGTGAGAATTTGATCAGAGTAACCAGAAGGTACCAGAGGAGCTGCAATAATCCTACCAGAATCTTTAAGAGTTTTATAAATCTTATATAATGTCATGATGACAGATTTTGCCAAGAATCCTATATAGTTTCTCCTCCCCCAGGGAGGGATCAAATTGAGGGGCAAATTTTTAAACTTCTAGTCACAGTGCATTCTCTGGAGCCCAAACTTGGTCTGATCAGTATCTCCCCAAGTGGCCCAGACTGACACTTAGAATAAATACCCGAGGTCACAAGGTGTTTACCTGATTTAAGAGGGTTTACATCCTTTCGGAATTGGTTTGTTGTTTTTTTTTTGGTGAGGCTGCTATAGGGAAGGTAGGGTAAAGAAGGAGAGGGAAGGCCAAGGTAGCAATGTTCAATCACCAGACTTTTCCTGAGACAAAAGTTCGCCTTTAACTCTGGAGCTGAACAACCCCGGGAACTACTTGACAAATGTAGGATTACTGCATCATCAAAGTCCACCTGAGCAGAACCCCAAGGGCCTTTCTCCCTGGGTGTATCCATGGAATTATGGGGCATTGGGAAGTTTTCTAGCAGTCAGGCTTTGCTACTAAGCCTATCCAGTCCCTTGGCAACCCCTGAAAATTACTCTACTGCCCCCCATTCCCATTTTTTTTTACAAGGAAAGGCCAGGAAAAAAAAAAACATTTTACAGAGAATATAAATGCTTTTAAATTAAGTGGACTATGGTCTGCCAACTTAATGGGGTGATAATGAGCATTACTTATCTAAACCTTCTTTTACCCTGATTCACACCAGGTTAATGTAAAGTTTGTTGCCCTGGTAGATTTTCTTTGGCTTGGGAGACAGGCCCCAGTTTTACTGAAGTGATTTTCTCTACAAATAGTCTCATGACTTCCCTTCCTTTTATTTAATGTAAAAATATGAATTTTTTTAAAAAAATATTATTCTTTCAGTGATCAAGGGCATTAGACTTGTTCTCTCATTTTTTGCTACATACAAGAACAATGTAAATTGTACTTGCAGTGATTGTACATCAGAGGCACCTAATAAATGTTTAAACTGAATTCAACTGAATCTATGCTCTCAATTGACACTCACTATAAATCAGCACTTTCTTTTTTCAACTATAGTCCTGTTCCTAAGGGTGAAACTGAGTCCCTGAAACCAGGGCCAGATTAAACAAAAATAGATCAAGAGGCTTCATTGGTAGTGTGATCTGAGGAGTGTCAAGACAGGTCCCCCTGTCCCTAAAATAGCCTTCTACTATCTCAGAAAAAGACAGTGACAGAGATAGAGACAGAGACAGAGATAAGGACAGAGAGAGAAAGAAACAGTGACAGAGACAGTAACAGAGAGAGAAATGTCCCTTCCAATTTAAAAAAAGATCTACAATAACTTGCAAATCCAACAATAAGGCAATTATTAAAATGTTAATAATCCACTTCCTATTTTTAGTAAGCAGTTATCAGCTCTGAAAATCTTATTTGTCTTGAGTTTATCAGATTAGCTAAAGAAAGTCACTTAGCTGCTCCCTGAGGGGATAGAAACAAGAAAGTTTTGTTGTTTTTTAAAGGGAGAGAAGGGAGAGTTGTATTTTAGGTTGTGATGTTAATCAATCAATCACTTATTAATTGCCCAGAACTGTGGACAACATCTGAGATAAAAAAGACAAAAGTGAAATAGTCTCTGATTTCAGAGAGCTTACATTCTAACTGAGAGAGAGCATAAGTAAATGCAAAATATATACATAATGAAGACAAGGCATTTTTTAGGAGGGAGTACACCAGCAGTTGGGGGAAATCAGGAAGGGGTTAATGTGCTGCTGGAGATGAGTTTTGAAGCAAGCCAAGGATTTGCCTCTTTTTGTATCACCAGCACTTAGCACAGTGCCTGGCACACAGTAGGCACTTAACAAATGTTTATTGAATTTAATTCCAACAGGAGGGAGAGCATTTCAGGTGGATGGGGGAAGGTTAATGGGAACAGAAAAAGGTTGCCAAGTGGAGTAAGGGATAGCTTGTGGGCTTTGGCTGCCTGATAAGGAAGATACCTAAAAGTAAGAACAATTCTTTTAAAAGGGATGAAAAGACATTGAAAACAAACTTCACTAATTTCAAAATTTTGTATAGGACTATAAAATTCTTCTCAAGCAATACGAGATGAAACCATGTTTATTATTTTAGTGTTGTTAATTTTATTGTACTCTTGATTCTTTGAAAATGGTCATATATATTCCCTGCAGGAACTCTGCTGCATCTAGAATATTGGGTGAACCAGAACACCCCAGACTCTGTCCACAATCAACACAAATAAACAAACAAACAAAAAAGAATTTGTTGGACTTGGATTCACAAATGCCACCTTGAATTTGAGTCTATTTAGCATATTTAGAGAGGTATAGGAAATAGACAACTTGGATACTGGCAAGTGAATTTAAGCATTACCATGTTCTTGCAATGTGGGAAGACATTTAAAATTATATTCCTCAAAGTTACTGACAGAGGTAGGAAATCCCTAATCTCTTCAATGACACCTGCCATGATTTTTTGAAGGGTTTATTTTTGACAGAAACTATCATAACTCAGGGTTTTGGGTTTTTTTTTTTTTTTTGGTTGAGTGAGACATTTTTTTGTTAGTAACAGCTGAGAGCTCTTAGAACTTCCAACCTCATTAGTTCAATTGATACTTTATGACATCATTCATGTCTAGATTTTTATCAAATGAGTACATTGTCCTTCCACCTGGAAACTGAAAGTGGGGATGTATCAAAAAACCTCCTTTTTTTCTTCTTCTTCTTCTTTTTTTAATGTTTTAACTTCAGCAAAAATTGCCTGAAGGGAAAGCTTTGAAGGTAACTATTAACCCCTCTCTACAAACCTTCAGAGCCCTGCACACAAGGTATTGTCACAATGTAATATAAATGGGGTAATGAACAGGGATGAATGTACCTCTGAGGCCTTTCAGCCCTAACAATGTGTAAAGCCCATTTAACAATGTATAATTGGTGAAACTGTAATTTATATTGAGATCCCAGAATAATTAATCTCCATTCCTATCATAACAAAATCATTCCAGAATTTGAAAACATATAGGTTACCCACCTATATGCCCTTCCCCTGTTGCACTGTAGTTAGCAGAAGGGAAAGCAAGGTGTTTGCTGCTGTTTAACTTTTTACTAGTATATGAATTACGTTGGTGGCTGAGTTTACTGTAAGCAATGAAAAACAAAAATAGAATATGCTTAAATAGTTCTCTAGTTTTCCTATTCTCTCTTCATATACAGATATACATATAGAGATGAATACAAATAGATGTATCTAGATATAGATATATTTCCATTTATAGATTTATTCATTTCTAACATTCTCTTTCTCTACATATATATAATATATATTTATACACACACATATATATGCATACACACATATACTTATACATACACATACATATTCAGAGAGGAAAGAATCTATAGATAGATAAATGAATAAGTATGTCACAGGAGGTTTAAGCTGGAATACCAAATAAACCAGCAACCAAGAGTTTAATTCAGTTCAATAACCAAGATTTTTTAGCATTGTTTTTCTTCTTTTGTCTGTGTAATTCACTCCAATATTTTGATAAATGGGTAACAATATGGGTACTCCCTCCATTCCTTTATATCCTGTGCAATTCTTATCCATGCTCTTCCTATCAATCATCCATAGTCAGTCCCTCCCACTCCCTCTCAGAATCCTGGGGACCTTCCACCATAAGTCTTGACTTTGTGTTGGTAGAAAAAGCGAGCTGTCCACCTTGGTACAGTGTACCAACTGGACTGGAGTCAGAGTTCATTGGTTCAACTACCATCTTTGAGCTTACTACCTGTGTGACGTTGGGTAAGTCTTTTTGTTACTCGAGGCCTCAGTTTGCTTATTTGAAAAATGAGATTGATTAGAGATCTCTTCTGGCTCTATGCATATAATCTCTCACTCTTGCAACATTATAACCCTCTCTCTTTTCCCAGTAATATATTTCTCAAGTGATTTCTTTTACTCAATTTTTTTCTGTGAAATTATTTACTAACAATAACTGCAGTCTATTTTGCCCACCACATACTTCTCCATTGCCCTTTGAGTGACCCATAGCATTTGTTTTTCAGAGAATATAGTATTCTAGGACTCAAAGTCATACTGCATCACTGACAGGACATTAGTGCTTAAAAGAATCCAGCTATAAACATGTGAAAAAATACTCCAAAATCACTAATAATTAGAGAAATAAAAAAATAAATAAAACAACTCTGAGGTTCAAATTCACAAATAGTTTGTTAGCATAAATGAATAAAAAAGGCAAATGAGGGGCTATGGGAAAATAGGAACACAGGTGACATAATGGATTTGAGAATTGGTTCGGACATACTGAAAAACACTTTAGAACAATACCCCAAAATTCACTAAACTTTGAAAAATCTTTAAGCCAGTAATATCCCTTCTAGGCCTATACTTCCCTCTCCAAAAGATCAATTAATAGGTAAAGTATTAACATGCACAAACAAAAAACGTCACCATCTGCTGGGGGAGCAACTGAGCAAATTATAGTACATGAATGTAAAGTAATATTATTACATCATAGGAATTGATGATAAGGTCACACATGTTAACTGATACAGTGTGAAGTGAGCAGGACCAGGAAGACAATTTATACAGTAACAATAATACTGTAAAATATTTGCTTTACTTATATTTTGTATAAAACGTAAGTATTTAAAAAAATACTTAAAAATTCTGACCAATGAAATGATCAACCATGACTCCACAGGAACTAAGATGAAGGCTGTTGCCTACCTACTGATGGAAGGGTAATGGAGTCAAAGTGAAAAATAACACACGTATTTTTAGACAAAGCAAACGTGTGAATTTGCCTTGTCTAAGAAACCCACTTATTTTTTATAAGAATTGTGTTTTCTTTTCTTTACATTTTTTCTTTTCATTTTGGAGAAGAGATTTGAAGAAATGGGAAGCCAGTAATAATGTTGCCTCTCCGAAAAAAGAAGAATAGGAAAAAAAAGGTTATTGAAGCACTTTTTAAAATACATAAAGGATAACAGAAGAAAACAAAGAGAAACAGGGAAGCCTTTAAACTAAAATGTTGAATTTATCATATATATTTAAAAGCAAGAAATATATAATAGAGATTTATAGTTTTATCAACAATCTTTTATATTCTACATTTTATATTGAAATGTTAATTTTTGGTTGTGAAGTTCACAATAAAATATTTTGAAATTAGAAAAAAATAAATCTATGATGCTAAAAAAAGGTGGGTTTTGATTCATCTTGGGGTTCCATTGATAGCTTCTACTACAAATTATATATGAGTCAGGAAATTGAACAGAACAGCGAGATATTGGCTTGTGGGTTAAGCATGAAGATGAGATGCAACACTAAGCACTAAAACCACCCAGGAGAAGAGTTTAAGAGGCAGCTGGGTATTGTTTTAACAGTTTAAATGACTTAGAATTAAGGAAGAGCTGGGTTCAAATCCTGCATCAGATCTTTACTAACCTCTCTGTGCTTTGGTTTCACCATCAGTAAAATGGGGATAACAACACCACCTACTTCATAGGGTTATTGTGAGCATCAAATGAGATGATATATGTAACATACTTTACAAAACTTAGAATTATATAAATGCCAGTTGTTATTTCCATTATTAGATTGAAAGTTCAATGACAACATAGTATGCTATAGTACCCAAGAAAGCTAATGAAACCTTAGACTACAAAGAGAGCTAAGGTATCTAGCGCTAACAGGGCAATAATCCCACTATACTATGCCCTAGTTCCATTCTCTAGGTGTCAATTTTAGGAAGGATATTGAGAAAATATAACATGTCCAGAGGAAGGAATTGGGGATGGTGAAGGCCTTACTTCATACCATTTGAGGACTGGTTGAAGGAACTAGGGATGTTTAGCATATAGAAGGGAAGACATAGTAGGGAATATGATACTTGTGTTCAAGTATTTGAAGGGCTGTCATGTGACAGACGGATTCAACTTATTTTCTCTGGTCTCAGAGGGCAGAATCAAGAGCAATGGATAGAACTTTCAAAGAGTGCAATTTTTGATTGATGACAAGAAAAAAATCCCCATAATTACAGCTGTACTAAGGTGTGACAGGCAGTTGTGGGAGGTAGCAGGTACCCCTTCACTGGAGATCTTCAGAAAAAAACCTCAATGATCCTTTACCAAGGTTGTTGTAGAATAGGTTTTTTTCTTGGGTATAGATTAGACTATAAGGCCTTTGTGGTACCTCCCAACTCAGAAATTCTATGAAATATTTCTATAACATAACTAATCATGCCCAAATCTACCTGCTTTATAATATAACATATTTGTATATGAACTCTTATTTTTAAATGTGGTCTGCATAAATAATATATCTCACTAATCTCTAAGTTATCAATTAAAATGTCTAATTGTTCATAGATTGGAATGGTTAAGATTTTTGGTTTAAAGATAACTTTTTGCTTCACTCTTTTTCTTACTTTGTAAGAAATGTGAGCTTCAAATGTTGGCATATCTGTGAATTTTAGGTGTAGCATAAATGCCATTGAATTTCTGAATTATGATACTATTTAACTTCAATTAAATAGACTTCAAAAATTGTAATAGCTAATCACTTATAATACACAAATGTAATACACCAAGATCTGGTTAGATGAATTTCTAAAAGCACACATGCATATATAGCAAGTCAATTTTTAATATGTGTTGGACATAATATCAAGATAAAATACTGAATGCTAATGACTAGAAATTTATGAAGAGAGTACCCTCCATGAAATTGAAGAAAACTTCCCTAAATAAGGTATCAAATGCCCCCCATATAATCTTTTGTCAATTTTTTTAAACTCACCAGAGCAGATAACATCTGGATGCTTGTAATCTGAATTTATCTGAAATCCCAATGTAAACATCTTCACCAATAGTGGAGAAGTAGTTAAACATTCCACTGGCTTTGGATAATTGAAACCATCTTCTAAAAAATTACCTTCAATTACTGGACTCAGGGAAAGAAAGAGACAGCTTTTGGCAAGATTCCAGTTCAAAAAAAGAAAAGAAAAAGGTTCATTTTCTGGCCTACAATAAGAGATCATTAAAGGTTCTATTGTGTTTGGAGAGGAGAATCGGGGATGCGTGGCCCTCCCAAAGAATATAACATAAGATTAGAGTCTAAAAGGGAGATGCCATGGGCACTTATTTCATTCCCCTCCATCAAAGAAAGACCATATAAAAAAACTTCAAAGCCAAAGGAGCCTTCATCAGATCATTACTTCTTTTTTTTTTTAAGTTTCATTGATGGAAACTGCAATTGTGCAGCCATCTTATACTCTTTACATCCCTTGCAATCTGTAAATATGTACATGCACAAACAAATGTAGGCATGCAAACACAAATGAAGATATATTTGCATAACTTTTGGAATTTTAGGCTGTATATAATTTCAATAAAATTAAGAAGACTTCTGCTCTATAATATGTATTGCATTAAGTGCATTGCAGTCTTCTTATAAGAACACTGTTAAATCCTTTCATCTTTCTACTGTCCTTCTTTCCCATAACATCTTCTCTCTCTGGGAACGATGGAACTAAGGAATTTGCTTTAAATCTACTGACATTTTAAAGGCTGTATGGGATCAGTGAAAATGTATCACATTACCCTAGACTAATTATATATTGTGACAGTCAGCTAGTCAGCCCTGATGTCAACCTACTGTATTACTATATTATCAATGATAATAAAGTTTTGATGGTAATTTGAAACATCTGCAAAAAATACCATCAAAGCAATTGAAATTAAGACAGTAGTAGAGAAGTATGTCTACTTATTCCTAAAGGAAATGCAAGAACTTTCTGCATTTTAACCAAGTGTTGGAATAACAATTTAAAACACCAAAGTTCTGTGAATATAGAAAAACCATTGTAAATGATCACTAAGGTTTCTTTGAGCTCCAGATCTGAGCTCCTATAACACAGGACATTATGTCCCCTTCCCTACCACAATGGTATATTTCCCACTTGTTGGGCCACGTGTCAAACCCAAATCTTTTGGTCCTTGCCTCAAGATACTGGAGAAGTAGAAGAGCAACAGGCTGGTAACTATCAGGACACACAAGCTCAAGTCCTTACTCTGGCATTAAGAACCTATGCAACCTTGATTTGAGACATGGTCTTCAGTCTTAGCCACTTTGTCTGTTTAAAAATCTGCATCCAGAATGGGGGATTTCCTCTAAATCATGATATTTAGTAGATCTAGCCTAGAGTTCCCTGAGACCAAAAAAAAAAAAAAACAAGTGATTTGGCCAGAATTACAAAGTTTATAAAATGGCAGGTTAGGATTTAGACTCAGGTCTTCATTACTTGTACTCTATCCACTAACCTAGAACATAGTGGAAAAAGTGCTAGATCTGGAATCTAGGATCCTGGGTTCAAATTCTGACTTTGACATTTACTATATTACCTTCATTATGTCACTTAATTTCCCTGGGCCTCAGCTTCTTGATCTGTAACCTGAGGGGTCAGAGTAGCTACCTCTAAGGTGTCTTTTAGCTCTAAATATCAGTTTAATAAATGAATATAACTGAATAGTAGGTATTACTTTCCTGAACATGAGCTATAATTTTTCTGTTGTGTGATATAAATTTTAATAAATAGATCTAGAATTTATACATGCTTAGGTTCTGGGTATGTTGGTTAAAAAAAAAAATCTGCCTCATTACTTTACAGTCACTCCTACTATCTGACAGCACAAATAAACCCAACAGGCAAACATAATTTTAGATCACTTTATCACACAGCATAGAGATTTTATCTTCTGGCATTTCCTTAAAGAGTGAAGGCAGTCACACATTTTTTTTTTCACTAATATGAACCTTGGTACCCACATTCTAACTTTATGACAACATAAGAGTTGTAGCTTACACAATGAACATCTTAATTATAAAGTATATATGTGATACAAATGTTTGGGGAAGATAAAGTTTATAATTAGGTGACTGTCAAGCACTGAGTCTACTGGGATTGAAGGTCACTTCTCATAAAACAAACTCTCTTACAGAACCCAAGGTAGCCATATATCTAGTGACACATTAACTTTTAGCCAGGGCCATACAAAGAACTCTTATCCAAAATGAACATGTACACTGTATGGGAAAGCTGAAATTGTGTCAGGTTTTGCCACTTCTTCCTGTAATCAAGTCCAAAATTAAGAAATTTGACCTTTGGTCCAAAAGATTAAATCAGCAAGTGAAGGCCATCAGTTTAGGTGAGGCACCATCTGCTCCACTCACAAGGAAGGCTCAATCACTGTTTCTACGCTAACAATGAGAATTATCAGAACTAAGTGCTACTTCCTTGTCAAAATCCAAAGGTTGATTTCTGTCAGATTAAAAAGAAAGCATTTAGTATGAGCCCACTCCTTAACTTTTGAAATATCTTTTTTTCCATATAATCCCATGCTATTTTACAACTAATGTTTCTTAGGTTAAAAAAAAATGCTAGAATCTATATGTCATTAAAAAAAAATAGGGTTACTACTGATGCCTTACCTCTCTGTGAAGAGATTAGATTTCAAATCCCTTTTATTAAGTCACCAAAAACCAATTTCATCAGCTGGAAATATTTTTCAATCCATCTTACCAACATTTGACCCTTGATAGCTTCCTCTGGAAAATAACACTTACATGAATCAAGCAAAGACCAGCATTTCTTCACTTTGTCAAAAAGAAGACCTCACTCAAATAGATGCATTATTTCCACCACACACCTCATGGCTTCAGTCAAAAGGTGTCATACATAAATATAGGATAAATGATCAGAATCTACTTGATAATAGACAGGGATAGTTATCAGATGATAACTATTATTTATAACATTAGTATCTATTATAGTTATTACATCACCTGGTGGAAACTTCCAATACATATGAAAGGGGCGAAAACTATAGGAAATTGAAGGATTTAGTGGTATGGAATGCAGTTAAAAAGCAGACTCTATATCAATGTTTATTCAGGGGAGCAGGGAGCAATTACTTGAAAATGTTACTAAACTAGGTAAGTGAGTCGTTAGGGCAGGATTGTGTGATACGTCCCAATTGTACTTACTGATTTAAACTCCAGGAATGAGCATTCCTGAAAAAAGGACTTGCAAATTCAAGCATGTATTTTTCTTAATGTAGATCAAAAAGAAACTGGAATTCAGGGAGGATAATAATTATTCCTTCACTTTTCTTTCATTTATTCTTCCTAGGTTCTTTTTTTCCCCTTAAGGTTCCTGAGCTTTTTGCTGCTGTTGTTCTCCATTTTGAAGCTTCTTTTATTTTTTTTCCTCCACATTGATTGGGCCTATATTGATCTTCCCCTTTATGTCTGGCTCCTTTACTCAACATTATTCCTCCACTGTGTAAATCCTCTTCATGATGACATGTCTCATGAAGGGATGAAGTGACTAAAACCTATTTCACCAAACTGGAATAAAGAGACATTAATTATGTTCATTTGGCTGTTTACTAAGTGATTAGACTAGAAAGTGAAGCTGATGACTTTGTGGAGCTCTGCCTCAATTAAATCCAATCACCTTCGTAATATCATTGCTCCTCTTTGAGAATGAAGGATGAACAACTGTGTATGAAGCACTGGGTTATGCTGTAGATAAGATATATAGATACTGAAGACACTGGCCTCTGCTGATCATGAAATGTGGGGATAGTCAACCAGAGAATTTTTGTAGGGAGGATGCCTAGTTTTGGAAATTGGTGTCATGGGGAAAAACCCCGCCCCAGCAGAGTCCCTTTCCCTCCCCCTAACTCACCACTACCTAGTTCAATCCTCTATGCAGCTTATGGGATATGAAAGAGACTAAAAGTAAGCATGTCTCTGACTGCAAGTGTTTTGTTTTGTTACACTGTTAAGTTCTTCAAAAATGAAAGGCCTGGATATCAACTCTGTTCCTACTTCCTTAGTTCTTTCTCCCGTGATTTTTTTTTAAGGTTAATTGCAATGGCTGTAATGAACTTTGTATGATCAGGAACATAATACAACTTCAACTTGGTGAGGAGGTAGGTGTTGCTGAAAGCCAATTACTTGTTTTGTTTCCAGTACATTATTTGGTGATGATGAGTTGGTAATTCTTGTTTGTCTTTGGCTATGTCACCTAACTTTCTCTCTAGGTCTCAATTTCTTCATATGTAAAAACAAGGATTTGGATTAGATAACCTCCACAGTCCCT
Source organism: Vombatus ursinus (assembly GCF_900497805.2). NCBI lineage: Eukaryota > Metazoa > Chordata > Mammalia > Diprotodontia > Vombatidae > Vombatus > Vombatus ursinus. The sequence continues at coordinate 10,219,685 of NW_020954619.1, forward strand.
GATAGCTCTAAAATACTGTTGATGGTTTACAAATGATAGCATGGCATAGTGTTTAGAGTGTTTCCTAACCTTACGTTGGGAAAGCTGGGTTGAAATGCTACCTCTATGGTTTTCAGATGAAGAAGTTAAAGCTATCTATAGTCATATGAAAAAATGCTCTAAATCATTATTGATTAGAGAAATGCAAATCAAAACAACTCTGAGCAACCACATCACACCTATCAGACTGGCTAACATGACAAAACAGGAAAATGATAAATGTCGGAGAAGACGTGGGAAAATTGGAACCCTAATGTATTACTGGTAGAGTTGTGAATTGATCCAATCATTCTGGAGAGCAATGTGGAACTATGCCCAAAGGACTATAAAATTGTACATACCCTTTGATCCAGTAATGCCACTTATAGGTCTGTAGCACAGAGATCATAAAAATGGGAAAAGGACCCACATGCACAAAAATATTTACAGCAGCTCTTTTTGTGGTAGCCAAGAGTTGGAAAGCAAGGAGAAGCCCATCAAATCGGGGAACGGCTGAACAAGTTGTGACATATGAATGTAATGGAATACTATTGTGCTATAAGAAATGACGAGCAGGCAGACTTCAGAAATGCTGAGTGAAGTGAGCAGAACTAGAGCATTGCATACAGTAACAGCAACATTATGCAATGACTAACTGAAAGACTTAGCTCTTCTCAGCAATGCAAGATCTAAGACAACTCCAAAAGACTCATGATGGAAAATGCTATCCACATCCAGAAAAAGAACTATGGAGTCTGAATGCAGATTGAAGCATACTATTTGCTCTCTCTCTCTCTTTCTGTCTCTCTCTCTCTGTGCCTCTCTCTCTTTATTTTGTTTCTTCTTTCTTGTGGTTCTCCCCATCCATTCTAATTCTTTTTTACAACTAATGTGAAATGACTAATGTCAAAATAAAAAAAAAAGAAATGCTACCTCTAACACTTACTAGCTGGGTAACTACTAGCAAGTCACTTAGCTTATCTGAGTCTCAGTTTCCTCATCTATAAAATAGGGATTATCATACCTGCAGTACCAATCTTACAGGGTTATCAAGTTTCAAAAATTGTAGAACACTTTACAAATTGTAAAGCATAATATGAATAAAAGTTATTATTGTTATTGTTAGTATTCATGCGACTCCATAAGAAAAAAGGAGAAGGCAATATAGAACAAGGTAAAATATCAGAAATGAAGATATTTTATAAGCTGCCTCCTTTTCCCCCTCCTTTCTACATAAACTCTGAAAAAGAGCATAGTATAGAGGCAGATAAGTGATGTAACAGATACAGTGTTGGACTTGGGAGTCCAGAACACTTGAGTTTGAATCCTGCTTCAGACTTACTATGTGATCTGGAACAACTCCCTTAAGTTTCATCTCCTATTTCCTCATCTGACAAATGAATATAAGAGCATGTGCCTCACAGGGTTGTTGTGAGGATCAAATGAGATAACATATGCAAAACATATTGCAAACCTGAAATTCACATTCTATCAATGCTAGCAACTACTTTTATGGTGGATAGATAGCTGGCATCAGAACCAGAACCAAATGGGTTAAAGTCAGTCAATCAACAAGCATTTATTAAGCAATTACAATGTCCCAGGCACTCAGCTAAGTTCTGGGAATACACATACAAGCAAAAAGAAAGACAGTTCCTGTTTTCAAGGAGTTTATATTCTAACAGGGAAAGACAACACACAAAGGGAAGCTTAAAGGGAGAGTTGGGAGAAAGTGACTGAGGAGGGGGCATGATGGAAGAGTGTTGATTGGAGTTTGGTGAGAAATGAAGAGATGGCTGGCCTGGATGTCCTTCTCAAATGGAGGTTCTTGGAGGAGTCATCCAATTAGAGGGAGGGGCTGTAGTGGCTATTGGTACTTCTGTGAATTCTAGTGCTGAGAGATCTAGGATGAAGAGTTTTCTGGAGGAGGATGGAAGAATGCCAGCTACAGCCTGGTGAGAACGGAGTCCAGGAATATGCACTTCTTCAGTGACCCTGGCTGGGTAAGTTAATTGACCTCTCATTGCTCTGCTCAAATCTCTATATGAATAAATTGCCGAGAAGGTGCTGAGAGGTAGTTCCTCCCCCAAAGCTCCCTATGATGATGAAATTACAAACACAGTCTCTATTCTTATCCAAGTTGTCTTTGCTTTGATGGAAATGGGCATCTGTTTACTTTTAACGAACAAAAGACTCAAGATAACTCTGATATATTTACTTGGGTGCTCTAAATTTATAGCTGTATTTTGGCATACAACAGACTCGAGCCAACGTGGTGCTATTATGTGCTGAAATAATTTACACATTGGCATAAAATAATGAATACCAAAAAAAATCATTATTACTAATTGGGGGCAAGAAGAAAATCATTAGTCTCTCCAAATGTACAACAGCAAATTGTAGACAGCCTCAAATATGCATAGCAACCCTATACAGTACTATCAGCTCAGTTTAAAAAAAAAAGGATGGCTTTTTGAAAAGGTGGGAGAATTGTAGAATTGTGTTTAAACACATCAATGTTTGTTTGAAGAATTCTACAAAAGTCACCTTGGTGGGTCAACTAATTACCCAAATCATTTTGGTCAGGAGGGAAATTTAAGTCTTGACTTGCGTCATTGGCTTTTTTTTTTTTTTGGCACAAGGAAAATACACACAAAGGTAAGGAAATCGAGCAACATGAGATTTGATTGAGGCAGTGTAAAGAGTACATTTTGGCTAAAGTGTAGAATACACATGTGAAGGATTTTAAGAGGAAGTCAAGGTGTGGCCAGATTGAGGAGAGCTTTGAATACCAGGCTGAGAACTTTGAACTTTATTGTGTAGAAATAGAACACAAAGGGTTTTGAGCAGAAAAGTGATATAACAATATTTATGCATAAGGAACTTATATCTTGCAGATATGTAAAGGGTGGACTACAAGGTGGGGAGTGAAGAAATTGCAGACAGGAAGATTATAAGGAGATAACTGCAATAATCCAGGCAGGTGGAAATGACAATCTGTTAGAGGGTGGTAGCAAAAGGAACAGGAGAGGAAGGGAAAAACTGATTAGATATAGGAGGTAACAGAAGGAAGAATCAAAAATAACATCAAGGTTTTGAATAATGGAGACTGGGTGAAGGGTAGTATCAACACTGACAGAAATAACGAAGTCAAAAGGAGGTATTTGGGGAAAGTATTTAGGGAAAGATAAGCTTGGCTTTGGATATGTTGGGTGTGGGAAAACAGCAGGAGAGGAAAGCAAAGAATTCTAGGGAATTGGCTAGTGAATTGCACTGTTATGATGAAATGACACAGCAACACTCTCACCTAAATCTTATGCTGAAACAGTAGGAGAAATACTCTATACAGATATATAGTCATTGTATCCACTTCCCTTCTGAGAACAATTTTTGAATGATACTCAGCAGCAACACTATACCTACCTCACTATAAAAATTAAGACCTGAAGTTCCTCGAGGCCCTAAAAGTGACAGATTATAATTAAAAACATATTTGTGCAAGATGACTGGTCACAATCTATGTGTGACATGAAAAAATTTTGACCTTTTTTCTCTGAGCAAGGCTTAAGCAAAGTAAGTGGATATGTCCAAGCACAAATTAGAAAGTCCAGTATTCATCAAATAGGATTCATAGCATTAAAGGTAACTAGATAAAGTGAGTAGTTGAATACTTATAATTTTATTTATTAATAAATATTGTCAACAAAGAAATTGGGAGCTTATTGAAGGATTTTTAAGCTAATTAAAGACAGGTAATCAAAGGGTCAAAGAATATAGGTTCAAATATAGTACTATTTTAACATAATGAGCCTTTTCATTAACTATTAATGAACTGAGTTAATGAGATGGATCATTGTGCTAATGTAGTACTATGTTTGTACTCAATATTTCTCTTGTCCACTTGGGGATAATTTGGACAAAGCTAATGAAACTATTCTCAAATGGAGAACAAAAACAATGAGTTATTTTCTCAGCAAAAAAAAAGACATTTTCAAATATTCAAAATTCACCTTGGTTATCTTCCCTTATACAGATTAATATTTGAATAAAAAATAAAATTTTCAGAGGCCCAATGATAGAACTAACTACCACCTCATATTAATTTTCAGAGAATCTAGTTTTACCCAATTGTGCCAGATTTATTCAACTTTGGTATTTCCCCATTTCCAGGTAGTACTGTCATCTACAATTTAGTTTCCTTGATGGGGTATGAATCTATCTGCCTATGAGAAATACTTCTCAATACAATGGATGTCTGCTTTTCTAATTATAAACACTTTGAAGTGGGAAATAGTTTTTTGTGTAAAACAACTGGGGGGAAAGCTATTAGGAAAACAATGTACAAGACAATGCTGGCATTGCAATTAAAGGTTCTGAAGGACCATTAATAGAATCCTTGAAAGACAGCATTTCTCAAAACATCTTTGGGAGAACTCCAGCATTACAAGCAATGTCAACAGGGATTCCACGAGAATATGTCTATGCTGACCATATTTGTAACTCTAAAACAATAAATGTAAAAATATGTGTGAATCAGAAATGGTTTGAGCATTGTAATTTTTTAATGAAAAACAGGTTTATTTCCCTTGTTATTCAAAAGTGTTCAAAACCCTTCCCACCAGCACAGCATTCAGGGATATCATATATTCCTGCACCAATATTTTTAGGGTCTATCAATATATTTCATTATCTAAATGTGTTCTGTTGCCAAATTCATTCGGAAAAAGGCTACCTAAAAGATTCTACAATGTGGCCTCTACTACCTTATCATGGTAACTACTAGATGTTGTTTAATCCTCACTGTTGTTCCCCAGTCCTTATATTCTTTCTTCCTGGATGCTTGCAGTATTTTTCTTTTATGTGTAAACTCTGGATTTTGGCTACAATGTTTCTGGAAGTTTTTATTTGGATTTTTCTTTCAAGAGGTGACACAATGGATTACATCTATTTTTACTTTGCCCTCTCGTTCTATGAGATGGTGCAGTTTTCTTTTATGATTTCTTGAAATATAATGCCAAAGCTTTTAGTTTTGTTTTCTTATGGATTTCAGGTAGTCAAATGATTCTTAAATTTTCTGCCCTTGATCTGTTTTCCCATTCAATTTTTTAAGATAGCAGATATTTTACAATTTCTTCCACTGTTTCTAGTCTTTTGACTTTTTTGTTCTCTTATGAAGTTTATTAACTTCTCTTTATTCTAATTTTCAAGAAGTCAATTGCTTGGATAAGATTTTGTACCTCTTACATCAAGTTGTTAAATCTCTTTGCAATTCTTTCTTCTCCAGTTTTTTTTCCTCTAGTGTTCTTTCTTTTTTAGTCATTTCCCTTAATGCTATCATTTTATTAATTAAATCATTGTGGATGTATTTTTAGACTTTAGCTTCATCTTTTCTAGGAATTATAGGAGAGTTTGTGCCTAGGCTTTTTTAAATTATTATTTTGTTTTGCTTATAGATGTTTTGGAACCTTTTTGGTTTTGTTTTGTTTCATTTTTAGATGTTTTGGAGCCATTCTATGCTGTGTTCATATCTTGGGGATCCCTGTCACCATAATAGCTCTTTATGGTATGATTCTTTATTGTTTGCTTACTCTTCCAACCTTATTTCCTGACTGGAATTTGTGTCAGGGCTAGGGTCAGGGTCAGAGCCACATAGCTACTATTTGCTTCTCTACTTGCTCCTCACTTGGTATACAGCCTGTGACTGCTCCTTAATTTAGAAGGCCATATCTATGCCACGCACCCGTCCTCTTGGTCTGCCCTGGATCTGTAATCCAGAGCTGGGTAGTGAGACACAGAGTTGCCAGTTAGAGCCTGTTCCTGCGTATGACACAAAGTCATGTCTCTCTGTAAGTCTGGTTCCTCCTCTTGCCCTGATGTAGTACCATGAGCAGGTATACCCCTGTCTCCAATATCCACAGATCTCTTTGCCTGTCTCCCTAGGCAGAGCTGAGCTGGAAATATAATACCGTGATTTCTCTTTCCTTGGATCAGGACTTGATCTGGTACATCTTTAGAGCTTTCTGGATTAGTTGTGGGGGAGAATTCAGTTGTACTTCTTGATATTCTGCTATCTTGTTTGGTCTTGTCTTTTAAAAATATGTTTATTGAGAAATAGGCAGATAGGTGGCACAGTGGGTAGAACATTGACCTGAGATCAAATCCAGCCTCAGACACTTGACCTTGGGAAAATCACTTAACTTCTAACTGCCTCAGTTTCCTCAACTGTAAAATTGGGATAATAATAGCACTTATCTCTCAGGGTTGTTCTGAGGATCAAATGAGATAATATTTATAAGATTTGCTTAGCACAGTGCTGAGCACATAGTAAGCACTTAATAAATGTTTGTTGTCTGACTGATCTATTGATTTAAATATGGTGCCCAGAATGGAACAAAATACTCCACATATGGCCTGAATGTATTGGCACTATCATCTCCCTTCTTCTGATCTCCATGCCTCTCTTATTTCAACCTAAAAGCACTTTTTTTTTGGCTTGAGCTTGCAATACCCTGAAACCACCATATCTTCTGTATATGAACTGTTGTCTGGCTGTACTTCTTCTGTTCTGTACTTATGATGTTGATTTCCTAAGCCCTGGTCTAGGACTTTATATTTATCCCTATTAAATTTCACCTTCTTAGAGTTAGTCCATTTTTCTAGTCTGTCAAGGAATTTTTAGACCCTGAATCTGTCCTCCAATATGTCAAGTATTCCTCCCATTCTTATTTCACATGCAAATTTGATATGAAAGTCACCTTTACCAAGCCATTGATAAAAATGCTAAAGAACACAGAGGGAAGAGCATTTGCCTGGGGATCTCCAGTAGAAACCTCTCTCCAAGCTGTAAATAAAATCAGTGATGATTTTTGAGGTATGATCAGTCAGTCAACAAAAATTTATGAAGCACTTACATTTCAGGTCTCATATTAAATGTTGGGGATACAAAGACAAAAATAGTCATTTGACTCATTTCTTGATACTCCTAACTGTAATTTCATCTACCTGTACACCTTGTCCAGAAAGCTAGAGTAAACTATTATATCAAATGCTTTACTGAAATACAGATATGTGCACTCTATCTATGGCATTGCCTGGTTCATCCCTGCTGAAAAATTATTGAGGTTAATCTGGTATCATCTTTAAAAAGGGGGAGAAGGACTGTTTTGCTGCTGTGACAGCTTTATTGAGACCATATGATACAAATCTCTGTTGGACCTAGCTCAGTGCTTCCTCTATTTCTGTTCAGCATCAGCTGAGTAAGAATGGAAGAAGTAGATCTTGGGAGTGATCTAGTGTTGCAATTTGGCAAGACATGAGCTGTGATAAGAGAAGGAAGCAAAAGATTTAAGAGGAAAAGATAGTGCTCAGCTGAAATAGTTCATTAAGGGCTTGAGATTAGAAAGGGAGGAGAGTGTAACCAGAGCAAGAGTGAGGGGATATTCTATGGAGTGAAGAGATTGCAGGTCATAGTAAGCAGAGAGTGTTTAGAAGGAGTAAGGCAAGGTAGATATGGAATGAAAAGAGATTGTTATCAGATAAAGGAATGTGAGTCAAATCAAATTGGCCTACTAACCATTTATCAAAGTCAGCTTTCTATCTCACATCTTCCAAACCTTTGTACCTTCCTCATTTGTACAACCAGCCTCCTGGTCACCTAGACCTAGAATATACTCCTTCACCTCTTCTTGAGGGAATTCTTAACTTCCTTCAAGACATACATAGCTGTGAAGGCTCTTCTGATCCCCCAATTGCTAGTGTTGTCTCCCTCCTAAAATTGCATTGTATCTCTTTATGTTGTATTCAGCATGTTGAATACATGTTGTATTTCCCCAATTTGCAAGCTTTTTGGGGGTAAGGTACCCTAGCACAGTGCCTTGCAACAAATTAGGTGTTTCATAAACATTTGCCAAAATGGTTATTTTGAAAAATATATATGAAAATATAGTTTGGACATTAAAATACATTTATATGTGTATGTTGATATAGATATTAAAATATATTTATATGCATATGTATACATATATGCAATTTTTCCATATGCATTTATATGCAATATATGTACATATTGATATAAATAAATATACTTTAGCTCTTATAATTAATTATAAAACTTTACTATTAAGAAATAGTCTCACTTCCTATCTGATCTTAGAAGATGAGCAAGAACTCCCTCCTCTCACCTCATCTCACAACCCTTACTCTTTATCTCAAATCTCTTAACATCATCACCCACTCTTTTCTCCTTTACTCCAGTCTCTGATGAGGTAAACTTTCTCCTCATAAAAGCCAACACCTCTGTAGGTAGCCCTCATCCAATCCCCTCCCACCACTCCAGCTGAATGACCTCAATTTCCCACTCTTTCTATCCTAACCTTTAATACCTCCCCATGTTCTATCCCTTCTCTTCTATATACAAACATATCAAACTCTTCCTCATTTAAAAAAATGATTACTAGATTCCATTCTTCCTATTAGCTATTATTTTATATTTCTCTTCTCTTTCTCTTTCTGAGTCAAACTCCTTTAAAAAGACAATTCACTTATTGCCTCCCTTCCCTTCTACTCTCATCCTTTTCTAAACCCTCTGCAATCTGGATCTGGACTTCAATCCTCAACTGAAACTTCTCTTGCCAATGTTGTCAATTATCTCTTAATTGGCAAATCCAATGTCTTCTCTCAGTGCAACCTTGATCGACATTTCTGAAGCAGTTGACACTATTATTCATCCCCATATTCCTAAATCACTGATTTTCTCTGGCATTATCTAACACTGCTCTCTCTTGATTCTCCTACTTCATGTCAGTCTATGCCTTCACAGTCTTCATTCATTTATCATCCATGTCAGTAGGTATATCCCCACACCCAGTCTTGAGTCTTTCATGATTCTCTCAGCTTCTAATAAGTCAAGTTTATGTATTTACTATATCCCCAGCACTATGTTAAGACCTGAACACACAAAGAAAGATAAAAAGTCTCTGCCCTCAAGGAACGTTCATTGTAATGGGGCAAACAAAATATAAATAGGTTCATCATAGATAGATAGATACATACATACATGCATATAGATACACACATGAGGGAGGGAAGAAAGAGAGAGAGAGAGAGACTGATGGGAAAGTAGATGGAAAGTAGTCTGAGAGGGGAAGGTAATAGCTATGGGGACCTGGGGAAAATATTTTTAGAAGATGGGATTTGAACTGAGCTTTGAAGGTAGTCAGGGAAACCAACAAATGAAGTAAGAAGGGAGAGCATTTCCACTATGAGGGTTAACATGACAATGTTCTATAGGAAGAACATCCAATAGGCCTATGTGTTTCCCCATTGGAATGTAAAGTTCTTGAAAGCAGAGGAAATTTCAATTCCATTTTTGCATCTTTGACACTAAGTAAAATGTCTGGAACATAGTAATCTTTTAATAAATGTTGGGTGACTAATTGAATGTAGACTGTATGCAGGGGAATAATATGAATAATATAATCATAAAATTGCAGAATCACAGAAATACATTCAGAAAGGCAGGTTGAAGCTAAATCATAGAGGGCTTTAAATTCTAAGAAATGTCTTTTGTTTTTGTTTTTGTTTTTGTTATGTTGATTGAGTCATGTCCAACTCTTCATGACTCCATGTGTAGTTTTCTTGAAAGATACAGAAGTGGTTTGCCATTTCCTTCTCCAACTCTTTTGACAGTGAAGAACTGAAACCAATAGGGTTATGTGATTTGTGCAGGGTCATACAGATAGTAAGTGTCTGAGGCCTGATTTCACCTTGGGTTCTTCTGACTCCAGGGCCAGTCCTCTATCTTCTGCACCACCTAGCTGCCCTTGGAAGATGGAAAGTGCTTAATAAATGCTTGTTGTTTGTTGCCTGCCTGGGCACAGATTTGATGCCTGGAAACAATTGGGAACCAGTGAAGATTTTGGAGTATTGTCAAACCTCTGTCTTAAGAAATATATTGGGGGCAGCTAGGTGGCGAAGCGGATAGAGCACTGGCCCTGAAGTCAGAAGGACCTGAGTTCAAATCCAGTCTCAGACCAAACACTTGACACTTACTAGCTGTGTGGGGGATTGAAGGCATTGTACTGACCTTCTGAGTGAAGAAAAGAGTATATTTATCCAATATACTGTCAGTGTCAAATCAACAAGAATTGGTAACTAACTAATCAGATATGAGGAGTGGGGAAGAGAAGATCTTCGTTTAGTATCAAATGTGGCATTCTCTCTTTCCTCTCCTTCTCCAAGAAAGAATACACAGAATCTTATCACATATTTAAATAAAAATGAGCTAAAAGATGAAAGTGTTTTGTTTTTCCCTTTAAATTAAAGCAAAATTAAATCACTAATACTTCTGTCCTCTAGGTGATTGGTCATATGAATATGATACCTAATAACGATCTTGTGAAGGTACAACATATAAATGGGTTTGGGAGGATAAGAAGGCACTAAGTACATGGAGACTCATTACATCTTCATGCTGAATGCACAACCATTTTATTTAGCCTAATTGGCCATCAGTTGTTTGACAATCAGCTAGTTTTGCTTAAAACTGGTTTAGCATAGTACCTGGTATATGATAGGCACTTAATAAATGCTTGTTCATTGCTTGTCATAAATAAACAGGGCATAATAAAACAATTGAAGGCTTTAACATTTTCTTGAATTATATAAACAAATATGATCACTTCTGTTTATCATCAAAATCAATATCATATATAATTTATTAGCTCCCAACAATACATGGTGTTATCCTGAATGCTAGATAGATTGTCAGACATACCGTCTACTTTTAAAAGATTAGATTCTAAAAAAGAGTTAACATCCTAGGACACTCTCCATTAAATTTATTTACATCATAGGATTTTAGAACTTCCAGGGACCTTAGAGAACACCTAGTACAACTCCCACATTTTATGGGTAAGAAAACTGAGACCTAGAGAGGTGGCTTAACTAAGATTTTTGCTATTTTCATCATTGCTATTTTTGAAGGATCTGAGGTTTCATTGGCATGGCTGAGCCCCCTGAGGTGGAGTGTGGAGCCCTACTATGCTTCTTTATCCCTTGCAACTGATGTCCATACCTTTCCATAAATATTTCACAGATGATTCACTCATTACCAGCACAGTGCATTAATAAATGTTTCTTTACTATTATTTATTGACTACCTTGGATGTCTTCCTCTGATTCTTTGAATATTTTAGGGGTACAAATGTAATCCTCAAAATGTCCATAAGATTGACTTTCATTCTTGCTATCTGAACAGCCAGGCTTCTCAACCTCTTTTTTCCATCATGGTTTTATTTTATTATTCTTTGTAATAATGAGAGATAGTGTGACATAGTAGATAGAGAGCTTGCCCTGGAACCAGGAAGACCTGCATATAAGTCTTATCTCTGATACGTACCAGCTCTGTGACACTGGGCAACTTAACCTCACGGTGTTTTAGGTAGCTCTCTAAGACTATATATTGCAAAGAAGGTGACAAAATGTATTGGTAGAAGGAGTTTCCAGGTATTCCCTGTACCAGTGAAATCATAGATCCAGGCCCTATCCCTACTTATTATGCTCTTGGCCAAATCACATAACACATAAACTAAGTTATAGTTCTTCTATATAAAACTTAAGTCAATATAATGTACCAATCATATTAAGATGTGATACCACTTCACCGATCTAATAACAATAGTTAATAATAGCTAACATTTATAGAGTGCCAACTATGTGCACTATGCTAAGGGATTCATTATCTCATTAAATCTTCACAACAACCCTGGAAGATAGGTGCTTTTATTGTCCAATTTTACAGATGAGGAAACTGAGGCCAATAGGTGTTAAGTGATTTTGCCCACGGTTACACAGCTGGCAAGTGTCTGTGCCAGCAAACTGCACTCAAGCTGAGCTGAGCTGAAATAAACAAGTCTCAGGGGCAGCTAAATGGTACAGTGGATAAAGCACCGGCCCTGCATTCAGAAACACCTGAGTTCAAATCTGGCCTCAGACACTTGACACTTACTAGCTGTGTGACCCTGGACAAATCACTTAACCCTGTTTGCCTCACACACAAAAAAATAAATAAATAGAAATAAATAAACAAGTCTCTGTATAGCCGCACTGGATGGCACAAAGTCCATCCATTAAGGCCTATGTATTTTATTCATAAGAAAACCATCCAAGTCCTTACTCGGAATTCATTTGCTTTTATTTTGCACACAATTAGAACATAGTACAATATCTGATGCTCATACTGATGGTCCTTGGTAATCAATGAAAGGAGTATACTTTTTTTTAAGATGCTAGGGAAATGTATAATCCCAAATGGAAAGATTTCTGTCAACTCTAAATCTATTGTCAAAACTCTTAAAAGAAAAAATAATTTAGGTACTTATATGGGGACAGGGGTGAGGATAGAGTGCTGGGCCTGGAGTCAGAAATACTCATTTCCTAAGTTCAAATCTGGCCTCAGACATTTAGTGGTTATGTAACCCTGGACAAGTCACTTAACCCTGTTTGCCTCAGTTTCCTTCATCTGTAAAAGAAGCTGGAAAAGGAAATCACAAACCATTCCAGTATCTTTGCCAAGAAAACACCAAATGGGGTCACAAAGAGTCAGATACAACTGAGCTGACAGAACAACAACAACAACTTATATGGAGAAGGTAACAAGAATTTATTAAGCCTGTGTGTCAGGCACTGTGCTAAGCCCTTTAAAAATATTATCTCATTTGGTCCTCACAATGACTCTGGGAGTTAGGTACTATTTTTCTCTTTTTATAGTTGAGGAAACTAAAGCAGATAAAAGTTAAATGACTTCCCCAAGGTCATCTAGTAAGCCTCTAAAGCCGGTTTTGAAGTCATATTTTTCTTGTCCCAAGCTCAGCACCTCTATCCACTATAACAGTAAGCTGCATACAAAAATAAAGTGTCACCTGGGGTCAGGGGAAACTTTAACTATTTAAGAAACTCAACTATTCACAATGACTCATTCCTCAAGAGTTCTGGATGTATGAGATTTGGCTATATTAAAATGCTTCAGCTCATTTCCCTCTTGGTTTTCATAGTACGACAAAAAAAAATGTCGCTCCTCTCTTGCTCAGTATATAACAATATTACATCTAAAATTATTATATTCCTTATTCCAACCCTAATTTCTGCCCTACTTTGTAAATATTACAACTTTTCTGAGAAAGCAAGAAACATATTTAAGTTACTTTATATTATTTAAACTAAATGGGAACGCTGTAAATTCTCCGGTGTGTGCACAGAGCACTGTATTTGATGAAATTTATTGCCACTGTAATCAGATTCTTGAATATATATTTTTTACTGTGGGCACATGTAAGCTGGAAGCAATTAGAATATGAAATCAAGAATACTATTTTGAGAAAAAGCAGAAGAGGTATAACTGTGAAAAATGATATTTTGCATTGTGTTGGTAACTGATATATTTCCATAAACAACTAGCTTGAGAGATAGTGTAATGAATATTACATATATTACTTCATATATTGATATTTGCTTCTTTCAGACTGGTCAGGACACAGGGAGTGTAGAACATAGTTTTTCTCTAAATTGATACCAGCTGTTTCTTAACAGGCTCCACGTGTATTCTTATCTCGCTGACCAATCAAATGTGGGAGTCTTTAAAAAGAAACATCTGGTACCCATTTATAGTAATTTCAACAGGAAAACAGGTTTATCAAAAACAATGTAAGCAGTGCCAACACTGGATATGGTCTTCCAGAAAAAAAAATATCTTTCCTCCTGACCAGTAATATCTTGTCTTCAACTCAATATCCCAGGTTCTATTGCTATTGTTTTAAAAGTTTGTGACTTAATTTGTTCTTCTCCAGAAAACTCAACGTATGACAGGGAACTTTCTGTTGCTTCTGCCACTATTTTTATGCATACTCAACAGCAGAGGGAAAGTCAAATTGGAACAACCTGGGTCCATTCCTATTTGAGGTTGACAATAACTTTGAAACAAGTTGCCCTCTCCTCCAAAAATAAAATAGTGACAATTCCACAATCAATGTGCACACACTGATGTTTACTAATACAGTTTTTAGTTGTGTATCAGTGGAAGGCAAGTTTAGTGGAAAAAAATGTTGGTTTTAGAGTTGGGTGATATCAGTCTAGCTTTGATAGGGAGCACAATGATTAGAGTGCTTAGCCTGAATTCAGGAAGAGCAGAGTTCAAATTCAGTCTCAGACACTAAAAAGCTATGTGGCCTATGGCAAGTCACTTAACCTGTCTCTCAGTTTCCTCAACTGTAAAAATGGGGAACATATCACCTACCTCCCAGGGTTGTTTCAAAGATCAAACGAGATATTTGTAAATAGCTTTGCAAATCTTAAAGCACCACAGGATGCTATTATTATCATTATAATACACTTGTGTCTAGCACATAGCAGATGTTTCATAAATGCTTGTCAAATTTAATTGATTTGAACCATCAAGTTATTAAGATTCTCTGAACTTCAGCTTTCCCATCTTCAGAACAAGGACGATGAAAGGTATGTTGTCTAGGTGGAGAGTGAGCCAGCCTGACTCAGAAAGACCTGGCATCGAGGTTCACCTCCAGCATACAATGGCAGTTCAGGTAATTTAACCTGTCAGTGCCCTCAAGCACATGGCAGGCTCTCATCAATGTTTATTGACTGACTTTCTCAAGCAAGTACTTAAGACTCTCAGTTGCTGAGACAGGTGCAGAACTATATTGGTAGAGGGGTTTCCTCACTTGGCGTTCCCTGTAGTAGTGAAATCACAATACAAAATCATGAAAATGAAGATATTAATACTTGTACTACTTACCTCACAGGGTGGTGAATAAAGTGTTTTACTCATTTAAAGTGTTATGTCAGTGTAAGCTATTATGGTGATGACAAATTATACAGAGAAAAAGAAATTGGAGAACGTAAATCAGGTGATTTTGTTCATTTTAAAGGGGTTTCAAAGTAAGAATTCAAACAAAATGAACATAAGGATGGAATTACTATTTCATTCACATTTTCAAAGCCCTGCTACTTTTCAGGAATAGTGTTAAAATAACAACACTTTAATGGCCCCTTTGCCAATGTTCAGTCTCTTCGGCATCTCCATTTTTACTCCACTGAAAACAATGAACCTCTTTGTGTACAGAGGAGTAACCTAATAAAGACTCAATCACTGGAGTGAAGGCAACATTAATCAAGCCACTGATGAGTTATGCATTCCACCCTCTGCTTCAGAATATAGTATTTATAAGTACCAAGAAACCCAAAGAGAAATACAAGTGACCCAACAGTGACAAAGTATCCAGAAGGGCAAAATGAAGGATATTTTTAGCTCACAAACTAAGTGCCATTGCAGTGAACCTTAATCTAGTCTTCCTCCCCTCTGCAAGAACTCAACAATCATTTTCTAGATCAGTAGGGAAAGGATTGTGAGTTTATATTTTCATTCTGCACTTGTCAGGGCATTTTTATCATTGTTTTCAAGAGTAATAAGGCCCATAAAATGTCAATCAAAACCCACCACCAGCCGGGAAAGTGTTTGAAACTGTTAACATAATCAGTATGTTTGTTCTAACCCAACACAAGTGGCATTTTTCATGTCAATACGGAATTCACCACTTGAAATCACGGATTTCCCATGTCTCAGGGACACTGCATAAGCCAAGGCTATAGTTTCTGTTTAGAGGCCATGTCAATATGAGCAAACTTACCTGAACCATCCTCCCCCCTCATCCTTCTGCCTAATATAATTATTCATTTCATTCCCTCAAATCTTTCCCCTATGAAGCACAGAGTAGCAGAGGAAGGGCATCTCTGACAGTAGAGAAAGAGTGCTCAGAAACTCTTATTACCCTCAAATTTCTCAAACTGACATCTCCCCTCAAATTGGAGCTTCAGTGGTGAGGCGGCACTAGTTAGTACACAAACATTCATGATGCCAGCAGAAGCCTCATTTGAAAGATGAGATGGATGTCATCTGTACGACATACAGAGCTTTGTTTTTCGTGGAGAACAAAGACTATGCTCCATTACAAGTGTTCAATTTTATTTCTGGAATAATGGTCAGCTATGATACTATAGTTCTGCAAGGCCTTCATTGTCCAAAAAAATAGAGATAGATGGGACTGATTGGGTCAGCTTATCTAATCACTTGCTAGTACGCATTCTCTACAGCATGCTCTACAGCTTGGGAAGAAAATTTAATAATTTGGGTAATGGAGCTTTGACAATTTCTTTTAGGTTATTTCACTTCCTAACTTCACAGGTGGCAGTATTATGGACAGGAAGCCTGAATATCTCCTTATCCAAGATGGTAGCTCATCCACACATAGTGATTTCCCTTGCTTAGCATTTATGTACTTAGTACATAAACACCCTTTGTTTTTCTGCTGTTGTGGACTTTAAACATTTAGGAAGTAATGAGTAACTTATTAGGTTTCCTCATATCTTGTTAAGAAATATACATGATATACATTGCTTCCATTTATCACCTGGAAAAGCCTGGTACAAAGTTGTTGGCTACAATTGGTATAGAAACAAATCAATTCTTATAACTTTGGGTTTACCTAGGAAATACATATCATGACATTTCTATTACTTAAATATTTGTCCACATTTTTTTTCCTCTCCTTTAATCAACTGTGCCTCTCTTATTATCTTGTTTTGATGCCTTTCTGAGGAAACTATGGTGCTAAAGTGCTAGATCCCAGGGATGAGCTAGTTTTCCTACTCCACCTTTTTCTGCCAAGCATTGCTAATCTTTCCATTAAAGGATACTTCTGATTTCACAACTGGAAAATATATAATCTTTCATAATGGCAGAGAATCTAAATGACTCCTTAATTTAGTGAATATACTCAAGCATTTTTCTCCTAGTCCAATAAAATGCTCAAAAACATAAAAATATTATTCTATAAAAGTTACAAGGGAATGAAGAAAAAGATAAAGGAAAAACGAGGATAAAATATGCTCCTTAGGGACAAGAGCTATGCCTATTCTGTAGTCTGTAAATGTCTGATATATTCTTTATTAATAATAAAAATAAAATTTATAGAAGATTTTATGATATAATTGAACTCTTCTCATGATGATTCTATCAGGTGGATGGTACAATAGCTATTACCTCCATTATGTAGATATGGAAACTGAGAGAGTATGTGACTTGAGCATCATCACTCAGCTAGTAAGGGCAGAGATAAGATTTGAAGTCAGGTTTTCTGATTTCACTGGCGCTCTTTGTATCAAAGGGCCTCTCTTATACAGCTAGTTGGTCACTGCTATTAGAGGGAATGAATAAAATTCAGCAGTTTTAACTCCTCTAATGGACCCTTAGAACAAACTAGCCTTGAGATTACCTATTAGCCTTTTAGTTCCTCAGGATCTGCCTTTATCCACTTTTGGCTCTTAAGATATCAATGAATGCCAGTTCTTCAACTGGAATCCTGTCCTGTTGAACCTTAAAAAAAAAACTATTTTAGAGAATAAAGGTGGTTTTCTGCATTAACCCCTCATGGCTTTATATATTTGCCACATGAGGACTGCTTCCAGTTCTAAACAATTATTATGTAATCCCATGAACTAATTCTACTCCAGTCCTCTCCTTTCAGTTGTCTATTGCCTTTAAAGCAGATGGGGTGGGGAGCATGGAGTCACTTTCAAAGAAAGAAGTGGAATGATAAGTACGGTATGAAGTAACATACTAATATATCAATACTTTAATGGATCTGTGCTTTCATCAGTATAAGTTCTCCACCCAATGATGTAGATGCTGTCTTTGTTCTTCATTCCATGCTCCAAAAGGCATCCACCCAAAATGGTGTGATCTTCCTCTAGGTCTTAACATTAATGGCTACTAATATATAATGTTAATTATAAGTAAAGTAATGCAATACAATGGAAAGAATGCTGGACTTGGAATTAGGAGAGACCTGAGTTCATATACCAGCTATATGACCTTAGGCATACCATTTAACCATTCTAACACTCAGTTTCATCCCCTGTTAAATTGGGGTGGTGCTACTTGCATTATCTACTTCACATGGTTGTTGTGAGGAAAAGTCTTGGTAAATCTCCAAGTGTGAAATAAATTTAAACTATTACTGTCAATAGATGTTTTTATTCACAGCAAACGGATTTTATTGTTGCCTGTTTGCTGCTGATGGTGTAATTTTTGAGTTAAACAAATCCTATTTGGAGATGGGGTTCTGTCACTGGAAGGTTAAGCAGCCATTCAAACAATCATAGTTTTATTTGTTTTAATCAAATCAACACCTAGACAAAATCATTTTTAAATAAAGGCAATTCTATTGGGAAGCCCAAGGGGAATAAGGAGTGGTCATCTGTAGCATCTAATACTTAAGGGGAAATCAGGATGAATTGGGGTACAGGATTTTGAACTAAAGAGGAATAACAGATATGGGGATCTGGGGAAAGAGATAGGAGAAAGAAGAACTTAACAATTGGCCCTAAGCCCTGGTGGAAATCCAGAAACAACCCAAAAAATCTTTACTGACTTTTGTCAGTAAATACTCTCTGTCATCATTGCTTGAATTAGTATATCAGGGTTAGTTTAAGAAGGCTGCAAACTTTCAAAGTCTGCCCTATTAGTAAGTATAAGAGGCAATTGAACCACAAATTATATATTGGGACAAAAGTTTAAAAAATGATCTTGTAAATAAAAGTAGAGCAATAAAGGAAAATGTGGAAGAGAAATGAGTATGTAGGAGGAAAGACTTAGGGAATTAACAGCTTAGCACAAAAGTTACAAAGCCTCATCTCTGAAAATCAAACCAAATAGAAGTTAATGATTCTATGAGACAAGGATATGAAAGAGTCATAAGAGTGAAAGACAAAAATAAAAGGAAATGTAAGGTATCTCATATCAAAAACAATTGACTTGGAAAACAGATCAATAAGAGATAATTCAAGAGTCATTGGATCACCTGAAAGCTGTGACCTGAAAGCCTAGATATCACATTTTTAAGAATCAGAAAAGAAAATTGCTCAGTCATATTAGAACAAAAAAGTAATATTATAATAGAAAGAATATACCAGTCATCAAAACCTCAAAATCATAACACCTAAATACGCCATAGCCGAAATTCAAAACTCCCAGGTCAAACACCACCTACTACAAGGAGCCCAACAGAAAGTCTCCAAATACTGAAACCACAGTTATGATTATATAAGATCAAACAGCTAGTTACCACTCTAAGGAAGTGGAGATATTCTAGAAGGCAAAAGAGAAAGACTGTCAACCAAGAATAACTGATCTGGCAAAATGGAGCATCATCTTCCAGGTGAAAAAAAAAATGGGTCTTTACTGAAATAAGAAATGTTCCTGATGAAAAAGACCAAAGATGAGTAGAAAATTTGAAATATAAACATGGGAGTAAAGGGAAAGACTTTTTTTTTCAAAAAGGGTATATAAGTGAGCAATTATAGGGGCTTTTCAAGGATGAATTGCTACCATTCTAACAAACATCCCCTCTAAAACCATCATCAGGGGTAATAGAGGGAATCCAATTAGAGGGCCCATGAGTAATTTCATTATGTTTTGATGCTCTTAAGAAAGGAAAGGAGGGAGGAAAGGTTATCTCATAAGGGGAGAGATGGGAGTGGGGAACTTACTATCTCACCTAATCAGTTAGCACAAATAGGAGGAATCTATCCAAATGAGGAAGGGATTGGGAATATTACTTGAACCTCACTTTCATCTGAACTGGCAGATTCTGGTATAGAAATACATTCAATTCAATAGGAAAACAAGAGGGACGATGACAAAGGGGTAGGAGAGAAAGTCTATTTTTGTTGTTCGTACAAAAAAATTTAAGTGACATTAAAAAAAAAGAAAAAGAAGGATCTGAGCACATAGATTTGAGAGAAGGTATGTTCTAGCCATTTGGATAACCTGCAAAAAATACACAGAAGAGGTAAAAAACAGGAAAATATCAGAGAATAAACAGCTAACAGTCAAGTTTGGATGGAATGTAGGGTCTCATGTTATCAGAAAAGTAGTATGATAGATAATACTGGATTATTAAAGAGCATCAAAATCCAAAATATAAAAATAATAAAATCAGTCAAACCAAATTTGATGATATATGGATAAAATCCTACCCCCACCCCAATGGCATACTGATATTTTCCCCCCTTTTCAAAGATTCTGTTCAGTAAAGCCAAAGTCATATTTGCCTAATAAAAGAATGAATAGACTGGAAAACTGGATATGTGGACTTTAGTCCCAGCTCTAGAATGAGTAATAATAACAATAACAACAATATCACTACCATCTCTGTTTTACTGTAAGTGTTTTCTTGTTCATTTTTCTCTGAAGCTAAGAAATCTCAAATTCTGGGAGGTCAAGTGACTTGTTCCACATCACACAGCTGGAATGTGAGGCAGCTGGAACTAGTTGTTCAGTCTCTCTAGATCCTAGAATAAGGCTCTTACCACCAGGCTGCTACTAACTAAATTACCTTTGGGGAGTTCTAGGTTTTATCTTTTTTTTTCATTTTTATTCACCATAATTATAGTGTAAACCCAGAAATAAGGGAGTAGAATTTGAATTTCACCTCTATTTTTACAAGAACAGAAAAAAGATCAATATTTTAGAAACCAAATTTTCTGAAAAAAACAAACAAAATAATAAAGATGAGGCTATAGGAATATATATGTGCATATTTATACACACACACACACATATATATATGTGTGTATATATGTGTGTGTGTGTGTGTGTGTGTGTATATATATATATATATATATATATATATATATATGTACAGTTATCCCTTCCACATTGCCAGGGTCAGGGGCAGTACCACTGAGATCAAATCTTCGTAAAAATTTTTGGCCCTCCCTTTTTACTAGTGAAGAAGTCTAAATTATTATACTATTACAAGATAAAATATGTTGATATTATATAATACTATAGATGTATTTTGTACATTTAAACTTTTTCTGTGTCATCTGCTGCCCTTCATGTGTCCTCTGCCACTTCTGCAAAATTCCCCAAAAATTCCCATTTAATTTCTTATGCCAACCCATTATATACAGAAACTGCAATGAAGAAAGTCATCATGTGGAAGGGATAACTGTATATACACATATTTATTTATGCATCTAATTGGCGATAAACAGAATCTCTTTGCTAATTTGCTGTAGGAGTGACTGAGAATTTGTGAACACAGCATTTCAACTATTGGATTTAGTTACATATGTCATATTTTAAAAAGGGCTCTGATAAGGAGGAATGATCAGGATGGTAATGAGCCTGGAGATCATGTCACCACATGTGGCTCAGTTGAAGGAATGAGGAAAAGTCATCCTGAAAATGAGAAGACATAGGAGAGATATAATGGCTATCTTCAAATATTTTAAGAACTGTCATGTGGAAGAGAGATTAGACATATTCTGCTTAGCCTCAGTGGGTAAAACTAGGAATAAGGAGTGGAAGTTGTAAATAATTAAATTGAGGCTCGATCTCTGGAAAATTTTTCCAACTATTCCAGCTATCCTGGATTGGAATAGGCTATTACTGGAATTGGTGGATTCCTTCTTCTGAGAGTTCTTCAGACTAAAGCTGGAAGACCACTTGTTGAAGATGTCACAAAGGGAATTCTTAGTCAGGTACAGTTAGGACACATGATCTCTCAAGGCCTTTCCAATTTTGAGAGTCTAATAATCACTGATTTGGTGATTCTCTGGCATGCCTAATAAGACACTGTTAGCATTAGTTATCATCAACTAAATTCAAAGAGGTCTATGCCTTTAGCAACTGTCTTATACTAAAATTTTATGATCTAAAACCAACTTATTTATGAACTCATCTAAGACCTATGGGGTTGGCATGATTACCCCTTCAGATCAAAATTTTACAACTAATTCGTTAGCACACCCAGTCACCAGTAACTAGTGTCACACCCAATTAACATTCCCAGATAGTTTTCAATTAGCCCTGGCAGCTTCAACTATTAAAAGACAACACCACAGCGGCACAGTAATAGGACTTCTTCCAGGGTGGCTAATTTACTGTGACAACTGACAGGAGGGAAATAGTCCTATATAAAAATTTCCCTTCATTATTATCTTGACCACTTGGAAGTATTGCATCTCCTTAGGGAGTCTGACTTAAATGACATCTTTAGATAAGCTATTTTATGAGCTTATCTTCCAATTGTATGTTTTTAAAATTAGAGTAATAGCAGTTTTTAGTCTGTCAATGGACAGCTTGATTACATTTGAAGAGAAATCATGGGAAGTGCTTTGTCACCACCTGGCATATTAAATAGAATTGAAAGCTGGTTGTGGCTTATAAGCCAAGCAAGCAAAGCCTTCATTAACTACCCACTGGCTTATACAAATACATCCATTACACATCCCATATTCATATATTATTTTTAAAATGATAAATAAGGAAAAGATGGCACAAATAAGTAAGAAAATCATGGTATTCCCTCAATTTCATTATAAATGAAACAAACATAAAGGATGTAAATAGAGACATTCATGACTCCCCCAAATGAGTTGCTCATGTAGAAAGATACCAGGCTAACTCATACATAAGGTTCATACTCCTTCAGTATTTATGTGACATCAAGAGATCTAGAGTAAGGCCTTTAGCACAATAGATGGACCACCTATGGCAGGTTTATAGAAAGACATGGGCACAAGTTTCATAGGATGGGTAGCAGAAATAGCTTGCATTCTGCATTGGCAGAATACACACATTAATAACACAAAAACTATATTGATACATTAAAGAAGAATTTCTTTTAAATAAAATAAATTTAATTTCTCAATCATGAAATGCCAAGGAATCAAAATTTCAGACCAGCAGGAAGTGAAAAAAAAAACACATGGTAGATTTAAATAGGCTGCAACATATTATGAATAACAAATAACATACAAAGGTACAAAAAAATTTTTTTAAAGTTATGTTTGACTAGGAAAGGTGATGAGCCAAACCTGTAGGAAGGATAAAAGAAAAACAGCTCATAAGCTCCAAAACAAACTTTATAATGAAATAAAATATCCCAAATTCAGGCTTGTTAGCAGAATAGAGTATAATACCTAATGAATATGTCTTCAATTTATTGTAAAATGTAAGAAATGTAGAGATGGTGCCTAATATCACAGAGATCATTCAACGCTGTGTAAATTAGCTGCACGTGATTCTATCAGTATCTTATGCATCCTTCAATAATCCAAAGTTTTCTAGTCTTGTAACTTTAAAAAATTACAAAACTAAAATCACTTTTCTTAATTCTTCACATCCAGAAGCCACATAAAAGAAAAAATAAAGATGTATGTTTTTCTTCTTAATTTCATATACTGATTTTTACATCTAGCTACTATTTAGCTCCTTTTAACACCCATGTTGGTTGCAGTTTGTCACATGACAGAATAGAGAAGAGAATCCCCAATGAACACAAAATGTTTGATAACTAAACTATAAGATATTTTTTCCCTTAAAAATAATATTCATCAAATTAATTAACCATGAGGGGAGATGACAATCTTATATGAAAATATAGAAGAAAGACAATGCGTCTTGTACTTCTCTTATTTTTGCCATAGTACCAGATACACCATAGCTGGCTTGATTTGATTTACAGATACTATCTGCTTTACATTGGATCTTGACAACAGTACTGTATTATTTCCATTTTATAGATGATGAAGAAAAAAATTATTCCAAAGACTTTTACCTAACTATCCCCACAGAACAAACTAAGTGAATGAAGAATGTCTATTAAAATAGACTATAATAGGCAGTTGAAAGGACAATCCACCAGTGCATATTACCTTGGAAAGACATTGAGACTAGACGGTGAACAATGGGCCCCAAACTGAACATGAAGAGAAGAGTGGGTTGGACTGCCTTTGGAAAATTGTACAGTACATTTAATGACCATTAGCTCTTCCTCAAAAAGTATCATACTTTTAATAACAATATTCTATTACAGAATGCCATGAGTAACTAAAGTTTTAGGCCATCAGAAAGGTAATAGAAAGATACATGGTTAGCATGAGTAGACTATAACATACTGCTAACAAAAAAACTTCAGGGAAAATGATGTAAAGGCTTTCATCAGAGAGATATATGATTAGACAAGGAAGTATGCTAGTCAAGTAACCAGATCAAGGAACAACATATGTGAAGCTTAAATGTTCCATTGGTATTTGTGTAATGTTGAAAGATCATTAGGGGGGCAGTTAGGTGGTGCAGTGGATAGAGCACCAGCCCCGAAGTCAGGAGGACCTGAGTTCAAATCCGGCCTCAGACCAAACACTTGACACTTACTATCTGTGTGACCCTGCGCAAGTCACTTAACCCCATTGCCTAACCCCCCCCAAAAAAGAAAGATCATTAGGAATAAAATCAGGACATAGGGTGGAAACCTTGTAGAAGATTTGTGGGAAGACTTGTTAGGAGTTATACAGTAAGAATGTTTGTGGGCTGGAAGGAGTGTTTAAATACAGAAATTTAGACAAGAGTGTCATGATTCAAGATAGTTAAGTGACTTGCCCAAAGTTCATTTTGTTGTTGTTTGGTCGTTTCAGTTATGTCCAACTCTTCATGACCTCATTTTGGAATTTTCTTGGCAAAGATGTTGAGTCTTTTGCCATTCCCTTCTCCAGCTCATTTTACAGATGAAGAACTGAGGCAAACAGGGTTAAGTGACTTGCCTAGGGTCACACAGCTAGTAAGTATTTGAGGTTGGATTTGAACTCATAAAGATGAGTCCTCCTGATTCCAAGCCAAGTGTTCCATCTACTGTGCCACTTAGCTGTCCATGAGGTTTTCATGGCAAAGATACTGAAGTGGTTTGCCATTTCCTTCTCCTGTGTGCCCCTATTTTACAGATGAGTAGCTGAGGCAGAGGTTAAGTGACTTGCCCAGGGTCACACAACTAGTACATGCCTGGGGCCAGATTTGAACTCAAAATTGACTAGTTGGCAATTAATAAGCATTTATTAACTGAATGTCAAGATGTCAATTATTATTATCTCTCCATTGACTAGCATTAAGTACTTCATTAAATTACAGAATTCCAATTTTACAAATCAGAAGATAATAAGTCTTCCCTACAAAATGAAAAGGGTTTTGTGGTTGTTGTTACAGTTATTTGTTTGGTTTCAAGAGGACCCATAATACCAGAAGTCTTTGCAGGAATTCTGAGAAGGGAAAATATTTTAATACCAAAACAACGGAAAATATTTTAATACTAAAACTGTAACTATAGATGATATATAAATGAGACCACAATCTCTCCTTATACCTTTATTTAAAAAGGAATAAATTAAATTCACAATTAAACCTTTGAATTCTACGAGGTGGACAGAACCACTTTATATTTTATGAGGTCAGAGACTTAAAAAAAAATAAACAAGATCAATTTTACATAGGAAACTCTGGCATATTGTTTTTATCCACAGTTTGTCTCTTGTTTACCCCCATCCCACTTTTTACATTTAATTGTTCAAGGACTTAGGATTTCATTAGCATGGGAATTCTCTCTCTTTCCACTGTTGCAGATCACAATCCTGGTACAACATAGCAGGAATTCTTTCAGTGTCGCTACAGCTGAAAAATCTATTATGCTGCAGCCATTCTGGTTATGAACCTCTCCACACTTCTCTGGGCTGATCCTCAAACCACACACACATACAGTCTGTCACTGGCACTATGCTCAAAGGCTTTCTAGCTTGCTAGGATCTGTCAGAGTTTGTACAACACAAGCAAAGGCTTTGTGAGCCAATGGTCACTTCCACTGTGTGAGGAAGAATTAAAGAATGACTTAAGTAGATCTCTTATATATTGTACACTTTGCAATAAAAATCAATGAATGAGCATTTCTTAAGCACCTACTATAAACACTTCCAAAAATTCCTTTAAGAAAACACCATTCCCATACTATGACCTGCTCATAACTTGTTTTCCCAGTTTTTTTTTCTCTAATCTAGCTGTTCTTAACAGTAGGTCCATATTCTTTATATAGATATAAAGATAGATGATGGATAGATAGATAACTATATTTGAATGTACTCACCGTCTTTTGTAATACTATATATTTTATTTTATGCATTTTAAAACATAATTCTGAGAAGGGGTCCATAGGTGTTACCAGACTTTCAGAAGGGTCCATGATGCAAAAATTAAATAGCATATGCTCTGATATCTCTTTACTACCATTGTTTCCCTCCCTATCTAATAAATTACAGTTAAAATAAAATAGCTATGTCCCATTCCCTATGCCCTACCCTAATCCTAATATTTTAATTCTAATATGATTAAAAAATAACAAAAAAAGAATAATGTAAGGAAGACACATTTTAAAACAGCATTTGACAATCCACACCTCATCACCACCTTTATGTTTTTTAAAAATGCATGCAACAATCAGATGTGGTGTCCTTATTGATATATCCAAATCATTCCACTAAACATTTATTAAGAAACTATTGTGTGCCAAGCACTGTGCTAAGCACTAGGGGAAGAAAAAGAAACAGTCTCTTCCTTCAAGGAGCTTAAAATAAAATAGAAGGAGAACACACAAAAGGAGGCTGGAAAATGGGAGTGAGGACCAGGGGGTACTCAGCATGAAGGCATATTCTTCTGTAGAGTTGAAAGCAGACAAACAAATGTAGAATGGAGTGACTAATATGTATGGTGCAAATTTTTAGCAAATATAGCAAATATGATCATATATTGTGTTTTTTTTTAATCTGTGACTTATAGAAAGACATGAAAGGGACCTAATAAGATAGGAAAGCACAAATGAGTTACAATCTGTTCCCATGAAGAGATAACTATATTAATGAAGTCACTGATCTACTTAAGTTAACTACTGAACTCGAATGAAGAGCACAGGTACTAAAAACTTAATATATCAGCAATGAAATGTCACATCAATACTGATTTTTGTGGACAGCTAATGATGAAACATTATGTTGATCCAGCTAACATGTTAATAACAAGTTGTGGCATTTTGTAGGAGACAGATTTGAGGTAAAAAGCAGCAGATAAACTCAGAATGCATACTAATAGCCCAAATCCCCAACTTCAAACAAACTGAAAACATTAATTAAAAACTCCAAGCCATCTTGTCTGAGAATGGTTTTTATTACTTCAAATGCACTAGAATGGAATTTTAGTAACACAACTAAACTTTATTTCCTTTGAAAAAATCAGATAGCAATATTACACCCCAATTTTTCTGTATTTGAGCATGAACTCTGGCTCTTGTAATCAAACAAAATCAGACTGATGTGAGACATGCCCAGCAAGTAGCTGGATCTAAGAAATCAAATTTCCATTTTCTTTTGCTTGAGTTTCCAAAAATCATGCAAATTCCATGCACAATTAGTTGGAACTAAGGCTGCAATCTGATATCTTGATGGCAGAGTAAAATTAATTTGATAGAAAAAAATAGCAATTTATTAAAATCATAGCCATGGGCAAGTTACAGATACTTAAGGAAAAAAATACCTCCTACACTACCTACATATACACATATCGGGCCAGATTTTGCAAGAAAACCATGCTTATCACTTCCAGACTTTTTTTTTTAGAGGAGGCATCTATTTAACCAGATTCAAGAGTTGTCTCATATAAACAACTGATGTCTAAAACCCACTCCAACTCTGAAGAGCCTTAATTTTTCCCCGCAGTGGACAACACCATTCATTGGCTTATACCAGCTTTGGCATTCTATTAGAGAATCACAGTATGTCAGAGTTGAAATGAACTTCAAAGGCCATCTAGTCCAAACCCCTACCTAAAGAATATCTAGAATATATCTGACAAGTGGTAATTCAGTCTTTTCTTGCAGATGTCTAATGACAGAAAAACTATGGAACAAAGGCTGTGACACTCACTACCTTGGTTAACATTGGGTAAGTCACCCAGCCTCTCAGTTTACTCATCTATAAAAATGAGAAATTTGCCATACATGGTTTCTAAGTTTCTTTCCTGCTCTAAATCTACGATCATATCTCCCGAGACAGTCATTCCACTCCCAGATAACCCTAATTGTTGGACAGTTTTTCTTGACATAAAACCTACATTTGCCTCATTTCAATCTCCACCCACTATCCCTAGTTCTAGACTCTGAACTCAAGCTATTAATTTTAATCCCATTTCAGTTCACAGACCTTTAAACACTTGAAGACAGATAGCATTACACACACACACACACACACACACACACACACACACACACACACACAAACCTTCTCCAAAAGATTTTAACTATTCCCAGTTTTTCAATTAATCTTCTATCTGGAAGGAGCTCAAAGCCATTCACCACACTCACTGCTCTCTTTTAAATCCTGTCTTGTTGGTCAACGGCTTTCCTACAATATGTCTTCCAGAAGTAAACACAATATTCCATATGCAACTTGACAGTGTCTGAGGACAATGAGCTTAACCATCTCTTCACTCCAGGATATTATATATTTCAATGGAATCTAAGACTGTATTAGCTTTCTTGGTTGCTATAACATACTCCTGTCTCATATTGAGACTATAATCTACTGAAATTCCCAGATTTTGCTTAGAGAAACTCTGGTCTAACCATACAATACAATAAACATTTAAGCTCCTACTATGCGCCAGGTACTATGTTGTGTTTCTTCTATCTTGTACTTCTGAAATCCGAGTTTTGAACCAAGTATAAAACTACATTTATCCCAATTAAATTTCATCTTATTTAATTTGGCTCAATTGTATTTAGCTTGTCAGGATTTTTTTGAATCCTGGTTATCATCCAGTGTCTTAAGTATCTCTCTCAGTGATATGTGATCTGAAAATCTAATTATCATGTTATCTATAGTTTTATCCAAGTCATTGATAAAAATGTTAAATAGCATAAGGATACTCCCATATCCCTGGGGCACTCCAACTCATTCCAAACTGATATCAAGCCATTAATGAGTATCCTTTGCACTTGGTCATCATATATGCCTATGTCTTTCACTATCAACTTTTTTGAAAGTCCTAATCTAGAAAAATGATTCCAAGTTTTGACTCGTGAATTTTAGATAACTGAATGCCAATTCCTTAGAGCTATATTTTAAAAATTCTACTTGGAGATGAAAATTTATTGGGGGAAAAAATAAACCATCTTAGTACTCCTTAATGGCATTTCAGCTCCTTGGCTGGTCTCAACTCATAGATGTTCAGGAAACTCAGAATAGACAATGAGGAAATATAGATTGATGGCAAAGGAAAATACAATCCTAGAGATATTCACACAAAAACTAGTTGTGTGTTTGTCAGGTATGTTATAGATTGGATTCTGGGTTAGCCATGTATTGAACTAAATGGCCTGTGAGTTCCTTTTCACCACCAAAATTCTGTGGTTCTGAGAGTTTGGAAATAGCAAATGTTAGAATAGTGATTGGGTCCCATAACGGGCTGGATATGTACATTTGTGAGTCATCTGCATGGAGATAATAAAATCCATGGCAGTTGATAAGGTAATCAAGAAAAATGTTGTTGAAACAAAGAAGAAGTCTTAATATGGAGCCTTAGATAATACCTAACTGTGTGTTTCAAGTGATGAGACAGCAAAGAAGACTGACAAAGGAATAGTCAGATAGGTAGGAGGAAAACCAGAAGAAAATGGTTTCACAAAAACCTAGAGAGGAGAAGGTAGCAAACAATGTCAAATGTAGATGAGAGGTTAAGAATAAGGACTAACAAAAAACCATCAAGTTTGATAATTAAGAAGTTTTTAGAAATTTTGAAGAAAATAGTTTAAATTGAGGGATGAGAACAGTAGCCAAATTGCAAAGGGTTGAAGAATGAGTAGAGAGTAAAGTAGTTTAATAAATAAATAGTATTTTCCATTTTGTGGAAGGTTCTGGACCTACCATTCTTCACACCCTGGAATTTTCCACCATGAGTCAGCTTCCTTCTCTCTCTATACACATGGTCTCCTTCTTCCATTGGTGAGTTCCTCTCAGGACTTCCATTTTGAGGAAAGGCCAAAACAAGTCATGCTTCACTCTCTGCACTTTGTAGCCACGCTCTCAAGTAGAAATCTTTGCCTTTCCTCCTTCCTCAATTTTTCAGCTTGCTTTCACACATTTTTTCCTCCCATTAGGATATAAAATCCTTAGGGGCATGGACTGCTTTTCCTTTGGTTATATTTGCATGCCACCCCCCTTGGCAATGTGCCTGGCACATAGTGAGTGCTTAATAAATGCTTGTTGATGTGACTTGACTTAAATTTGGCTGTGAAAGGGAAAAGAAATATATGATTATGCCTTTAGAGGATAGCACATATTGAGAAGGTTTTTAAAGGATGGCAACACTTGGAGATGTTTGAAAATAATAGGAAGAAATTGATAGAGAAAATGGAGATTATCGAGTAAGAAATCTACTAGAGAAGATGGAAGGAGATGAGATCAAGGAGAGATGTAAAGAGATTAGATTTGCAAAAGAGACAGTCACCTCATTATCAGAAACTAAAAGAAAGGAAGAGAGAGTGGGGCAGAAGAAGAGAAAAGGGGAAGAGGGAGCTCACAGAAAAATGGCCTTATTTTTCTCAGTAGAACAGTGTTTCTTAACCTCTTCTTGCATGGATACCTTTGGCAATTAGGTAAAACTTATACATCCTTTCTTAGGACAATGTTTTTAAATGCATAAGATAAAATACTTAAGAATACAAAATAATCCAATATGTTGAAATATAACTACATGTATTTTAAGTTCACAGACCCAAGTTAAGAAATCCTGAACTAAAGAATGAGATGATGGGGGGAAATGAATGAGGGAAACTTGAGGAGAGAAGAGAAAAAGGAGGCTTGAAATAGCTTTTGTGGGGAATGGGATAGGTAATGAGTTAGGGAAGAATACAAGGATGGCACTGCTGTAGTTTAGGCTAAGATGAAATTAAATAGGAGAAATTTGTAATGTACCCACTTGGCTTGGTTTTATGACTTCCTCCAGCTCCATCCAGCAGCAAATAAGAAGGAAGGAAGGAGACACATAGAGGATGTAATCCAGAGTTGGATTTTTGGCAATGGATATGTACTGATGGGGTTGGGGATAGGGGCAGAGTGGTGATGAGGCAAAGAGTTGGAAAGCAGAGGACAATGTAGAAATGAAATGACTAGTAACATAGTTGAGACTGGAAAAGGAGGAAAATAAAGTCAGAGCAAGGTTAAATCTGATGTTTGTATGCTCATTATTTTACATATAATAACACCTGAAAGATCAAATTCAACTCTAGAAGAGTTGCCTGTTACAACCATAGGCCCACACTTCCTTTAGAAGGACTATTCTTGGTTCTTGGGGTCGTTAAAACTTCAGAGCAACACTTGAGTTACTGTCTCATGCTTAGCCAGTCAAAAGTTCAAGTACTATGGTCTGTTCCATAACCAAAAACTGCACCGCTAATCCTAGTATGCACTTGGTCATTAGTTTCTAGGATCACAGATTTAAAGCTAGAATGGCTCTTAGAGATTATGTAATCCAAGCCTCATTAGACAGATGAAGAACATGAGACCCAGAAAAGTGACTTGCCTGGAATCACCTGGGTACTAAGTAGCAAAGCTAGAATTTAAAGTCAGGTCCTCTGATGCCAAATAAGCTATACAATACTGACTCAGGACAGTGTGGATGGATAAGCAGAGATCAATCATCACTACTAGACAAACAGTTCAAAGGCAGGCTCTTCTGATAGTGGGTCAGCAGTGTCACTAACACGTGTGAAAGGAGAACACATTGTATTTTAAGTGGAGTATTAAGTAGGTAAGACTATTTCCCAGCTTTCTCTGAAAATGAGTTTGCTGATCAGTCACAAAGCTCCCATTAATTTATAATGAGTTTGATGCTTAGATGAACATCACTAAATCCTGCACAGGACACGAAGTAAGGTGAACTGAGAATTGCTACAGCTACAGCCATCTGGAAGAGATCAAACTTGTACTATTTTTGAACTGCCCAAGCATACAGTCTCTTTCTTTGTCTACAAGGGGGTAAAAAATAAAATACAGAGTGGCTCTCATAGTGTCACTGCAGACAAGCATCTATGCCCACAAATCTATGAACAATTCAAGGGGAAATGTAAATTAGGAGTTGCCTCTGCCCACAAAGACTAGATAGAATGAAGCCACATTAGGAAGACTCTCTTGTCCTCAAAACAAGCAAATGCAGTATCAGTGAATTTATATTTGGGAAGTACGATAGTCTTAGCTAGCATAAAGGGCTCATTAGTCTCATCTGCACTTCTTTGTCATCTAGATTAAAACCTACTCTTTTGGGGGTGAT
Organism: Vombatus ursinus; assembly: GCF_900497805.2. Lineage (NCBI taxonomy): Eukaryota > Metazoa > Chordata > Mammalia > Diprotodontia > Vombatidae > Vombatus > Vombatus ursinus. The sequence goes on from NW_020954619.1 coordinate 10,251,978, forward strand.
GGGGAAAGGCAGAATAAGTAAAGAAGAAGAGAGATTATGTGAAACTATTAACCCTGACATGCTCCGTGGATCACTACACTATTTTCTTTCAATATAAAAATATGTGTTAAACCCTAGGAACAAAAAAAAAAAACTGCTAAGAAAGTCATGTGTTATTCAACATCAGTTATGCACTTGGCTATAAAGTCAGCACTGTAATTGTCTTTGAAATTTGTCCTATTTTGAAAAGAGACTCTAAGAAATCATTTACATTAACTCCAGAATATTATATAACCTTCCCAACTGAGGTCTACAATCCTTATTTAACATTTTATAAAAACAAAAACAAAATCAAAACTAAACTAAACTAAAATGAATTGTGGTGGTGTAGAGGACTGGGAGTCAGAGAAACTCTTTAGCTCTTCTGTTTACTAGCCAGGTAGGTGGAGGGCTGAATGGCATGCCAGGCCTGAAGTCAGGAAGATCTGAATTCAAATCCAGCCTCAGACACTTAACAGCTGTGTGTCTGGGTAAGTCTCTTAACTGATGTCTGCCTCAACTTTCTCATCTATTTTGTTGTTCAGTCACTTTTAGTTGTGTCCAACTCTTCTTGACCCTGTTTTAGGGTTTTCTTGTCAGAGATACTGGAATGGTTTGCCATTTCCTTCTCCAGCTCATTTTACAGAGGAGGAAACTGAGGCAAACAGGGTTAAGTGACTTGGCCAGGGTCACACAGTTAGTAAGTTTCTGAGGCCAGATTTGAACTCAGAAAGATGAGTCTTTCTGACTTCAGACCTGGCACACTATCCACTATGCCACCTCTCTATCTTTCTCAACTATAGAATGAGGATAATAGCACTTATCTTCCAGGACTGTTGAAAGACTGAAATAAGATCATATATATCTATATACATAGATATATATAGCTATAGATATATATAGATAGATAGATAATGGACAGCACATCTATAATAATATGTATCCATATAATATATAATACATACATCTAAGCATAGGTAATATAGGCCATTCTCTGTCTCATTTCTTATTAAGCCTTAATCCCTAATTGGGCATTGCCTAAATCAAACTTAGACCTGTTAAAGACTTTAGCTTGAAAAGGCCAACATCCTCACTGCATCTTGCGCCATCACCAGCTGTCCTGATCTGTATCTGACCACTGGACCCAAATGGGCTCCAGAGGAAAAAGTGAGGCTAATGACTTTACATAGCCCTCCTTCACTTAAATCCAATTCACTTGCATGCCATGGCATCACCTGCCTGATGTCATGGTCCTTGACAAACAATAATATGTATAATTTGTAACTTTAAAGTGTTAAATAAATGTTAGCTATTATAATTTTTTATTGTAGTTAGTAGTATTGGGTGAGATGTTGGGCAACTCACTTAAGTTCTTTAGGCCTGTTTCTTCATTCATAAAATGAGAGAATTGAACTAGATGACCTTAATGTTCTAAGCCTAGATATTATGAGCCTAAAATAAAGCCATAAATGCTGATTTTTATATTTTATATTTAAAATACAAGCATGAAAAAAACTACATAGTGATAGGAAAGAATTTGTATTTTATCTTGTATAAAAATAATTCTTAATATATCAATCCTTTTTCTATTAACAAATTGGCATTTTTTCAAGATTAATATCTCAATTGCTACCTGGGAGAAATAATAACTAAAATACTTCAAAGATAATACCATAATCTACAAATATAAGAACATCTGATAATCCTAAAATATTAACATTGAAGAGGCAATTAATTGAATTCTTTACTAATGTGAAACTTTACAATTAGAATGAGTATGGTATATGGATATTTGTTCACATATAGGAAGGCAAGGAGTTATCAATTCCAACTCATCTATAGCCATATTATGCTCAGAAGAGAATAAGCATGTGGAGGCTTGAGAGTAAAATGATGAAATCTAGTTGTGGGCTTCATCACACAAAACAAAGTAGATAATCCCAAATATCTGAGAAGTTGATCCTTCAAGCAGCTTAAATAATCCTGTCCAAAGCTTCTTGGGAACATCTTTATTTTATTAGATGATATTCCTTGTGCAGTCTCAACTTTGTTATTAGAAGTAATCTACTTACTTTTGATCCCACTGATCATGATAAAAAAAAAAAAGAACTGGAATTTTTCTTAGCCACAGGTCACTTTGAACAAATGTCCAATTACAAAATAAACATGATTTTTAATATTTTTTGGAGAGAGACATGAGGGTATAATAGACAGGATACTGTGCTACAGTATTGAGTCAGAACAACCTAGAGGCACCTATGACACCTTTTAGCTGTTGACTGTGGACAAGTCATTTAATTTCTATGAAACTCAAGTTTCCTCATCTGTAAATTTGTGATGATACAGGTGATAATTATTTTGAGGCTCAAACAAGTTAATGTCCATAAAGCACTTCTAAATTTTAAATCACAGGAAGGCACAGAGCATGAGCTAGGTATGCCAGATGTGTTTGAATTGCTATATAGATTCCAATTATTATTGTGCAATAATGGTCAATAAACCATATAAAGAAAAAGAATAAATTCATTTCTTTTTTTCCACTTATTGATTTGTAGAATAAAGTGATGAACTGAAAGTGTGCATTACCCCCAGTAGTTTGCATAAAGTATGACTTGGACATGCCGATGATTACCATCCAACTCGTTTGAAAATACTTGGTTTTTTTTAGCATTTGTTTTCTTGGTAGAAATTTGGATGATTAGACATTTAAAACCTTTCCTTCGGGATTCATTTTGCCAATATTCTAGCAAATCTCTATCCTTTGTCACCAATTATTATTTCCTCTTCTCTTTCTGATCACAAATACCAAGCCCAAAGTAAGGCCTCAGTTGGTGCTTTCAAAAAACCTTCTATCCGTAGCCCATTTCAGCTGTCACTTCCCAATGGCATTGATTTGCATGAAAAAAGAGTTTATTTAATTTCTTTATTTCTTTTAAGGTAAAACAAGTTCAAAACTGCTGTCATTCATATGAGGAATACAAGCTGCCAGCCCTTTAAACAGCAGGTAAGGCGTTGGAGGTTGGAATTAATTAGCATTTAGAAAACCTACACACTATATGATACCTCTGCAAGGAAGTGTTTGTCCTTCCTTCAAGTGAATTAAATTAAAATTAAAAAGCACAACAGGCATTATGTAAAGACATTTACAAAAAGCTTTTTTGGAATTGGGGGAGGGGAAACATATTGCTCTTTCTAAGAAATTATGCACGAAGTTCATTGAAGCAGTGAGTTAACAAATATTTTGACTGAGTTTCCTAAAAAAAACTTTTTCTTTGTATTCATGGACACACAAACTGATTTCATGTCTAAATAAATGTGTTATTCAATCTTTAAGCACATAAATGTCTCCTCAGTTATTTTTCAAAAATGGCTATCCTATAATTTAATCTCCAAAGTATCCTGAGATGGAGACGATTTTCCAAAAGGAGTGACTTCCTCATCCTAGAATTCTTTTTGAGTTTTTTTTTCCCTCCATGAAGGTCTCAGGGGTACCTGAGGGCATACTCTAATATCTTTCAAAAGCCAGGTCTTTACTATCCCATACCTCAGCACAACATCAGTCTTAATAACCTGATGTAAAAAGCCCTTTTAAGTCATATATGGTATTTAATTTATATGATGAACATATTTTAAAAGAATAAAAATGATTGATGCCAGATTTTTAATGACATGGTAATAATGGCCATCTGTCTATATCCAAAGAGGGTAGGGGGTGGGAAATATCACATTATTATGGTGGCCTACAAAGAGAAGAGATAGTGATGCTAATTTAAAAAGCACATTATTGTTGCCTGAAAGCAATGTCTAAATGCTACAACTGAATTGCCTCAGTACCCAAATTTGGGAAAAGGTTTACAACATCAATTGCCATTACCCATGTTTGTACAATAAGACTTCACTGTCATGCCCAGAAAGTTACAATGGACAACCAGAGAAACAATGGGGCAGAAAGCTGCTATCTACAGAAACTCCCACCAAGGCCCTTACTGGTCCTCCCACTAAAGCTTCTGTTTCTCTTATAGCACTTCACATATCATCATTTGTGTGCTTGCTTAATCTTCCTGACTAGATTTATAGTAAGCTCCTTAACAGAGGGGATTGTGTTTTACTCAACTCCATAAACATCTGCCTCACCCCTCATAGTGACTATGATAGGGCCTTTGACATAATCAGAGATATAACTAGCCCAAATCACATACGGGACAAATTAAATTCATGGGGCAAAATAATGGTGGCACAGAGAACAGCTCCACTTTAAGGATGCTATTAATAACAGGGTGGAGGTATGCCAGTCTCCCTAGAACCCCACCGTGGTAAGACTACAGAATATGTGGTTACTGGTCACTTGTTGGAGGATTGTGTACAACCAGTACCCCTTATGTCAGAGTCCTGACACCAAGTCCTATTAGCTATATCTTAGTCATAGCTCTGCATATAATGGGCACTCAAGAAATAATATTTTAGAAAGAATGACTGAATAGAACAATAATTCTGTATAGGTTCTTCTAACTCAGTCCCTGTGGTTTGGGAAATGGAATGAGTAAGACCTCTCCTTGACCACATGTGGATAGAACATTAACCATTGCTTCTAGAATTGAAAAGAGGAGGGTGCTATAAGAGTGCAGGGAAGTTCTACCCAGAACATAGATTCTCTGTCTTTCCTGTCAGGGGGTTGATAACCTTTTAGGCTCTAGGCTACTCACTCTTTGGTTCTCTAGGGGGCTTTTGGCAAGTCAATAAATAAATTTTATTAAATACCTACTGTGTCCCAGGCACTGGGCTAAGCATTAAAGATACAAAAAGAGGCGAAAGAGTCCCTGCCCTCAAGAAGCTTACGATCTAACAGAAGAGACGGCAAACAATTTTGTACAAACAATCTATTACAGGCTAAATAGGAAATAAAGGGAATGCAAAAGCTTAAGAGCGATTTGAAAAGGCTTTGTGTAGAAGATGGGGTTTTAGTTGAGACTTGAAGGAAGTCAAAAGGCAGAGTTGAGAAAGGAGAAGATTACAGGGAGGGGAGAGAGCCAAAGAAAATGCCCAGAGCCAAGAGATGGAGTATCTTGCTCCTGAAACAGCCAGGAGAGTAACATTTAAGAAGACAGGAAAGGTAGGGCAGAGGGAGGGGTTAGGTTATGAAAGGTTTGAATGTCAACAGAGGATTTGTATTTGATCCTGGAGGTGATAGGCAGCTATTAGCATTTATTGGGTAAGGAGAGGTGTCACATAAGCTTCAGGAAAATCCCTTTGTCCGCTGAAAGAAGGATAAACTGAAATGGGGAGACAGGCAAACACACCAGCAGGATACCACAATAGTCTAAGCATGAGGCGATGAGAGCCTGCACTATTGTGATGGCAATATCAGAGTAGAGAAAAAGAAACATTCAAGAGATGTTGTGAGGTGATATTAACAATACTGGGCAACAGCTTAGATAGGGGGGTGGGGGGAGTGAGAGATAGTAAGGAGTCCAAGATGACTCCTAGGTTGGAAGCCTAAGGGTCTGGAAGGATGAAGTTGCCTTTGACAGTAACAGGAAAGTTGTGGGGGCCTAGAACTTAAGGGAGGGATTAGGAAGAAAGTTAAGTTCAATTTTGGACATGTTGGGAAAGACAGCACTTACTAAGAACAAGAGGCTGACTTGGAAATACTAAAGGCTACATGCTAACCAATTTACTTAGTCATGTCAATCAAAGTGAAAAATTAACTGAAAAATGATAGGGTAAAGAAACAGATAAGGGACCCAGAGTTAATTTTTCTCAGTTCTGCCAGTGTGCTTATGAACCACAAGGTGCGGCTTAGTGGGTAGAGTGTGATACTTTACGTCAGGGAGACCTGAGTTCAAATCTTGCCTCAAATACTTATTAACTGTATTGAACATGGGCAAGTCATTTAACCTTTTCAAGTGTCATTCTTCTCATCTGTAAAATAGAGATAATGATAGTGGCTTTCTCACATTGTTGTTGAATGGATCAAATAACATACACAAAGTAGTGTGCAAACCTTACAACGCTATATACATGCTATCATCATCATCATCATCACCACCAGTCTTCATTCATTAATATCCAAACTTCTCCCATTCCCTTACTATTTAACCATATCTGCAGATATTTCCATCAGAGCAATCACAAAGTATATTTTAGCTCTGAAAGACTGAATGAATGAGGGATTGGAATCAACAGGCAAAGAATAGATTTGTTTATCACTAAGTTTTTATTTATTTCTTCTATTTTTTTCTCATGCTTCCACTCAACCAAGGTCTGCTACCATATCTTACTCTAGAGATGACCCTGGTTCCTCGAGACTGTTCTAGCAGGACACAAACTAGAAAGGTATCAAGAATAGGTTCATCAACATCTGTATGTCTGTACATTAGGACGATGTTTTTCAACAATGTTTCAACAACCTGATGTGCAAAGCACGAAGAATGTACAGCCCAAAATGAAACAATCTCTGTCCTCAAGAAGATTACATTTTTTTTTAGCAGAAACACAGAAATTGATTGTGATTCATAATATAAAATAAGCCCAAGTAATTAAGACAAATTCAGCTGAAATGAAAAGAGAATTGGGTGCTCTAGTAGCTAAGGGGATAGAATTTTAGAATTGGGAAACATCAGAAGACAACTAATCCAATCTGTGGGATTTGGAGTCCCATGTACAGAAAGGGCTCAGGATGGTAGGAGGGAAGGGAGTATTAGGATTTTTTACTTGTGCTTTGAGCAATATTTCTGCTTAATGAATTAAAATTGAAGACGGGTTGACTGGCCTAGTAATGAAGGAACATAGGAGAAGTGCTGGGGAGAAGAAGATTGAGAATCTCCTTCTTAGATGGAGAGGAGGGGAAGAAATGTTCTAAAGTCTCCTGCCTTCACAGAAGACTGGGGAGATACCTCCTCTTCCTCATTACATGACCAGGCCAATATTTGAGCTCTCATGCCCCTGCCAATTTCTAACTCTGCTAAAGAAGTGCATGTGTTAAAATTTCACATCTAAATATTCTGCCCAAAGGCAAAGTTCTTGTGGCTATAGGCTAGTAAGAGTTATGAGTACAGGCTAAAATTAATATTTCCATTATCTTTGGATTTCATTTAACCAGTTTCTCACTCTCCTTGCTTGAAGAAACAGTCAAGAGTAGATTGCACAAAAAGCTAATGGTACAAGTTTTGAAATAACACTTTAATCATATCCAGAATGACCAAAATAGGGGCAGTATAGTCTGTGAACTCTCAGGTAAAGGTTTATTTTTTTTTCCAAAGGGAAACACGAGGATACCAATTTTGATACTTTTCCATGCAACCTGGAGAAAAGACAGTATTAAATTAGAAGAGAGTTTTACTGAGAAAGTGAGTCTGCCTATTATGCTAATCTTTATTTTTCAAAACCCAGTAATAAATTTTATTCATCTAAAAAGAAAAAAAAAATCACTCAGGCATTGTATTTTGATTTAGCTAGAAATTACATTTGTATCATTTTCAATTTTTCTTCCACAATTCTATCTGGCATTTAATCTCCAGTTATAAATGATTCTTCAGGACTAACAATTTTGCAGCCTTAGGACATTGAGGAAAAGGATGTAAGTATGATATCCCAAAGTACACATGAGGAAGCTGTGCAGTGGGGGTGGGGTGGAGTAATGGTGGGGAGAGAGAATAAATACTTGAGATCACAAATTTGAAAAAACAAGAAGAGCTATTAAAATTATTATGGTTATGATGATGATGATTTTTATTTTGACTAGGCCTCTGATTTCACAGTTGTAGGGTATTCCCAATAGAGAAATTCCCTTCACTATATAGGAAACTTATGCAGACCTATATTCAAGGTTGGATAGGGCACTCTGAGATGGAATGACTTACCCCAGATTATACACATATATAAGATATACTATACACATGTGTGTATAGTATATACACCCAAGTAATAATTTCTCTCTCTCTATATATCTATATGTATAGATATATTCATATAGATATATGTAGACAGAAATTATTACTTGGGTTATATATATATGTGTATTTTCATAAACCATCTCTCTAAAATATATACATATATATCATAATTTATAAGTGTATATGAATGTGTATCTATATAGTATATAGATATGCTATATGTGTATATACATATGTATATATAGATATATAATATGTACATGTTATATTTTATAGATTGGTATATAACATGTGTGTTTATATAGTAGATATATAGATACATACAATAGGTGTACATGTATACAAGTATATATACACTATATACATGTATACACATGTGCATACATATATAGATACATATCTATACATACATACCTATTCCAGACTTTTTATTTAATCACAGTAAAAGGAACTTATAGTATAGCAAGTCTCTCCACGGATGTAGATGAGCAACTTATTTGTACTTTACAATCTTAGAGCAATCAGGCCAGTGAGAGGTTCTCTGGCTTGCCCATGGTCCAACAGGCTAGTAAGGGTCAGTGACAAGTCCTGAACACTATTCTTCCTAGCTCCAAGATCAGTTCTCTATCTGCTGAGCCACCATGCTAAAGAAGCATTTATCTAGGTGAATGACCACCTGGTAAATCTATAGCCTGATTGGGACGAGCATAGTCATGTTTGATCTGCAGCACTGTTCTTAGCCCTCTGAGTCAAATTGTTCTTCACGCTATCCGGGAGTTAAATAGGCAGTGATTCCTAACTCCATTTTCATTCCTTTCACACCATGCCCACCCACAATGAATTCACAGTTCTCCCCATTAGGGTGGCCCATGAATCTAAAACAGTCAACTTAAGGAATTTTTTCACTACAGTAGAATAAATTTTAGTATAGTCTCTCTTGTCTAGCTATAGATTCCATATTCTGCATTTACTAGAAAAGACTTAAATGTATATCAGGTTGTAACTGTACTAAAATAGTGAATTTTGTTATACTAAAACTTTGGAAAACCGAATCCTAGAAATTCGGGGCAACAGAGTATAGTAGAAAGAGAACTAGACTTGGAAGAGAGAGCAGAGTTCAAATCCTAGCTCTGACATTTATTGACTGTGTGTTCCTGGGCAAATTATTTAATTTCTATACTTCCAGTTTCCTCTTCTGTAAAACAGGGTATATAATACTTGTTACAAGGGGCCTTCTACCTAATCCTTGTTGTTGTTGTTGTTCAGTTGTATCCAATTCTCTGTGACAACGTTTGGGGTTTTCCTGGCAAAGATAACTGGAGTGGTTTGCCATTTCCTTCTCCAGCTCATTTTACAGATGAGGAAACTGAGGTAAACAGGGTTAACTGACTTGCCCAGGGTCACACAGCTAGTAAGTATCTGAGGCCAGATTTGAACTCAGGAAGATGAGTCTTCCTGACTCCAGATCCAGCACTCTGTCCACTGTGCCACCTAGCTGCCCCTATACCCAATCCAACAATCTTATATTACAAAGGAGGAGATGCCACACTTAAGGTCAGACTGTAGTAAACAGCTGAGACATGATTTGCCCCCAGGTCATTTGACTTCAAGTCCAATATTTTTCCCACTAACCTATGGTGTCATAATAATCAAACATACGCATACATACAAATACGCACATAAATACATACATATGACTTTGTATTATGTTATATGTTATGTGTGTCAAAATTTAAAAAGAGAAGTTGTGAAAAACATACTTGATTTCCAAAAGTTTTACTTCCTCTCTTTCATTTCCACTAGAAGTTAAATAAGATTGTGACCTATCCCATACTGTTATGTAGTCAGTTTATTTTTCCTTTTTTTAGGCATTATGGAATTTATGAGGGGTGGGAATGAAATTTTCAAACTATCCATTGATCTTTCCCATCACACCTTTTTTTCTAAAAATAGCTATACATGGCAAATAAAAGAAACGCAAACTGGAAACACAGTCTCAGAGTGTCTCGTCTCAGAGACAAGAGAGATGGAAGTGTTAACCAATAGTGTGGCTTGTCCCTAATTTTGGTTTCTAGAGGCATTCCATCCTGGTTCTAATCCTACTCCAGCCATCCCTCTGTTGTAGAGATAAAATAACTTGCAAAGATCACCATGCAACCTGGTGCTTCACAGATAGTGACAGAACCTTTCCCATTTTTGAAAAACCTGCTTTAGATATTTTTCAATTAACCTGACCTTGAGGTACAAAACAAGGTCCCCCAAACCACAAAAAGAAGGCCTCTCAATTAACAAGGCCTTCATTCTAGGGAATGAAGAGGGATAATCATAAATATTGTCCTCATTGTAATGACCACACTGTTTTGTTTTGCTCTGACCTATATGATCACTTTTTTTTTTTTGGATGCTATGAATAAGCGCCTGGATTAATAGCAACATTTTGCAGCATTCTATCAGAGCACGGTGCCACAGTGGCATCAAACTGTCATGGTGGAGGGAGAATGAGGCACTGAAGGAGAATTCTAAACTAGGAATTGTGAATCTGTGACTAGAAAAGCTTTACTGAAGTCACTGCAGCCCCATAGCCTTCTTTACCCAGAGCCATGTAGATTAGGCCTGCCTAGCTCATTCTGACATCTCCTATTGGGGGAAAAATACTGCTGTTCTTTACTATAAAAATGACTAGCTATGCTGAATTGATGGACACAGATAGTCTATCTAATGACCTTTTAAATTGGCACTATGATGATTAATTGATGCCTTCAGAAAACTCTAGGAATTCTCATTACTGAACAGCATGGGGGCCAAGCAGACTCTGTAAGTGACCATTCTTACTAAATAGTCATCATACCATATAATATTCTAAAGATAAATTGTCTATTATACCAGGTCTTTCAGAAGCTGATGAGCAGTCTTAGGATAATATTAACAATAACTTGAATTTATATAGCACTTTTAAGTTTGGAAAAAAAAATCATGTTATCCCATTTCTAACAACAACTCTGGGAGATAGGTACAATTACTATCACCATTTTATAGACGAAGAAACTGAGGAACAGAGAAATTAAATGACTTGAGCAGGGATACACTATCTGAGGTAAAATCTGAACTCAGCTTTTCCTGAGTCCAACTCCAGTACTCAATGGACTGTGCCACCTAGCTGACAGTAAGGTAGTTCTATATTTTAAAATGTAGCTTATTTATCTGGGATTAATTCAACTGTAACATCACGTTGGAAATGGCTAAAAGAATAAGGTCCAATAACTAGAAAATCTCAACTTAACATATTAGTTGAGTATACAATCCAAATTATTTAGTTGAATTGGAAGCAAGTTCAAAATGTAAGAGGAGGGGCAGCTAGGTGGCGCAGTGGATACAGCACCAGCCCTGAAGTCAGGAGGACCTGAGTTCAAATCCGGCCTCAGACCAAACACTTGTCACTAACTAGCTGTGTGATCCTGGGCAAGTCACTTAACCCCAGTTGCCTAAAAAAAAACAAAACTAAAAACTAAAAAATAAATGTAAGAGGAAAGGAAGATACCCTTCAATCCTGGGTAAAAAGTATACCAATTCGACCTACTTCAACAAAAACTTAACAAGCATGCATCCAAACAGCCTTCTATAAAATAATAGGAAAAGAACCAAGAAAAGGGGGCATAGTGGAAAACCCTAAGTAAAAGAGGGAGAAGAAAAAAGAAAAACAGATGAGAATAATAATAACATATAAACCTAGTAATATATATATTTGAAGATTTCTTTCCCTTTTTTTCAGTATTTCATGTGGCTTTTCCATGTGTTTCAAATGAGAAGAAAGGTCAGTATAAAATATGGTTGATAGAACTTTAGGCAGTTGATAGAACTTTATTTGTTCTCTCTGGACAACAGGATTTCCAGATATTGGTACCCACTAAAACACGATAAAAATGCTTCTCCCACAGAAAAATAAATTAATTAAAAGTTTTTTTTTAGTTTCTTATGTAGATGTTATAGTCAAAGATAGAATAGTTATTTTTATTAACGGTAATATACAATTCATTGATCTTCTTTTGTGGATTTTGTGTATCGTGATATACACAAAAGATCTCTGTTCAACATTGTCACACGATGGTATAATGGAAGGAGCACCGACTGGCTGTAGAATCAACAGGATTAAAAACGCATCTCTCAAGCTTATAATTCTGTGACCTTGGACCAGCCATTTATCCTTTTTCTTATCTATAGAATAAGATTAGTCAAGATAGCTCAGAAAGTCCCTTTTGGACTTCGGGTCCATGGTGCTTACCCTGTTTACTGTCACAATTCTCACGATACCAGAATCTGTCATCTTTTAACTTTGTTGTACTTAACTCTCTTCCTCGTGGAATTTAAAATCAAAGAGCTTTCTGGCAGGGAGGAGCCCTGGAGACCCTTTAGTCCAGGGGCAGTGAGCCTGCAGCCTCGAGGCCACATGTGACCCTCTAGGTCCTCAAATGAAGCTCTTGACTGAATCTCAACTTCACAGAACAAATCCCCTTAATAAAAGAATTTGTTCTGAAAATTTGGACTCCATCAAAAGGCCGCACTCAAGGACCTAGAGGGCCACATGCGGCCTCAAGGTCACAGATTCCCTACCCCACTCTAGTCCAATCCCTCGTTTTTCATTTAAGAAAACTGAGTCTCAGAGAAGACAGGTGACTTGCCCTACATCATATAAATAGTGAATGAAAGATCTATGAATGGGATTTGGGTCTCTTTATAGTTAACTCTACCACCTAAAAAGCTACCTTCATAAACCTTTCTCTCTTTTTGAATGCTGTTCCCTTTCTTGCACACTTGGTAAAAATGTGTTCTCCATACTACATAAATCTAGATGGTGTTATTTTGTATCTTAGGAAGTCTGATTCAAGATACGAGCTAGGAAAAACTGAGTTGAATTAAATTAGCAGCTTAACTTTAATACAGACTTCCTTAATGATGTTTTGAGACTAGTTTTCTCAGCTTTGGAAAACATTCTGTGTTTTTGTATCAAATACTTTGAATTGAAGAAAAATATTAATTTGGCTATCTGTACCACTTAAGATTAAAATCTGGGGACTCTAATTTTATGTCTCCTAGTAATATGTTTTCTTTTAAAGGGGCAGTCCCCTGGGCAGCAAGCTCCAAATGCCTTGTATATGTGGCTTGAAAAACCAAAAGCAGTTTTGTTTAATAGGTTGGGGGGAAAATGGATCTATCACATTTTTACCAACTCAAAAAAGAGAAGAGTCTGGCTTTAAAGTCCAAAAACAGATTTGCTAATAGTTTAAAAAAAAAATCTTTGGATCCATCACGTTTTTACCAACTCAAAAATGACAAGGGTCATGATGACAATGGGAAAAATAGCAAGAATATTTATAGACTGGGAAAAAATGTCACTGTAGTGGGTGGTGAATTATTTTCATCTTTCATGCAAATTTTTCCCCCTACAGTTCAAGAAACCCTGAAGCAGATGGCCTGCTATAACTGCGAATGTGCTTCAAGGGCACAGCCCAGTACTACGTTTTTGGTTTTGTAAATGAGTGGACCATAATTTCTCTGGGCATAAGTTTCCTCATCTGAAAAATGAGAGGTTTAGATTAGAACCTTTCTATGAACCTTTCTAGTTCTAGTGAAACATCTTGTGAAATTCCGTTAGGCCTACATGGAAGAAAAAGTCACAGTATTTAACCTTATTCCAAAAAGTACATGATGCTCCTAGGAATGTCTCTCCCTGGTGAATTTTTGAATAACTTTAGATGAAAAGGGGGCCCAAAACTGCAATATTTATGGCAAAGGAGAAATAGGTGTCTATCAATATCTTCTTTTGTGAATTCTAGAGGTTTCTTTCTCCTCTTGATAGGTATTACCTCTTTCTCTCCTCAGCATCTTATATTCTTCTTTGATACCTTGTCCAAACTTATTCTGTGCTTTTCTATCGTAGACTTTGAATATAGAGAGAAAAAGATGAATTTGTTAATCTGTTATACTTTTGCTACCCAAAATTAAAATATGGAAACTCAGATATGGTATATAGGTTAAATAACAATGAACGGTGAAATTACATGACCATTTCAATCTAAAGAAGAATATCATTTGTCATAATATTGGTTAGAAAATTTTTACTACCAGCTTCCAACTCAAACTAAATCTGATTATGTTTATCATTTTTAATTACATCACAGCTATTAACAAATAAGTGTTTATATAGCATATTAGGCTGAATACATGTCATCCAAAATGAGATCATGAAATAAGAAATGTAGAGCTAGAATGTACCTTATGTGTCATCAAGAATAATCATCTCATTGTACAGATGAGAAAACTGAATTCCTAGAGAGGTCTGATGACTTGCCCAAAGTTATATGCATAGTCAGAACAGTCAGGATTTAAAACCAGGTTTGATTCCAAAGCTGATGCTCTTCCCATTACAAACTCCACCTCCTGTACAAAGATTTATTTGAAGTGAGGCAGAAAAAAAGGCTACATATAAGTACGCACTGAAAATTAACTCTGGTTATAAGCTGCTTAGTTTTTATATAAGCTAGAATGTGGAAGTAGTGATATTTATTTCTTTAGATGTTATTGATGCTATTTTGATATTTTGTTTTTAAAAATTATATTTTTCAACATACACTCAAAATATTCTGATGGTAAATTCTGAAACAGGTGATTTTCTCATAAACTGCATGGCAATAACAAACCTAATAACTGACAGTTGTATGGTACTTAAGATTTGCAAAGCACTATACATGTTATCTCATTTGTTCCTTACAACAACTCTTTGACGTAAGTATTATTATTTCCATTTTACAGATAAAGAATCTGGAGCTCAGAAAAGTTAACTGACTTCTTCACTGCTACTCAACTAATGGCCTTCAAACTCAAATCTCTTCAGACTCTAACTCCAGCACTCTTCCCATAATCCTGTACTGCCTCAGAAGGGAGATAGACAATATGAATCAAAATGTGGCTGAAATAAGCAAAGAAGCCACTAGATGATTATTTAAGTTTTTAATTATGTAGGAATGCCATGAATTTACAAAACACACTGTCTGAATAGCTCGACCTTTTTCATCCCATTAGCCTTTACAACAGTCCTAGGGATTTATGGAGAAGACACACTGTTCATGCTAGGATTATGGCAAGCTTGGCCTGGTATAAGACAGAGTTCTAAAAATGTGCCCTGTGTCACATAACCAATAAGGTAGTCACTCAACAAGTGTTAATTAAATGCTTACTACGCACCAAGCCCCATGTTAAGTGTTGGCGGTAACAAAGAAGGGCAAAAGCAATCCCTGCCATTAAGAAGCTCCCATTCTAATCGGGGAGACAACCTGTAAATAACTATGTGTGTATATAGGATATATACATCAGCAGCTGGGAGAACCAGAAAAGGTCTCTTTCTATAGAAAAGAGGATTTGAGCTGGGTCTTGAAGAAATCCAAGGAATACAAAAGGTGAAGGGGAGAAGGGAGAGCATTCTAGGTGGGGGTGAGGGGGAATGAGGTTGGGGGCAGTTACTGAAAAAGCACAGAGCATAGAAACATGACATAGAAAGCTATTGTGTAGCTAGATCATAGAGCATGTGGAGGCTAGTAAGGTTTAAGAAGAGTGTAAAGTCTGGAAGGAAGCAGGTTGTGAAGCACTTCAAATGCCAGAGAAAAGACTTGAAATTTGATCTCGGAGAGAATAATGAGTCTCTGGAGTTTGTTGAAGAGGGGTGGGTGACATGGGCACACTTGTGTTTTAGGAAAATCATTTTGGCAGCTGAGTTAAGGAGGAATTGGAGAGGACAAAGATTTTAGGGAGGGAGGCCAATTAGGTGGCTATTGTCATAGTGTTGGAAAGAGGTGAAGAGGGCCTAAATTAGTGTCTGCAAATGGAGAAAAGGAGGCATATATGAGACATGTTATAAAGGAAGAAATAAGATGTGCCAACAGATTGGATAAGTGGCATGAGTGAGAGCAAGGACTAGAGAATAACACTGAGGTTGAAAACCTAGGTGACTGAGAGGATAGTGGTACCCTTAAGGGTGAAGAAGATAGTTCTCTCAGAAGAGAAGGTTCAGGCAGGGCTTTGGGGGAAAGAGGGAGATAATGAGTTCTTTTGAAATATGTTGAGTTTAAGAAGTCAATAGGACATCCAGTTCAAGATGTGTCCAAAACATAATTAATGATGCTCGTGAGAGAGGTTAGGACTGGCTATGCAAATCAGGGAATCATGTGTATAAAGATAATAACGGAATTCATAGGAGCTGATGAAAATACTAAGTGAGATAATGTGCAGCAGAAATGAAAGAAGCTAAAATAGAGTTGGAAGGAAGTTTGGCAGAATAGAAAGAGCACTGGAGTTGGATTCCAAAACTTTGTCCTTGAATCCTACCTTAGTCTGCAAGCCTTTTTAACAGCTGCGGGATCCTGGCCCAGTCATGTAAACTCTCTGAGTTTCAGTTCCTCATTTGTAAAATGAGGATAATAGCATTCATTTATGCCACCTATTTCATGGGTTGAAGCCATATCAATATAAATGTGAGTTAGTGCTCCTCCTATTCATCCCTTTTTCAGTTCTGTACAAGTTATAAGAATAAAAGTGTAGGAATTCCAGATGTTAAAAGGATGGATTAGTAGGAGAGTGACAGGGAGGTTGTGTGGAAATAAGGAACCTTAAAAATGCCTCTGTCCACTTAAATAATCTCTATGCACAATTAGACATCATCACATACTTTGTCTACCATCATATTACATTCACAGCAAACTGAATTTACTGATGCTTCCTAATGCAGAGTAATACAGAAAAGCCCATGTCAAGAATTTATTAATTTTCCAAGCCAGTGTTATCTTTTATTGGGCATTCAGTTGCCTATATGTCATACTCATGCATCTTCAATGCTGGTTATAACTTAGCAAAGTGTCATCTTTCACATTAAGTACAACTTAGATGCAGTGGCTTATTCCCCTCAAGCCCGAGTGATTTTGATACAGCATGGTTTTTGGTTGCCATTCATTTCTGTATGGCATATTCTAGTAATAGTGGGCCAGTCTTTGTCATGTATCTGATGCCAAAAGCATATCATTTATTTTACTTATTGGCCTTCAGGCCTATGCGGATGTCAAGAAAAGGAATGCTAGGCATAAAGGGAATCATTTTTGTTTAGTTTTTTTTTTTTTTTAACATGACAGTAATGCTTAGCAAACTGGCTTCAAAGGAGTTCAAAGCTCACTGCTCTTGAGAATTTTCAAAAAACAATCTTAAATGTATTTGGATCAATAGAAATTAGTTTAAGTTGTACTCGTCTCAGGCAAAGACCAGTGTAAATCAATCTTATTTGAAATGTACATGAATAGCTTAAAATTGCATCATGAGCCATGGCCAACATGTGTTGAGAGCCAAATTTTAGTACAGGAGATCTAATTTTCATTAGATTGGAATATGTAATGCATAGATGGACTTTTTAAATGCCATGATGAATCATAGCATTATACCTAATGCCAGGATTTCTGCAAACATTTAAAGTATTGGTCAAATAAACTTATGTAACATTTTTACCTAGACTGCCAAGCTCTGGGTTGTTTTCTTTCTTTTTGAAAAAAACATATATATTTTGCTGATGCCCTTTTGTTTTTACATCAAAATCACTTCCCAGCCCCATCCAGAATGAATAAAGACAAACTAATCTCGTGACAAAGAAAAACAATTAAGCAAAAAATATTGATACAAAAGTCACTTGTACCTCTCTGCCAGGAAGGAAGAAGCATGGGTCATTATCTCTTCTCCAGAACATTCATCGGTTTTCCCATTATTCAAAATTCATCTTCCTTTTAGTGATCTTTTCATTTATATTCCATTGGAGTCATTAGGTATATAGTTTCAGTACTGCTTACTTTGATCTGTATAATTTCATACATACTCCCATGTTTTTTTTTTATTTTTCATATTTGTATTTTCTTATTAAACAATAATATTCCACTAAATATATATGCCGCAGTTCATTTATGATTTTTTTCTTGCCATTTCCCAATCTATCAGCACCTAGTTTGTTTTCAGTTTTTTGCTACCACAAATACTGCTGCTGAGAATGTTTCAGCATATATTCGAACTTTGTGTCTGTCCTTCTTTCCCTGAAGTGATATTAGAGGTTGGGTTTTATTTTGGCATGCTATCCTCCAGATCTGACTTTTGGAGTCCATTTTGCTGCCATTAAAGTTTCCTGGTGAACCTCAAAATACAACACACATAAATTTCTCCACAGGTGCATATTGGTTATAGAACAACCTTAATTTCCCCCTACAGAAAATACAGAATAGCACAGAGGATTCCCAGTATTCCAAAAATAATTGATACATTTCTCCTTTTCAATAAAAACAAAAGCAAAGAACCTATATTGGGTGTATTTCACTGTTGAAATTAGCATCTGTGGTTAATTACACAATTTTTAAAGTGCAGAGAGATTCCCTACTTAATATTTACTTAGCTCTCAGGGTATGATAGGTGTTTTGCTTAAAATAGAAAAGACAGGTTTTCTGCTCATAAAGAGCTCAAAACAGAGTTTGTTAGTAATTGAATTATTAATTTTTGAATCCAAAGAACTTGTGAGTTCCCTAAGGTAAAAGTGCACAACAGTCACTATAAAAGAACATGCCCTGTTACAGAAGAACAAAGCTATTCTTCTATTTGGGGGTTAGAGAACAGCCCCTCTGTTTTTATTAATTGCTCTCATACTGGAGAAGCTTGCAGCACAGAAGCAAAGGTAAGGATAATGAATGGAGACAACACCACTTTCTGCTGTATCTGATGAAGCAACTGTTGTTAACACATTTTGTTTCCGAGCAGTGAGGTCCATAATGGCACTAGGTCAATTACATGATAGCTCACTTATGCACTGTTTCTAAAACAATAATAATTCTCATACTTTACATCTCTGAACATCTTGCAAAGTTTCTTCCTTAGACCAGTTATTCTAAACAGAAAAGAAGATGAAGCCCTGGGAGTCAGGCTGAAGATTACCTGTTATTTCTTCTCTGTGGGAAGCAATTTTAAGGAACTGCCTGAGGCTCAGAGAGGTTGTTACTTGCCTAGTGTCACACAGCTACCAAGTTTCAGGGGAAGAATTTGACACCCACATCCTCTTGACTTCAAGTTCAGCACTCTATTTCACCATTCACGCTGGCAACCAAAGCAGATAACACTAAGAACAGAGACTTCATGCTGCCAACTAAAACAGATAACACTAAAAACTGAGACTGGATCTCTAGCATATGAAACAAGTTGTTAATAAGTCCATCACATTTAGCATTGTAAAGAATTTGCCACAAAGAGGACCCAAAATAGATGACAAACAGACCCAGGATAATCTTTACTTGGTATCAATAGTATTTAGAAATTTCATTTAATTGAACTAATCAGATCTCTGCTTTACAAAGAGCTTAAATAATTTGTGCCATCCTATTGTGAATCTGTTGAACCATCGGTATGTACCAGGAAAGTTAAATAAAGGACTAGATCTCAGTTTTTGCACCTGGGGCAAGAAAAGGTTGAACAGGTCATAAAGGAAAATTGATTTGGTTTCCAAGAAAGGTTAGCTACTCTTTCATTACCTTAGCACTCCTAGCTTGCAGTGTGAGCTGGGGTTAACTCAAAAGGGAACCTATTCATCTGTCTTGTTTTAGTGAAAGAAAGATACATAGGTAGTGATGATAGCTGTTTTAGATGCATAGAGAAAAGATGATGAAATGCCTCCAGGGATCCCAGGTGCACAGGCCTAGGGAAACTAGCTGCAACTGGCTGTCTCTTAGACCAACAACTAATGAGGGCGCCTGGAAGAATCTTTGATTTCCTCTAGGAAACAGAGATGAAAGACAGAAGAACACGGTTCTCATTTTAAAAAAAAAAAGGTGTAGAGGGAGATTCAGTATTTATTTGGTCTGACTTCTTGTTGCTATTTGCTTCATCATTCATTAAAGTGACTTGGACTTGTCTACATTCCTGTGCATTTTCTCCTCTGTCCATCTCTCTTGCAACCATCTCTCTCTCTCTGTCTTTCTTTCTCTCCATATTTGTCTCTGTCTATATGTGTATCTCTGTCTCTCCATATTTAGTTCTCTGTTTCTCTCTTCCTCCTATCCTTTTAGTTTCGAAGTATTTTGTTGTTGTTATTCCCAATTTCATGGAAAACTAACAAACAGAATGATAAATCTGAATGATTCACTTGATTTAAGCTTTCCAAGTCAAGTTACTGCTTTGCAACCTAGATAGTTAGACAGACGGGTATTTTTTCTTTTGGAAAGCAAGAGGAATTTGTGGCTTTAAAAAAATACAAGAAGACAAAGCGAAGTAACTATATCATCTGGGTCATTTTTCCTAAATAAGGAAGGCAAGACTATATATATAGAGTTTTCTAACAATGCATGGTAGATATATGCATGGCTCTTTGTGACTAAGTGTGGTGAGAAGCCCATGCAGGGGCAATTTTCTTAAGTTGCTGAAAATGCAGAAGAAAATTAAGGAATAAAGGGGCGCCATGGAGCAGAAGTTATTCAAATGAGAAGCTGTCCCAAAGGATTAAAAAGCTCATTGACCCTCCTCAAAATGTTCAAAGACAGATAAAATAAGACCACTCTGTTTACATTCCAGGGACAAGGCAGATCTTCCTGGAACTTTTACTTTCCAATAGTGGGCTGGTGATGGATTCCAGATAGGGTGCTCCACAAAAGTGACAATGCTATCTATTTCTGAAGAATGAGAACTGAGAAAGTGAGAGCCTTCTCATCCTCATTTTCCTAAAAAACACAAACACTCCAAACCACAAACAAATCTGTTTAAGCCAACATTGGAATAAAATCCTCTCTGAATTAAAGGCTACACCAATTATCAGCACATTATCTAGCTGAATTCTACCCTGCTGTGAAAGGAAAGACAGAGAGACAAAAAGATCGAAGTAAACTCTCCTCACACCCTTTGCCTTTCCATGTGAAGAAAATCCTCCAGGCTATAATGAAAGTTCTGTTTGACTACCACAGGAACCCTCCAAATTCAGCAGACAGGGTTACTTAACTCTTACTTACAAGTTCAGTCCCATCCAGGGCCCTGGCCCTAGGCAGGGCCAAGCTAAGGACCACTAGAGTAGTCCAGTGGCTGACTGACTCAGCAAAATATTTAGGATTCTGCTGGTCCCACTCTGACCTGTTACAGGAGTCCCTGTGAGATTATCATCCAGCTCTACCTTTCAAACTCTTTCCAAGGACTGCAGATGCCTACCTCATTCACCTTGGCTGCTTCTACTTGCTACTTTACTTACTATGAGACCTCCCCACCCCACTGAATGAATGAATGAATGGTAAATGCTTTGTATGATATTCTAGGACAGGGGTGGTTAACCTGCAGCCTTGAGGCCACCTATGGCACTCTAAGTCCTCAAGTGTGGCTCTTTGACTCAATTCAAACTTCACAGAACAAATCCCCTTAATAAAAAGATTTGTTCTGTAACTCAGTCAAAAGGCCACACTCAAGGACTTAGAAGGCCACATGCGGCCTCAGGCAACAGGTTCCCCACCCCTGTCCTAGGATCTCAATTAATTCTTTGAAGATCCCCTAGCTACCATGATAGCAATTGCCTGCCTGCAGGATATTCTCCATTTGCCTCTTGCTTAGACCTACCCTCATTACCCTGTCACTCTTGAGGGGATGTCAGGTCTCCAGATGACTTTTTATGTAAATAACTTGCAAAGTTATCTAGTCAGACGAGATCCTCTGCCTGGATCTCCAGATCCTTTCTCTAGCTGCCTATCAGACACCTCTGCCTGAATACATTAAGCATTTGAGACTCAAAACTAAGCTCATTATCTTTCCCTTTAAGCCTTCTCTTCCTTCTGTCTTCATTATTTCTACCTGTGCTGCCAAGATTCAACCTATCTCCCAGTGTGCAAACTCTTTTCCTTTCCCCCTTCTACATACAACACGCATTGAAGAGAGACATAGTTCTATAGTGGGTAGCGATCTGGCCTCAGAGAGGGAAAGGAGTTGAGGTTCCATCTCTACCACAAATTGCCTAATTGACCCTGAGCAAGGGCCTAGGAAACTCAGAGACTACACATTATAGAGAAGGTACCTCTCCATTGGTAGGATGGTGCTCCTTCCTTGGGAATTCCCTATTCTAAAGAAATCCCAGGATTTTTTTTTTGTCTTAATCCAAAACAACAACCATATTAACTAAATAAGACGTGCTTGCACTAAATCTGTATCCCTTTTATCGACTCTTAATACAGTTATCCCTTCCACATTGTGAGGTTTAGGGGTGCAGCACCCTGGCAATTTGGAAAACGCATGTAAAAATTTTTTTTGGGCCCTTCCTTCATGCCAGAGAAGAAGTCTGATTTTTTTTTTCTTTTTCTTTTACAGGGTGTTTACAGTACCTTATTGTAAAAATTGTATTAAGATTTTAGTCATCTGCTGGCCTTCGTGCGTCTTCTGCAGCTTCCACAAAATTCCCATTTAATTTTTTATGCCAGCCCTCGATGTATTGAAACTGCAATGCAGAAAGTTAGGACGTGGAAGGGACAACAGTACAATGCATGGCCCTCTCCACATATCAGCCACATTTCTAAGGCATTTCATAGGGAATGACGCTACATCTCAGTCACTTGTATGATATAACTTGGACACTCCAAAAGCTATCATTTTAGTCATAAAGTTTGTAAGACATTCTGTAGACATAAAATTTTGAAAAGTAAAGCTCAGTTTTTAAACAAAAAACCTAAAGAGAACATTTTCAATCTGTTGGGGCAGATTGTTTTAAATCGGTCCAGCTGATATTAGTCACCTTTCTTACTGTGCTGTTTCGTAAACTTAAGCACAGCAGTCCTCTCAGTTCCCATGGCAAGCAGTGCATAGAGATTACCACTTTATCATTTCCTCACTGAAAGCAGAGCTGCATGGAACAGACTAACAGTGAGCAACAGGGCTACTAATAAAAAGCAGAATACAAGGCGGTGTTTCTTGAAATGAAGGCCTGAGTCTGGTCCCAGCGCTACTGGAGGGGTTTAAATCGTTTTCCTCGAATCCTTTCTTACCTAGGCAATTCTTTCCACATTTTTTCTTTTATTTCTGGATTGCTATTTGGGAATGTTAATCTACATTGAACACAATCATTTCTTAAGACATTTAGCAGTGCCTTGAGTGGGTTCATTCTAACTGCAGTTTCTAGATTTCCTTTTGTAAATTCTGCTGAGCCTTAGAAGTGTCTACAATTTCTACTTTTGGCAACTAAGCGGCAGTGAACCCTGAGAATTACTTTAAATTTACTTTGCATGTATCTTGTATACATATTGTGTCTTCCAGTAGAATGTAAACTCCTGGAGAGCGGTGACTTTTATTTTTGTCTCTGGGTAATCACTGTCCAAATGCAGTAACTTACATATGGTAAGTTCTTAACGCTTTTTTTTAATTAATTAAACTCAACTGAAGAGATTGTCAGACTTAAAATGTAGTCAAGACAAAAATGAATTCAAATACCAACTTAGATAATAACTGGTATGTGATGATGGACAAATGACTCGACCTCTCAGATCATCAGTTTTCATATCTGTTAAATGGCATTAATATCTGTAATTCTTACCTTACTAGACTATTGTGAGGTTCAAATGAGTTATTACATGTAAAGTGCTTTGCAGATCA
Source organism: Vombatus ursinus (assembly GCF_900497805.2). Classification (NCBI taxonomy): domain Eukaryota; kingdom Metazoa; phylum Chordata; class Mammalia; order Diprotodontia; family Vombatidae; genus Vombatus; species Vombatus ursinus. The sequence goes on from NW_020954619.1 coordinate 10,275,551, forward strand.
TAAAAGATTATTCAAATATCAACTAACTTTATTAACTTCTTAAAGGGTTATTTTGCAAGCCACACACAAAGTAATGAGATTGGTTCATTCAATAAATCCTGTGTGATCACCAGTCTCTTTACTATATAGTAACATTATATATATATTATATATATATATACACACACATATATATGTATATATATACACACATATATGTGTATATACACATATATATATGAAAGACAATAAAATAGTATCACTGATTTAATCATTCTCACTGTATTTCCCATACTATGGGTTACGCTAATGTTTATGATAGGTGTATTGCTATTCTAACTTTAAGGTATTGCAACTACATTTGTGTATTATTTTAAATCATAGGTAGAAATAAATTCAATTCAACAGGAAAAAATATTCTTAACTATTTGTCTCATAGAATGCAAAGGCAGGTCAGTACAACAAAAATTATGGCATGCATTAAGACAATTAATTTTTATAGCATACACAAATCTGACAGCTTAAGACAACATAAGCTTAAAATAAACCTTTACCAAATCTTAAATAGGCTCTGAGCAAGAAAATGGCCTTTTCCTTTTGTAGAGAGAATTTAGTGGAAAATTAATTATCTATACCTGCCAAAATTCCAGTCAATCTAAACTTGTACAGTGCTGAACCCTACAGATAGTATTATAATTGCTTCTTTTTATGGGGTTTGTTAGAAGAGTCACACTGAATCAAACACCTTTGTCAAAGGAAGCCTATACCTTTGAGATCCCATTTATTTGGGCCATGGAAGTATTTGGGAATACTTCCATTATTTCCAAAGTTCATGTAAATCTTTATCCAATTTGCTCTTTGCAAGGTGATTGTCTTCTGCTACTTTCCTCTAGGGATTCCCTAAGTCTGGTGATTTGCAAATATCCAGTCCTATTAAGCTCAAATACACTTTGCTAACATAGGAAACTTTTGTTTAGAAGACTAGCTTCCTACAGCTTTTCAGAGAAATATTGTTTAACATCTCTTTATAATGTTCACCTCATGATTGTACCAGTAACGAAACACTCCAAACTAAGATCAGTTTTAACAGCAAATGACTTGAGTGTTTCTACAAGATAAAGGTATTTAAATTGTACCAATTTTTCAGATTTCTTCAACAAAGAATAAGCAACATAGACCTGAAAGAAACCAAGGAGTTTAAGAAATGTCTTTTGTATAAGGAAAGTTGAAAATAATTATATAGTATGGGCTACTTTGTTACTGAACACCCACAAAAGACTCTAGATTAGTGGAGTTTGTCAGATTATAAAATCCATTATGGTTATATTATAAACTGTCTTCAACTCTAGGCTGGTCTTAAGCCTAAGGTTTAAAATGTTACATAAGGGAAAACTTTTTTTTTTAAGTTTTATTAAAGTCTTCTGTTTTGTTGTTGATTTTACACAATGATTATTATCTGATATACCATCCCTGATTGGAGTCTCTCTAATAACAACAACAGAAGTTAAATCAATTCAATTCACTTTTGTGTTTACACCTCCAGCACTAACCCAGTGCATTGCACAAGATAGTCACTTTCATGGGAGCTTGTTGAATGGATTTGAATAAAGTGAATTAAATACTTATTATGTGCAAGGCATAGTTACTAGGTAATGGGGATAGAGAGACAACCTACAGAAGCTGCCATTCATTTTGAAGGAGAATAAAATGAAATTAAGATTAGAAAGGTAGAAAGAAGTCACACTGTGGAGATTTTAAGGGCCAGGTTGAGAAGTTAGACAGTCAAGAAGCCTGCTGTGTACCAGGCACCATACTAAATGTTGGGGATACAAAGAAAGAGAAAAAAAAGCTGTCCCTGCTCTCAAGGAGCTCAGAGTCTCATGGTGGGACAACATGAAAACAGCTATAAAAACAAAGCAAAACAAGACAAAACAAAACCAAGATATATACAGGATAAATTGAAGATAATCAACAGAAGGAAGGCACTAGAATTAGAGTAGATGGAGAAAGGTAAGATTTTAGCTGTGGCTTAAAGGAAGCCAGAGAAGGCAGAAGGTGGAGATAAGGAAGGAGAGAATTCTAGACAAAAGAGACCATCAATGAAAATATCCAAAGTATCGAGATAGAATGAAGATAATGTCACTGGAACACAGAGTATGTAGAGGGGAGTTAAGGTGTAGGAAGAGTGGAAAGGTAGGAGAGTTTCAGTTTATGAAAGGCTTTGAATGTCAAACAGAGGATTTTATATTTGATCCTGGAGGTGACAGGGAGCCAATGGAGTTGTTTGTGTGTGTGTGTGTGTGTGTGTGTGTGTGTGTATGTAATCGCTGGGGAGGTGACATTGTCAGATCTGTACTTTAGGAAGACTAATTTGGCAGCGAAGTGGAGGATGGACTGAAGTAGGGAAGGAAAGACTTGAGGCAGGGAGAGCAACCTGAAGACTACTGCAATAATCCAAGATTGAGATGATAAGGGCCTGCACTAAGGTGATGGAAGTGTCAGAGGAGAGAAGGGAGTATGCATGACAGAATTCATGAAGGTAAAAATCTATGGGACTTTGCCACAAATTGGATGTGGGTTGGTGAAAATAATGAGTTGAGGATGACATCTAGGTTGTGAGCCTGGGTAACTGGGAGGATGGTGGTACGCTAGACTGTAACTGGGAAGTTCAAACAGGTGAGGGTTTGAGGGGAAAGAGACTGAGTTCAATTTTGGGGATGTTGATTTTAAGATGTCTTTAGAACAACCAGTTTGAGATGTACAATAGGGAGTTGGAAATGGAAGACTAGAGGTCAGGAGATCCATTTAGGGCTAGAGAAATCTGTGAGAATCATCAGCAGCAAAATGATAATTGAATCCAAAGGAGAACATGAGATCCCCAAGTGAAATAGTATAAAGGGAGAAGAGAAGAGGTACCAGAACAGTGCCCTGGGGGACAACCAGAGTGTGACCTGGATGAAGAGCAGCAAGGAAGCCTGGGAAAGAGCAGTCAGATATATAGAAGGAAAACTAAGAAAGTAATGTCAGAGGAAGCTAGACAGAAGAGAATATCAAGGAGAAGAGGGGCTGCATTGAGGTCAGGAAGGATAAGAATTGAAAAAAAAGACCATTAAATTTGGCAAGCTAGAGATAATTGGAAAGTTGGTGAAAGCAATTTCAGGTGAATGAAGAGACAGGACACCAGACTATAGAGAATTAAGAAGAGAGTGAGAGGAACGGAAGTAGATGTACCTATTGTAGACAAACTTCTTAAGGAGCTTAGCTACAAAAAGGAGAAGAGCAATGGGAAGGCAAATAGTGGAGATGGATGTGATGGGGTTGGGATCTGGGCCCCAGAAAGGAAAAATCCAGGACTTTCCCACATGACCAAATCTTTGGCGTTCCCCTGAGGCTATAATGCCATCAACTGGTCTTTCATTGTGGCTACACCCAATCTCCCCTCCATTGTTTTACCTCCCTATGGCCCCTGGCCATTTCCCACCCTTAATCTTAGCGAGGCTCCATTCTCCCTTGGCCACTAGATCCAGGTCTCAGGAGTTCTGTTCACCCCAACTTACTGGCCACTCCTAGGTCCCTCCCACAGGCTTTCTGTATATAAGGTCCATCTTGTCTCTATTACTATGCTCAGATTCCTAAAATCTAGCCACGGCTCTGATTCTTATAATCTAGCCACAGCTAGCCCATGTTCAGACTCCTTAAGAGTCTGCCCAATATAATGGATGTTCTAATAAATTTTGTCTTTGGCTGCAAGAAGGCTTGGGTCGAATTCTTTCGGGCAGGACCCGCATGTTGTTATTTTGGGGTCCCAGCACCCCTGAACTCCTAATCCGCATCAGATGGATCAGGTAAAAGCTTTCAGAGGACGAGGGAGACAGAAGTATATTTACATATAGGCACTAGGGAAACAGCCTACTTTGAAACATTAAAATAAGTGAGAGAGCAGGATGATAAAAGGGGTGATCTGCTGGAAAGGCTGAGATGGGAGAGGATCACTTTGCCTTGGCCAAAAGAGGTTGTATCTTCATGTGAGAAAGGGATAAAGGAGGAGATAGTTGTAAAAGGCATCAGAGTGATGTGAAATGAGAAAGGAAGAAGGGGGGGTTCTCAATTTTTTTCACTGAAATATGAGACAATTTCTCAGTTGAAATGGTGGGAGGAGAGGAAGCTATGAGATATTTGAGGAGGAATGAAAAGATTTGGGCAAAGTGCTATAGTGAATGGGACAGAGAGTTAATAGGAAGGTTTAAAAAGAGTGTCTTGCTAAAGGCTGAGTTGAAATTATGCAACATAAACTTGTAGTGGATCAGTAAGCATGGTTTCATAATTTTCTGAGCTTCCTTCAGCAACAAGTAATGAGTAGGAGCAAAGGCAGCAGCAGGTGGGAATAATCCAGAGGCTGAGGCTTGGCAGGATATGATCACAATAGTTTAAGAGGTCAAGGGACCCAAGAAAAGAGGACAATGTGGGCTATATGACCTTGGGCAAGTCATTTATGCCTCAATTTCTTATTCTGAAAAAGGGGGTCAGATTAAATTGATCTGTTTCTAAGATGCCATCTGATTCTCAATCTGTTTATCATCAGTGCACCTAGCCCAAGATCTAAGAGAGTATATTTTCCTCATCTGTAAAATAAAAGGTTTGGAAATGGTCTGAGTCTGATACTAGTTCTACATTTCTAACAAAGTTTAATCTGCCTAAAGAAGTGGCTTGTTTTCCCTTAATTTATCTTCCCACTTTACTGGGCTATCTGAAAGTTTCAAATTGATTCAAATCAACATTTATTAAGCACCTACTCAGTGCTAAGAATTGTATTTTCCACTGAGGATGAAAAGAAAAAAAGGGAAAACAATTCCTCTCTGCCCTTGAGGAATTTACATTCTAGAATATTGAGGGGATTACAGCATTTAGAAAGAGAGTAAATATAAGAATCTGAATTCAAATCCAGTCTCAGACACCTACTAGCTGTATGACCCTAGGCAAGTCACTTAATGTTGTTTGTTTCAGTTTCCTCAACTGTAAATGATCTGAAGAAGGAAATGGCAAACTATTTTGCTGATGGAGGATGGACTGAAGGAGAGGCAGGGAGACCAACCAGAAGACTACTGCAATAACCCAAGAATGAGATGATACAGGCCTGCACCAAAGTGGTGGTAGTATCAGAGAAGAGAAGGGGGTATGTATGAGAGAATTTGTGAAGGTAAAAGGACTTTACTAGTTGGATGTGGGGAGGTGAAAATAATGAGTTAAGGATTACATCTATGCTGTGGGCCTGGGCAATTGGGAGGATATCTTTGCCAAGAAAATCCCAAATGGGATCACGAAAAGTCCAACACAACTCAACAACAACAACAACAAGCTCAAGGAGGAGTAACCAAATCAATATTATCATTGCTAATGAAAAAACAAAACATGATAACCAACATTTCTTTGACTCTAATTATAATCCCAATGACTCCACAGACTAAAACTCCTTTAGTGATGCTGTTATTGATCTTTATGGTTTTTTTTGTAATTTTTTTTTTTGGCTAGGCAATGGGGTTAAGTGACTTGCCCAGGATAACACAGCTAGTGTCAACTGTCTGAAGCTGGATTTGAACTCAATTCCTCCTGATTCCAGGGCCAACACTCTATCCACTGTTCCACCTACCTGCCCCCGATCTTTATGATTTTTGATAACACCGCTCAAAACCCACAACCTCAAAAGCTCCCGTCAACAATGAAACTTTCAAATAGGCTGAGACTGCCCATCACTATTGTATGTTGATTCTTTAACTCAAAAAAAAAATTTTTTTTTTTTGCTTTTTGCTAGGCAATTGGGGTTAAGTGACTTGCTCAGGGTCACACAGCTAGTAAGTATCATGTGTCTGAGGCCAGATTTGAACTCAGGTCTCGTGACTCCAAGGCTGGAGCTCTATCTACTGCACCACCTAGCTGCTCCACAAAAAAATATTTCTTAAGTCCCTAATTTATATAAACAATGTGGCAGGTACTGTGGAGAATAAAAGCAAAAAGACTGAATTCCTACTCTCATGGAACTTATTTATTGCCCTGTAGGGAATATAAGACAAAGTACTGTCTATAGTTAAATTAACAACAATAACTCACATTTATATGTACTTTTTAGAAAAAAAAAATTATAAGAGCCAAATGATGTAGAGAATGAAAGTATTATCCTTATTTTATCTATGAGGAAACTGAGACCCTATGAGAGCAAGTGACTTGTCCATGATTACACAGCTAGTAAATATCTAAGGTGGGATTTGAATTTGAAACTCCTGACTCTGAGTCCAATACTTCACTATACCACTCTGTACAAAAACAGGAGCCACATAGTGCTTTTGCAGCAAGTCCAAAAAAAGAGAAATGACTTCTTATTATAGAAGACATGACATTTGATTTTGGAATCTGAAGGATGGTAATGGATTTTATAGCTAGAGCAGAGGAAGATGGATCTTCAGGCAGTAAGAACAGTGTTCATTGGCACAGAGATGGAAATCTAAGAGAAATATGCAGGGCACAGTGGATAATGGTAATGTGTGGTATGTAAATGTATTATACATATTTCATATTATATACATACATATATGCATATATACATATGTAAATGTGTTCCTTTTCTTGCACCTTTGATTGCATTTTCCACTATCCATATCATACATTCTTTTTCTCTTTCTGTACTATATCTACATATAAGTTATTTATATGATCACATTCTTCTTTTTAAAGTGATTTTATATATTATCTTAAATTAAACATTTAATTCAAATAAATGCTAAAATGTGCGCATTTTCAAGGTCACCAAAAATCAGTAATCCCATAATCTATTTTCTACATATGCGTATAGGGACTTTTGTTTGGTCGTATACATTCTACATTGCAAAAACACTTAGGGGGTAGGGATTCTATATTATTCAACTGACTATCTGACTCAGGACAAGTTATTACATCTCAAAGTCTGTTGATTTTTCTCAGTTGTACAATGGGAACTCTAGGAGGTCTTTTTAAACTATGGTTTATAGACTTCAATTACCAAATGATGAGTTTGGCCGCAGTGTTATTGTTGAGCTCATGAATGAAAATCCCTACTCCCCACAAATACTTACAAAGATACAGAGACACGAAGTTTAGAATGAATTGTCTGAGCTAAATTCTAGCTCTGGGAATGATGCATTCCAAACTTTCTCCTGTCTCCTAAAGTCCCCAAGTCCATAGTCACTCTCAAGCAGATGCCCTTGTCCCATATTTTCCTGAGAAGATTGAAGCAAATGAGTTCCTGGAATTCCTCCCTTCCCCACCCTGCCCTCTTCTCAACTCCTTCATTTTTATCCCTCTAGTCTTAGTAGATGTTAGACTTTTTTCTTCCCACTACTTTAACTGTAATTTCTTCTCCTCTGCGTCCCTCTATGTGCTTGTTTTTCTTTCATGAATGTTATTGATTTATTTATTTTTACTTTCTACTCCCTCCTTCCCGTTTACCTATAAACATTCTAAAGGCTCTCCCTATTCTAAAAACAAAAACAAATGAACAAACAAAGCAACACCTAGGTCCCTGAGATTATTGCTCCCTATTTCCTTCTGTTCATTGCTGAGCTTCTTAAAAGAAGTTCATTTCTTCTACTTTCTCTCTACCCTCTTACTGCCTTAATCCTTTGCACTCTGAATTCTAGTCCCTATCCTCTGTTGCACACTGCACACATTGCTCCCAGTTGTGCCCTCTGGAGGCAAGCAAAACAAATCTAGTCTCTCTTCTACATGAGGGCACTTCATCTACTTGAAGAAGGCTGTCATGCTCCCTCTAAATATTGTCTTCTTGAGATTGAACATACCCTCTTCCTTCAACTGATTTTTTTTTCTATTATGTAGTCATATCCAGTCCCCTTACTATGCTGTTTACCTTCTGTATTTGTGATTCAGATTCTTTTTTCCTACCTAAAATGTGATGCTTGAAGATAATATTTCAGAAGTGGTTTAACTAAGAAAAGTGATTGTTGTTGTTCAGTCATTTCAGTTCAGTCTGACCCTTCATGACCCCATTTGGGGTTTTCTTGGCAAAGATCCTGAAGTAGTCTGCCATTTTCTTCTCCAGCTCATTTTAAAGATAAAAAACTGAGGCAAACAGGGTTAAATGATTTGCCCAGAGTCACACAGCCAATAAGTGTCTGAGGCCAGATTTGAACTTGGAAGATGAGTTTTTCTGATTCCAAGCCTGACATTCTATCCACTGTGCTAAGTAGCTGCCCCTGCAGGAAAAGCACAATGGGACTACATTGTCCTAGTCCTGGACACAATGTTTTTCTTTTTTAAAAACAATATTTTATTTTTTCCAATTACACGTTAAAACAATTTTAAAAGTTTTTTTTAAAAGTTTTGAAGTTTTGAATTCCACATCCTATCCATCCCTCCTTTCCCTCTCCCCTCACTGAGATGGTAGGCAATCAGACATAGGTTATACTAGTGCAATCATGTAAAACATTTAGACATTAGTCATTTTGTACAAGAAGACTCAAATAATAATAAAAAAGAACAAAAGAAAGAAAGTGAAAAATAGCATGCTTCAGTCTGTATTCAGACAACATCAGTTTTCTCTGGAGGCAAATAGTATATTTCATCATTAGTCCTTTGGGATTGTCTTAGATCATTGTATTGTGAGAATAACTAAGTCATTCACAGTTCTTCATCATACAATATTGCTGTTACTGTATACAACATTCTCCTGGTTCTGCTCAGTTCACTTTGCATCAGTTCATGTAAGTTTTTCCAGGTTTTTCTGAAATCATCCTGCTTTTCATTTCTTATAGCACAATAATATTCCATCACAATCATATGGCACAGCTTGTTTAGCCATTCCTACAATGTCTTTCTTAAAGTAGTCTAGGATCACATTAGCTTTTTTGGGTAGTTGTGCCAAAACTTTTATTGATGTTGTGTTATAATTCACTAATTTCTGTATGTCTTTTTCTTTCATTCTCTCTGGTTCTCATTCTGAAATCTCTTCTCTCAACATTCTTGCTCCTGCCATTCCTCGTGTCTAGAGTGAAATCTCCTCTCCCTTCCTACTTTTCTCTTTTCCTTCCCCCAAATCTCTGCTGGTTGGAATCTTTTCTTTCTTCAAGGTTCAACTCAGTTGACTCTTTTCAAATACTTCCCTGATTCCATCCTCTCTCAGACCCACCTCACTTAGCCTCTATCTTCTCTTGAAAAGTTTCAGAGCATCTTGGTTCTCTCCTTTCCATTTATATTACAATTTGTATCTCAAGTATTTATATGTGTGTGTTAATTACCCTATTAGATTGTAAGCTTCTTAAGGATAAAGAATGTCTAATTTCATCTTTATATTCCTAAAATCTAGCACAATGTTCATTTACAAAGTGGTCTATTTAAAAAAAAATTGCTGAATTTAATTTATTGAATCATTCTGAAAACAAGAATCTTTATTTCTCTAATACTGACAAATTGTATAAGCACTAAATAAGAGGATAATGACAAATTTATGACCATAGCATTTTCTGCTTTTAGAATACTACTTAGAATACATAGAATACTATGAATCAAATGTGGAGTAACATGTAAAAAAACATATCTGTGCCTTGGTATACATTTCTGCCATCTGTTTTACTTAAAAGAAATTCAGATTGGACATGTAGACAATGTTCAATATCCATTTGCAATTCTTGAGCTTTTCTTCCTGAAAAAAGTTAAGCACTGAATTTATTAATGTAGTGCTGAGTGCCTACAAAATGAAAGAATAAGTAAAAGAAAATGCAACCTTAATATAAAATAATTTAATGGTCAAGTGGGTATTTATATATTTTTTTAAATCAATGAATCTTATACTTGGAAGAAACTTCTGAGGTTGTATAGTTTTACAGTCTAAAACTATAAATCCTTTCTATCCCACAATAGTTGACCACATAGTCTCTATTTGAAGACCCTCATTAATGGGGACAGTCCATTTCCTGGTCTCTAACTGTTAGGTTGTCCTTCTAACTTTGCTCTCTGGTCTCAACCCATTGATCTTAGTTCTGTTTTCTGAGTAGAACAAATTAAAATGATAGCTCCTGAAAAACAGGAAGGAAGGAAGGAGGGAGCGTGAGAGGAAGAGAAAGAAGGAAGGAAGAAATGAAGGAAAGGAAGGGAGGAGGAAAGGAAGGAAGGAGGGAAAGATGGAAGGAGGGAAAGAAAGAAAGAAGGAAGGAACAAAGAAAGGAAGGAAGATAACCTTAAGGTGTGACCCACCTTAAGAAACTGTGACATGCAAAAATCTCATTTTTAATAGGTTATATAGATGATAAATATTTACTTTACAAAAAGATCATTCCCTCTGTAAAAGAACCTTCTGATGTTAAATTGAATGATTTAGTATACTGTGTTCTTGCAAAATAAAATTATTTTATACCATTTTTCAAAAGAGAATTTGGGTATGTAAGGGAAAGACAAGGAATGTCATTAATTTTCATTTAACAACACATTGGAAAATGAAAACAACTGCTTTGAATTAAAGGATTACAGAAGGCCCCATTTAGACCCTTCAATTTATAAAGAAAGCAAAAAGAAAAAAAGCTTCAAATACACCATTCTGCACTAAGTACATGAAAGTATATGCTGTTGTATTTTTAAATTCACTGGTATTTACTGTAGCTAATATAATATTGAGAATAAAAGATTTTTGTCGTAACATAATCCTACACTTACCCAGAATTCTTAGAAAGAAATTTGAAAGGGCATGGTAAATAACTTCAAGATTTAAATTATTATTACTTTTAAAGAGGTCATTTTGGCTATATTCATATAACTAACCAGTAAGTTAGCCTCTTTACATAAGGGATATCTACCTAAAATATCAAAGTCTTCACTTAAATTTGTGCATGGTTTCCATTAAAGTTATCTTATTAATATTACATTGTCAGTTAATGTTGTAAGGCATAGTTCTATTGGAAGAATTCAATTCAACTAACATGTATAAAGGTCCTACTACGGATCAGGCATTGTGTTTGGCACCTGGGGTACAAAGACAAAATGAAAACTAACTCTAAAAGACTCATGTTCTTATCAGTTATAAATTTCTTACCAATTATAGCAAGAAACTAAAATTTGTCTATATTTAATAGGCTTTTGCAGCATAGGGGCAGTGAGGATCTGAGTAATTTAATACATCAAAGAAGATAGTTTATTCAACCCTGAGAAGATCTGAAGAATCACTTCCCCAAGAATGACTGTTATAATTAAAGATGAAAATTCAGGGATGTAGTGAACCCAATTTATTGGATTCTTTGCCAGTCAATGTGTGTATGCCAAAAATATCCTGATTAATGAAACATAATATGTTTACCCAGTATCCACTTGAGTCTCTTTCAAAGAATCCTTTTTTTAATCCGCACCTATACTTAAATGCTCACATGTATGAAACTCTTGATGTTCAACCACATCTGATTTATTTTTAATTCATTAAGATTTTTTTTGTACTTTTAAAGTAGATTTCAACCTTGCCTTTAAAGATATCTATAAAATGCTAAGGCTAATGTTAACACACAGACACACTGAATTCTCACTAAATATTTTGTCCCAGTGGAATGTATGGCAACATGAATTATTAAAGGAATGATGTTTGAAAAGAAAACCAAAATAAGAAATTAATTTCTTGACACTGACTTTGGGGAAAAATACAGTGCTGCTTCTGACCCCTGTTTGCTAGTTACACCAGCAAATGGAAGAGAAGAAATAGGATATAATCATGTACCTTCATAATAGGTGGTATCCAATACTACAAGCATTTCATAAGTGCTTATGTGCAAAGAACTATGGTAGGTACAGGGACATAAGCACTAAATGAAAGAGCTTCTACCCTTAAGGAGCCACATTGTCCCCAGGGAGATACAAATTATAACAGATAAGTGCATCCTCGGTCATTTGAGGAGGGACAGCACTTCAACAAGTAGGGGAATCAAGAGCAGCTTTACCTAGAGGGAGGCAAATGAACCGAGGCTTGAAAGAAACCAGAGATTGTAGGAGGTAGGGTAGAGGAAAGAATACTTTCACAGGCTTTCACAGGGGGCCATTTGTGCCCTATTTGAACAGATTCAAATGGATGGAGACTTAGGAGTTGGTGGGGGCCAGGATGCATACATGTTTCTGATAAATGAAGAGAGAGATAACTTCCTAGCTGTAACAAGGAGGACCATTCATTGTTAACCAAACATTTAACTTAAATGATAATACACATCAAAATTGATATTTAGATACTCAGAAGTATCAATTTCTAAGGTCTTTATCATCATTATTTTCTAGAACCAATTTATTTCTTAAAATGTCACTTTGTGGTTGTATTTCTCTCTTTCTCTCTCTATGTGTATATATATATATATATACATATATATATGCATATCTATCTATCTATCTTATTTACATTCCAGGAACTACTCTTACCTGTGTCATTGACTGCAAAAACAAAATCTAACTCAACCTAATTGACAGAATTTAAAAAAATGAAAGGACTTTAAAATGTATCATGAATTGAACCTCAGGACTTGATAGTGCTGTAATTATTCCCTCTAAATTCAATTCTGTTTGAATCTCACCTTAAAAATGACTGAAACACAACATGATTTTGTGATTGAAACCTGTCCGCAGTCAATCCACACAACTGCCTTATACTTCACATAGATCTGCTCATCTTGTCAAGCAAAGAAAAATCTCATAATCAGTTTTAGCACCCCGGAGCCCTTCCAATTCTCAAAGTAATATTCCAAACAGCTCAAGTAGAGCACAATAATGTTCGGCTCTGTAGCCAGTCTATTGTAACGTTATCAAAGAGCAGAACTAGTTGATGGTAGCTGTAAATCTATGAAATCATGTTAGACCATCCATCTGCAAAAGGAAACGCAAATGAAGGCTTTTCTCTGCTCTTCTTTTTTACTTTCTAAATGCAGAAGGAATTAACTAGAAGAATAAAACTTAACTAGTTACTATAGTAAAATTCAATAAGAGGGAATCAAACAAGGATGATTAAAAATCATCTATTTTTTGTTTAGAATCAAGTAAGATGAGCTTCACCAGCTGGACATTTATCAAAAGCCAAGTGCCAGCATAGGTCTACCCAGAGAATGTAGGAAGGGAAAGAACCAACAGTAATGTAGATTGTGGGTGTTCCAGCACCTTTGGCCCACACTCTACACATGCCTATACCTGTGATCTATCATTCTTTCTAATAAGGTTTGGTTTTCATCTCAGCAACTGCTGAATGTGGTGGAACCAGTAAAGTCAGTTTATGCCACAGACCACTGTACGATGTTGCCTCAACTACTGAATTACCTAAACAACCCCTTATACTGAACAATTAAGGAGAAACTTCTCATTAAAAAAAAAAAAAAAACTGATGAAACAGGATTGTAAGGCATATCTTTGGCATTAAGTACTGGCATGAGGAGAGTTCTATGTCTGGCTGGGAGCATAAAAAACCTAAACTTGAAGGACTGCAATATATTGCTAAGAATTTCACAGTAAAGATTTTGAGAGAATGGTAGTTTAAAAAAAAAAGAGTTGAGCAATTATATGATTAATGTAAGGCAAACACTTCTAGACAAATACCACCTTTTCCCTTAATAGCACATGTGTTCTTTCTGCTTAACAAATGTTATCTATATAATTTGTCTCAAATCATTTCACTTTCCTCTGTAAAAACTATTCAAAAATAAATAGTGGGTTTACAGACAAATGTGTTATAGACTAATATTTCAAAAATATTTTTTAACTACTGTTTTCCTTTGGCTTTACTGATGATACATAATCCTGATCCTATTACTATTTATCTAACTATTCCTCTGTCTCAAATGGGAGAATTCCCCAAGCTTCATTCTTTGACCTTCTGCCCTTGTATCTTGTCATTCTTTCCCTTGAAAATTGAATCCATTCTTGTGGCTTCAACTGTCACCCCTAAGTGGATACCTTCAAATCCCTAACCTTAACCTATTTTCTGAACTCCCAAGATTTCAAACCACTGTTGGAATTTCATTCAGATCTCCAAGCATCAACTCAAACTAAATATTTTGAAAACTGAATATATGCCAAAGTAGAACCTTTTCCTAAAAGATCTTCCATGAAAGGCCAGCATCCATACTCGCCAAGAGAATAGAGAAGTAGTGGGATGGGCAACCTTGATAAGGGATAGCAAAGTATCAACGGAGTGAGTTAAAGAGCTAATAAAGTACCTTCTACAAGATAACCAGAGCTCTTTAGCGCTATATGACTGAGTTGCATCTTCTGGAATTTGCCTAAAAAATCACAAAACAACCTGGTAAGCTACAAGTTCCCCATCTCCCTCAACCAGGACATGGAGCTGGTTTGACAGTGAGTATGCTTTGGTAGTGACCCTAAGTGGCAGAAAAGATATTGAGACAACCTCTGATCATACCAGGGAAAGAACAGGGCTCCCTCAAAGTAGAGACTGACAAAAGAAAAAAAAAAGAGAGAGGTGTAACTCCTACACCTGAGCATTATTTGGATGGAAATAGGGACTAGGAATACTAGAAGACTGGTCCCAGTATCCATGAAGGATACTGAGACAGGGCAGCTAGATGATTCAGTGGATAAAGTGCTGGGCCTGGAGTCAAGAAAACCTGAGTTCAAATCCAGCCTCAGACACTTACTACCTATGTGACCCTGGGTGAGTCATTTAACCATGTTTGCCTTAGTTTCTTCATATGTAAAATGAGCTAGAGAAGGAAATGGCAAAGCACTCCAGTATGTTTTCCAAGGAAACCCTAAATGGGGTCACAAGGAGTCAGACATAACTGAAACAAGTGAGCAACAATCCATGAGGGGTTTGCTCCCCTATCATGATACTTAGGGGTTGGAGTGCCCTCATAGATGACCGTAGCAATGATAGCAACATTGAAAATGGCTACTGTTACTACCACCATTTAAAAGAGAAAATCAAGGCCTTTCTCCCTCAATTTTCTCTTCTGTCCTTTTCTTCACAATTTCCATTGACACCATATCCCACAATCTTTTTCTTTACTCCAGTTTCTGATAATGAGGTGCCTCTTCTTGCCAAGACCAAACCCATTACCTATCTGGCATTCTCCAAGAGATTTTCTTTTCTCTTTCTTTCTTTCTTTCTTTTTTTTTTTTAGGCAATTGGGGTTAAGTGACTTGCCCAGGGTCACACAGCTAATAAGTGTCAAGTGTTTGGTCTGAGGTCAGATTTGAACTCAGGTCCTCCTGACTTCAGGGCCTGTGCTCTATCCACTGCACCACCTAGCTGCCCCTCCAGTCATCCCCTCTTTCAATAATCTTCAATCTCACCTTATTTACTGGTTCCTTCCATACAGTTTTCAAACATGCCCAAGTCTCCTCATCCTTTCAAAAAACAAAACAAAACAAAACCCCTCACTAGACACTGTCACCTCTTCAAGATATTGCCCTATGTTTCTCTTTTTCATCCAAACTTCTGGGGAAAAGTTGTCTTTACTTGTCTTCACTTTCTCTCCCTTGACTTGTCAACTCTTTGGAAGCTCATTCCTAATCTTCTTTCTTGACACGTATGTTGCATTTGAGACTGCTAAGCATCTTTTCCTCTTGAATACCCTCTCCTGTCAGGGATTGTATGATACTCTTCTCTCTTGGCTCTTCTACTCTCTAAGTTCTCAATCTCCTTTGATGGCTCATCATTCAAAGAACGCACCCTAACTGGGGATGTCCCCCCAGGTCTCTGCACTAGGCCTTCTTCTCTTCTTTTTCTTCAGTCTTTCTCTTGGTAACCTAATTAACTCTCATGAGATTAATTATCATCTCTATAAAGATGATTTACAAATCTACATGTCCAGCCCCAGTTTCTCTCCTGAGTTTCAGTATTGTATCACCCAATGCCTATTGGTCATTCCAAAATGGATATGTCAGAGGCATCACAAACTCAGTATGTTCAAAACAGAACACATTATCAAAGGCACTATCATTCTTTTACTCTTTCAGGTTCATAACCTCAACCTTATCTTTAACTCTTCTTTCTTCCTTACCCACATATACAATCACTTGCCAAGTCTTACTGTTTCTTCTTCCAAAATATATCTCACACCTAACCTTTTTTTTTTCTCTACTTACATAGCCATCATCTGAGTTCAGGCCTTCATCACCTGTTTCGTAAACCAAGGATGGGGAACCTACAGCCTCAAGGCCACATGTGGCCTTCTAGGTTCTTGGGTGTGGCCTTTTGACTGAGTCCAAGTTTTACAGAACAAATCCTTTTATTAAGGGAATTTGTTCTGTGAAGTTTGGATTCAGTCAAAGAGCCACACTTGAGGACCTAGAGGGCCACATGTGGCCCTGAGGCTGCAGGTTCCCTGCCCCTGGCCAAAACTATTGCAATAGACTCCTTAAGTTTTTTTTTTTCCCACTCTGATTCTTCCTCCACAGCTTACAAAGTGATCTTACTGAAACATGACTTACTGACCACCTCATATTCAATAGACTCCAGTGGTTCCTTATCAACTTTACGAAGCAATATAAAATACCCTGTTTGACTTTTAAAGTTCACACCCCAGCCTAGGTTGGGACCTGTCATTCCAGTTTCATTGTATATTACTGTGTTTCTCACATTCTATGGTCCAACCAAACTGGCCTTCCACTTGTTGCTCACATATAACTCTTCATTGCCCGTCTCTGTGCCTTTGCAAGGGTCGTCTCTTATTCCCTCCTAACCTCTATGTCACAGAATCTCTTTTTTTCCTTCAAGATTTAGCTCAAGTATCACCTTTCCCTTTGAGGCTTTCATGATGCCCTTAACTACTAGTGCCTTCCATAACTTTATTATTTAATTGTTTTGTATTCCTTTTGAAATCATTCTGTGTATACTCGTATCATACATGCTTTTTCTTCCCTAGAATATTAGTTCCTTGAGACTGGGAATTGTTTTCATTTTTTCATAATCATTCATTTCTCACATTGCATTGAATGATACCATTCATACCATCACCAGCACTTAGATTAGTGCACAGAACATACTAGGCACTTAAATACTTGCTGACTGACTAACTAACCACCAGCACTACTAGTCCTTGGCATTTATATAGTACTTTAAAATTGGCAAACACTTTACACAAGCTTTCTTATTTGACTAGAAATCGGGGATTATTAATTCGAGAATGGCAAAATAAATTGTGACACATGAATATAAAGGAATATTACTACGCTGTAAGAAATGATAAATATGATGAATACAGATAATGACATAATGAGCTGCATGAACTGAGGCAAAGCAAAGTTAAGCAGAATGAGGAAAACAATATATACAATGTCTATCACAAAGTAAATAAAATAATAACTATTAGAAGACAGCTGAAAGTGAATGTTGTAAAATTATAAAGAATAAATTTGGCCTCAAAGAAAAGGTATAAGAAGACACCTTTACCAACTACTTTGCAAAAGTTGGAGTCCACAGGTGTGTAACACTACATATAACATCAGATTTTTCTAATATATTGATCACTTTTGCTGATTTTTTTCTATTCTTCCTTTTTCCTTTAAAAAAATTATTATAAAGAATGACTCTATGAGGAAAATCTAGACAATGTAAAACAGATATTTTTTAAAATCTATTTAAAAATAAATCAAGGAGGTATGACTCCTGTTATAATTAATGATGAAGTAGTTTGGTACCTGCATGCTAAATTGTTTGCTGCCCAGCCTTATGCTTCATCTTGGCTACTTACCCTAAGATTGGTGCATTTGTAAAAGCCAATTCCCTCTGTTTACATTAGGAGAGAATCCTACATCCCCTCTAACATCTGTGGACCAGTTAGTTGCCTGAACTGAGATAGTTTACCTGGGATTCAGTTCCCTGTTCAATAAACTCGTGACTTCCTAATATCTTCAAGATCAAAGCATTTCACCACCTGGCCATTCCTATCTTTCTTGTTTTCTTATACCTTATTCTCAAATCCACGTCACCCTCCACATATTCTATGATCCAGTGATAGTAGCTTTCTTTCTGTGGTTCTTCAAAAAAGACAGTCTATCTCCAGACTGGGCATTTTCAATAGTGGCTTCCCTATGCCCGGAATTCTCTCCCTCCTTAACTCTACCACCTGACTTCCCTCAAGTCCCATTTAAAACCTTATATTTTATAGGAAACCTTTCCTGATTCCCCTTAATATTAGCACCTTCTCTTTCCCACATATATCCTGTTTGTACATATGTATTTGCACATTGCCTCAGACTATGAGCTCCTTGAGAACAGGGACTATAGTTTGCCTTTCACTTTACCCTCAGTGGGGCAGCTAGGTGGCACAGTGGATAAAGTGCTGGGCCTAAAGTCAGGAAGACTCATCTTCCTAAATTCAGATCTGTCCTCAGACACTTACTAGCTATCTAACCCTGCACAAATCACTTAACCCTGTTTACCTCAGTTTCTTATCCGTAAAATGAGCTGGAGGAAGAGAGGGTAAACTGCTCCAGTGTCTTTGCCAAGAAAACCCCAAATGGGGTCACGAAGAGTCAACACACCTCAAAGAACTGAATAACAACAAATATCCTCAGCACCCAGAAAAGGGCCTGGCAATTAGGAGTGACTTAATAAATACTTATTGACTGACTGACCAAATGGCTCTAGGGGCCTTCACTTCTCTTCATCAGGTCAAAGTAAGGATCCAGGAAGAGCAGTAAGGTAGAAAACATAGTGTTGTATAAACTTGTTGTATGAGAATGTCCACTAATGTGGTTTTGTACTATCAATAAACTATCAGATCAACTTAGTAAATATTAGAGACAAGATTTGAAGCCAGGTCTTTTTAATTCAAAATTCACTGACCTATCTGTGATGCCATAATTTACATGCATCTTGAAATGTTCATTGACAGTTACTAAATTCACACAAAGAATGTTTCAGAAAAAGTAATCATATCATCCTTTTTATTGTTTTTTTTGTGCTATTATTAAAACATTAAACAGAAAAAAAAAAAGCCATGTGTATATGGCTCATCTTCCTAAATAGACTACAAATACCCTATGGGTTAGGACTACTTCTTTAAGCTCCTTCCTTCCCCCAAACCCTACCCTGCATCACCTGTACATTTTACAAAGACTTATACATCATAGGCACACAACAAATGTTTAATGGTTTGGTCTGAAATGTTGACTATGCTTAACTCTTTCAAAGATCAAATTACTCAATGATAAATTATGCATTTTGACAAAATAATATTATTTTAGGAGCCTTCCTCCAACAGACTTGCTATAACATTTTATTTTGTACCCCTCTCTACTGTGATTCTCATGTAATGTTGTGCATTAGAGTTACCTCTGTTAATTTCATTTCCCTACTAGACAGTACAGTCCACAAGGACTTGTCTTATCTAAATTTCCTATCTGAATACCTAGTATAGACAGTAGTTACGGAATAAACATTTTGTTGAATTAATGAATGAATGAATAATAAGGAATGGTACTGCCAATTACTGAACAATTCCCTGTGTTACTCATGGAATTCAGTGATAATCTAATGGAGGGGAGGCAGCCCAGTGTATTCATTTGCAGAAGGCCTAAATAAGCTTGGCTCCATTATTACCTGAGTGGGCAAGACACTTAACTATTTGGCCTCGTTTTCCTCCTCTGTAAAATGAGGGGGTTGAACTAGATGATCCAATGCACTGGATGTGCCTTCCAGTTCTAACATTTCTTAAAGTTTACATCTCTTCTAAGGTGCTAATCTTAGCTATACTTAGTACTGATTTATTCACTGGTGAGATATGGTGGCAATTAAAATTCACGGAAACATTTAAGAGTTTAGGACAAGTGAAAACACTAACAGAACCATACAGACTGACAAAGAAGACTGGATCTAAGTTTATTCGCTTCTAAAAAATGACATTTAAAATGAAGTTTAAAATCTTAGCCTGCTTAGTTGTAATTAAAATATAATATAAAGGTACTTTTAGGAAGAGCAAAATAGAATATGAATTTGAGGGTTTCTGTTTTTACCTTGACTTGTGAAAATTATATTCTGAACTGATTTAGAAATAAGATATCTTCATGTTTTTATATAAAGAACATATGTGGATGGTATAACTTTGCTACTTGATAGATGTTTGAATTTGTTAAGGTCATTCTTGTCCTGATTGCTCCTATGTAAAATGAGGGGTTGCGTTAAATGACTGAGTGAAAAAGTAGATTAAACATTTCATATGTGCTAAGCCTTGGGGATAAAAATCTAAAAACAAACAACAAACAAAAAAAAAACCAGAAAAAGTGAGACAGTCTATCCGGTGTGGGGAACCTGTGGCCTCAAGGCCACATGTGGCCCTCTAGGTCTTCATGTGCAGCCCACTGACTGAACATTCACAGAACAAATCCTTTTATTATGCTTTCTATGGAAGTTGCCCTCTAATTGGAGGCGACAACACATAAAAGAAAGTTCAGCTATGATGAGAACAGAAAGGCCTGGAAGTTGTAAGGGCTCAATTGTAGTGGTAGGTACCAAAGTCCAGGATTCTTGGGTTACACTGGTAGGTCAGATGATTGTGTTCAGGGTTTAGTGGCATAGAAGCAGACAAATGATAAGGCCCAGAGAAGTTTTGGAGGCAGTAGCAGGGCAGATGTAAGGCCTGGTCGCCCTCAATTTCACTAGAAGAAATAGAGTCAGTGATCTCTCATGCATCCAGATCCTGTGAGTAGTCAAATGGCCTGCATGAGTTTTGGGACAGCACAGGGCTAGGGGATTTAAGGAGATATGAAAGGGAGGAAGTACAACCCTCCTCCCCCAAACAGTCATCCTGGAGAAGGTCCTTTCCAGTGCTGAAGTTCCATGATTTTTATGCAGAATATTAAAAATTCTAGATTCTTACACATAGAGCAAAAAATTTTTATCAAAAGGAGGGAAGGGATGCATTTTGTTCAAAATTAAGTCAGTAAATAGCATAGATTCTGTGAAAGACTGAACGCCCTAGAAGAGGGAGGGCTATTGTTAGATAAACTGTTTGATTTCCCTAAACCCATCAGTGTCATATTGGAAAAGACAACACATTGTGCTATTTCAATAAACCTTCACTTTGACTAGCCTTCCCCTACTTATGAATTGTTTTGTTATAGGTGTTTCAAATTATAGTGTCCTAAAATCTCAGGGCAAAATGCAGGTTAGTTTCACAATGCAAGGAGCTTGGCTTCTACATTAGGAAACCAATAACATCCCAGAACTAGGCAGCATAAATGGCTTGCTGGGGTACCGCATAATGGTGCTAATGCTTCTCAGACTCTGAATTTGTACTTACATTTCATTTTCCTGAGCTTAGTTCATACACAAACAACTTTGGGTGATGCACGGATATCAAGTTAGAGATTTTCGTCCAGGGATGGATTTCTTTTCAGTACCAACACATGAGTCCTCTCCCCACATCACTGGACATCCCCAAGACAGGGCCAACAGCCTCATGCTGAAGAAGCCTCAGTCTAGTTATTTTTGTTTTTCCCTTTCTCTCTCAGCAGTATGAGCAACAGGAGGAAGGAGGGAAACAAGAGGATTTCCCCCAAACAAACCTGGTTTATTCCACAAAGTAGAGCTCTGCAACATTTCTGGATAGGTTGTAGGGGAATGAGGCTGGGAGCAAGCCGAGCAAGATAATGGTCTACAATAGTGAACTGATGATTCTCTTACGGGGCCCAGAGATTACCTGGGTTTATGATACTGAGCAGTGATAAGGACAAAGAAGGAGCCTCTGTCCACTGAGGACACTAAACATTAACTCACCTTGAAAGCACTCCTGTGAAGACAGCATTGTTATTTCTATCTTGGCTTTGGAAACAAAACATGGTCATGAGGTGGTGAGTCAGTGCATACCTCCATACTCTGCCTCACCACAATTTTGTGAAACTAAGTAATAAAAAATCCACAAGGGGTAGAAGCCCATCTTCTAATCCCCCCTCCCCCTTAAAGAAGCAATCTTCAGCACAAATTTATTTTTCTACTCAAAGAGGGTAGAATTTTGGCAGATGAGTTTCAATTAAATTTTCCATAATCTTTTCTTTTATTCATAAGATACACCTATTTGAAAACAATGCTATAACTAGAGAATGATTGGTAAAAATAGATTATTGGATTTAATTTGACACACTCTATGGCCCTATCACTTAGTTGCCACCCTTGAAGTGCTATCTTTTCGTTGTTGTTCAGTTGTGTCAATTGTGTCTGACTCTTCATGAACCTTTTTGAGACTTTCTTGGCAAAGATACTGGAGTAGTTTGCCATTTTACACATGAGTAAATTGAGGCAAATGAGGTTAAGTGACTAGCACAGGGTGACACAGTAAGTGTCTGAGGTCAGATTTGAACTCAGGAAGATAAGTCTTCCTGATTCCAGGCCTGGCCCTCTATTTACTGTATCATCTAACTGCTCCTTAAATTCTGACAAAGAACCTTTCAGAGTCCAGGAAAGGCCAAGGAAGTGCCCAGTGTAGCTGAAAGTTCCTGAAGCAGGCAACATCATTGATTTCTTGAGACCTAAGGAGTAAGCAGGAAATTTCTGTCTTCATCTAGGATATAGAAATGGGAAATTGTGACTTTCAGCAAATGGATTTCAATACTACTCTAAAGGTTTTTTTGATTCTTTCTTCTCACATTCCGACTTTTCTGTTTCCCACCCTTACCCTGTTATTCCAGGCTACGCTTGAGAAAATGGATAAGGCCAAAGTCATACTAAGATCTCTTTTCACCAGCCCCTCCCCCTCTGCCAAATTAGGGTCCTGATTTAAGTGACTGAATTAAGTGACTGAAGTTTACTCAGTTACTAAGGAACATTAATTGTGAAGGAAATTTATGTCAAAAACAAAGAGTCCTTATCAATATTGGCATAAATAAGATTTCTACTTTTCATTCTACAACTGATGACTTGTCTGAGCTCCAGGTGAAGGAAATATTTCTACTTGGTGGTCCTACACATATTTCAAATTCAACATGTTTCAAACCAAACTTATCATTTTATGCCCAAATCTGTTCCTCCTTCAAACTTCTTTCTTTCTGTCAGTAGCACTAAATCATAAGATTTTAGACTTAGAAGTGACTAAGAGATCATATGATCCAACTGCCTTATTTAATAAAAGAGGAAACTGAGACCCACAAATGTGAAATCATGTTGTAAAAAGTCATATTTCCAGTAAGATTCAAAACAGGAATTCAAATCAAGATCTCCTGACTCCAATTTAAGAGTCCTTCTCACTATACCATGTTACTTTCTAATTTTCAATGTTTAAAAATCTGAATATTACTATTTCATTTCTCTCACCCCTCATGTGGAATTTTTTTTGTTATTCAGTCATTTCAGTCCTGTCCCATTTTTCATGACCCTATTTGGAGTTTTCTCAGCAAAGATGCGGGAGTGGTTGACATTTCCATCTCAGCTCATTTTACAGATGAGGAAACTGAGGCAAACAGGATTAAATGACTTGTCCAGTGACTTGTCATGCAGCTTATAAATGTCTGAGGCTGCATTTGAACTCAGGTCTTCCTGACTCCAGGTCTGGAGTTGTATCTGCTGTGTCGCCTACATGCTCCATGTACAATGTTACTATTTTCTTTTAGTTTTCCCCATATAGTCTCATTTACCTATTGTTTCTTCTCTATTTTTATTAACTTTATTCTAGTGCAGGTCCTAATTACCATTAGATGTAGTAGAATGAGCACAGGATTTTGTATTAAAGGACTGGGATTCTAATCATGGCTCTGATATGTACAACCTCTGTGACCTTAAGAAAGTTATTTAACCTTCTTCAGTTTTTTTTAAAGGGATTTGTTCTGTGAAGTTTGGATTGAGTCAAATAGCCATGCTTGAGGACCTAGAGGGCCAGGGCTGCAGGTTCCTATCTCCTGGGCTAGACTATGTGATGTTTAAGGTCATTTCCAATGGACCGATGACTATTGCAATTTCCAGTATTTCCTGGCTTTCCTACCATTTGCCAAAGCCATCTTCATTATATAGAAACATTATTATATTGCTCCTCTCTGTAGAATCTTTAGTGGCTCTCTGTTGTATATTAAGTAAAATTCAAATTTCTTTGCCTTCACCTTCTAGTGCCACCTTCCTCATTCTAGGGTTATTTTTTGTTTCTAGGCTTTCTTTATACTACTACCTTCCAAACATCATGCAGTAGTCAAAGTGGACTTTTTATTTCTGCATACCAAATACGTTCTGCACATGCCAAACTATCTCTGATGGTATGAAAATACTTTGTTTTCTCTTGTCAATATTCTACCCAAACTTTAAAACCCAATTCATATGACAACTCCTCAATAAAGTCCTTCCTGATTTCCCTTTGCAGTAACTTCTCCCATTAGACCTTACATAGCTATGACTTTGCAACTCTCTGATGCACTTAGTATGTGTCATAGTTATCTGTGTATTTTTCTTATCTTCTATTTTCTAGAAAGACAGAGTTATAATATCAAGAATAGTGTTATATCTCAACTCTGTATCTCCTATAGAACCTGACACAGAGCTCTGCACACAGAAGGAGTCTGATAAATGTTTGTTTAGTTGGATTGAATTGTATCCCAAAACCAGTAAGATACCATCAAAGAAAACATAACTAGGGATTGTTGAATTCCACAGTGAGCTTTGAGAGTTTAACCTGAATTAATGAAGAACAAAATAAAAATTCATTAAAGAGTTTAGCTACATGTTTTCCTTTAGTTCAAATGTTTGTACAGACTTCCATCTTCAACAATGTAATAAAGTTAAGAATTTGTCTAAAAAGAACAAAAAAAATCATCCAATCCCCAAATTTCTAATAGGTAATTCAGGAACTCTTTAATAGATCCACCCCCCCCCCCCAGTAGTCACATTATTTTCATTTAATGTGAAATAAAACATGAATACTAAATGATCATTTCTGGACCTGCCTAATCATTTGATCATTATTATATTCAGAAATAATAGGCAGATGTTTGATTCAAAACCAATATAAGGCTCTTGTTTCCTGGGCTAACATACATCAAGGTTGTACTGGGGTCCTAAAGGGAAGACCATGACTTTGCTCCACTGAAGAATGATTTTGATTTTGTTCTTTCATAAAAAAAGCAAAAAAAAAACCCCAAAAAACAACAACTGATGTAGACAGCTTTGAAGCTATGAGCTATGACACCACAATGGAATGTTCATGAGAGTAAAAGACATTTTTATTGAAGAAAAAGGAAGCCCAGAGGGAAAGAAGACAGAAAAAACCCATGACTCCTGTTCGAAGGGCTGACATCATCCTGAATTACTAGCCACAGGGAGTCAAAAACCACCTAGTAAATCTCAGTTAAGTGCTTCATAACCCAACGTATTATTTCTATTATCATCATAATCATCCTCTTCATTCAAAGAGGAAAAAAAATAACACACCAAGGACAAAATGTTCAAGTAATGCATGTGCCCTAAGGCACAAGTAAATGAGACATTTCTTTAGACTTGAGATGTACCTAACCCACTCTTAACCATTTGGACTGTTTATTATCCACATTACCTATATTAGATTACAAAGCCCCTTTAGGAAATACACCCCATTTTCTTTACATTATATACTTTTACCTGATGAAGGATAATATAATTAATGCCAGGCCACTTTGTAGTAATCAAGAAATGTTAAGGAGGATATGAATGGCTGAATGATTAGAATGGTAACCTCACTATTATTAATAATGGCAATCTACAGCACAAACTCCCACAATCAAGAAAAGCAAAGACAGTCACTAGGACAAAGGAATCCATCACACCCCCTCACAGAAATGTCTTTACCGAGTGAAACTGTAATGTTATGCCCATGCTTCTTTAGGGGGTTCAGAAGAAAATCATCCATTTGAATGTCTTCATACTTTTTTTCTTGTAAAAATAAACGAATATATCATCCACTATATCACTCATACAAGGAACTGAATGATAAATTTCTGTTCTATCTAGGAGGAAGTGTCTTTGCAGATACATTTGTAGGTTTTCATCTGTCTGAAAATGAATGTGTGTGTGTGTGTCCCTTTTTATCCAACTGCTAGAAAAACTAGAGGCAAATCCAAGGCTTAAATGTTATAATCTGCTCAAATTTTGAAAATGAAAATATTTAATTCTTAGAATAAAGGAATCATGGGATATTAAGGTTAGAAAGACTTCAGAAATCATATAGACCAGTGGACACCTGAAGCAAAATTCCCCGCTACAACATCTTCAAGTGAACATTTAGCTACTAATCAAAGGCTTCCAGTAACAAAGAAGACCCCCTTAATGCTAGTCCCCTTCCACTATTGATTATCTCCAATTTATCCTGTATATCAAATGGCATCATATTTGTAAACTGTTTAGCACAATATATGGCATGCAGTAGGTGATAAATAAATGTCATATTATTTTTGTTGTTGTTATCAGTTTGTACATAGTTGTTTTCATGTTGTCTCTTTCATTAGGCTGAACTTTGAGAGCTGGGACTATCTTCCAAACTTTTGCCTTTCTTTGTATCCTTACCTTTTGGCACAGTACCTAGGACATAGCAGATGCTTGATGAAAGTTTGCTGACTGACTGAGAAGCATTCACTCCTTTCAGAGGCAATTCATTTCAGTTTAGGACAGTTCTTTTTTCTTGCCAGTATTTCTTTGTATTAAATTAAAATATGCCTCCCTATAATTTCCATCCATTGTTTTGAGGTCTCTTGGACTAAGCAGAACAAGTTAAATTACTCTTTGCAGGACAGCCCTTCAAATATTTGAAAATACTTTCACAGTTGGTGGAGCTGTGAATTGTTCCAGCCATTCTGGAAGGCAATTTGGAATTATGCCCAGAAAGTTACCAAACTGTGTAGATCCTTTGTGTAGACCCTTCGACCAAGCTAAGTATCAGAACAAATGAAGCAGTCAGCCTGTCATTAGGAAGACCTGAGTTCAAATAGAGCCTCAGCCTTGCTAGGTATGCTAGTTTGGACAAGTTATTTAACCATTATTCATCTTAGTGTCCTTATCTGTAAAATGGGGATAATAATAACAACTACCTCCCAGAATATGAGGATTGAATGATATAATATCTATAAAGCACTTAGCACAGTGTCTAGAACATAGTAGGCAGTTTAAATACTGATTTCCTTCCTTTGTTCCTTCCTTTTTTCCTTCCTTCCTTTCCTCCTTCCTTCCTTCCACTCTTCTTTCCTATACCACTACTAGGTACCCAAAGAAATCAAAGAAAGAGAGAAAAAGTCTATATGTTCAAAAATATTTATAGAAGCTCTTTCTGTAAGAGCTCAAAACTGGAAACTAAGGAGGTATTCTCCATTTGATTGATGGCTAAATAAATTGTGGTATGAGAATGTAATGGAATATTATTTTGCTGATTAAATGGATAGTTTCAGAGGAAATTGAGGAGATCTATATGAACTGATACAGAGTGAAGTAAGGAGAACAAGGAGAACATTTTATACAATAATAGCATTATAGTGAAAACAACTTTTAAAGACTTTTAAATACTCTAATCAGTGTAATGATAAACCATAAGACCAAAAGATAAAGAAGAAACATGCTGTTCACCACCCGACAGAGAAGTGATGACCTTAAAGAACAGAAAGAGACATACATTTTTGGACAGAGCTCATGTGGGAATTTGTTTCACTGGGATCATGCAGCTATGTATTGATGGATTTATTTTTCAGATTTAAAAAATTGCTTGTTAAGGGCAAGGAAGGGGAAGTAAGAAAGACAGATGTCTAAAAAGGAAGTTTATTAACTGAAAAAAGTAAATTGACAAACCTAAAAAATCCAAATATTTTTAAATAGCTATGTCAATAGCCCTTTTCCCTTAACTAAGCTAAATATTACCAATTCCTCTAAGTGATATTTGTAAAGAGAGTCAGAACTAGAGCAGTACGGACAAAGCATTGTTCTAGATCACTGAAATTTAGAGAGCAAAAAAAAAAATAAACCAACTGCATAAAGCTCCTACTTACAGTACAAAAACTAATGTTGTATCTGAGGATACACACACACACACACATGCAATTATGCTTCCTATCCTTACTGAATGCAGTGATTTAGAAAACAGATAAAAACTTTGTATATTTTTTTCTATGCCCTTCAGCTTTGTATACTTGTTTTGTCCTTGTCATATTTTTGCCTGGTTTTAGGTAAAGGAGGAAGCAACCAGCTAGCACTCACTATTAATATCCATCCGTGAGCTAGTTTTACAGTATTTTACCTTCTGCTCAACTGAATTTGTCTTAATTTTTCTTGTATTATTTTCATATCATGAACTACAAAGTTGACATGAGGACATCTTTGAAATTGCTTATGCTGCTATCAAAATTGCTAGTTATAACTCAGGTCATGAGATCCCACACCATCCCGGCTGCCCTTACCTGCGCAACCATCCAAATTGTCCATGTCCTCTAACTTGTCAAAACATCCCAAAATACAACACCCAGGACTCATATAATATACTAGAATTGATCTGATTAGGTCTCAGTGTAGCGGGATTAATACCTCCTTTGTTTTGAACATTAATATGTTGATTAAATGTTGTTGTTCATCCTCGTTTTCAAAGAGAACCAATGAGATGACAGAGTGATATCTTGATTTGCATGTGAAATGGATTTGAGTGAGGCAGAATTGTACAAAGTCATCAGCCTCACTCTCTCTTCCAGAGTCACTGAAGTCCAGTGGCAAGACAAAAGTCAGGAGGACTGGCAATGGCCCCGGATGCAGTGGATGACCTTGGCATCTTTAACGTCTGACCGAGCTCTAAGCACTCCGCAGCACCTGCTTCAGTCACCTTCATGGCCATTGGAACAAATTGTTCTCATCTTTCCGTTCTACTGTGGAAGTCTTCACATGCTTGAGGTTGACGTGTCTTTAACTCACCAAAAGGTTTGAGGCCAAGATGGTCTTATTGGAGTATGCCTGCTGTGTAGGCTACAGCTTCTTGGAACCACAGGTGAGAGCTGGCTGAAGGCAAACATCACAAGTGGATGAGCAGCCCTGAGAAGTCTTGCCAAGCCCTCACACCAGAGGTGCTGGTCCTCCTTAAATACTCTATACACCCATACATTAAATGCAGCCAGATTATCTAAGTTGATCTATGTTACAATGCCCAGAAATAAACATAATTCTCCAAATGTGGTCTGACCAGAGAAGAGCTGTGAGGAAACATCGCCTCTCAAATCCTGGACATCATACTTTTCTTATTAGAGTCTGGGACTGCCTTAGCTTTCTAGGTTACCATATCATACTGTCCCTCATATTGAACTTAAACAGCCAGATCTTTTTCTTCAGATGAATTGCGGTCAAATTATCCTTTTGCAATTTCTCTGTTGCTGTCAGTGAAACTACCATCCTCCTAGTCACCTAGGCTTGCAACCTACACGTCATCCCCAACCCCTCACTATGAGTTGTGAAATCCTGTAGTTTCTCTCTTCATAATATCTTTCATATACTCCTTTCTCTCTTCCTGTTGTAGGCCCTCATCATCCCATGCCTAGACTATTGCAATAACCTTTTTTTAAAATCTCCTTGTCCAAAATATGTCTCGCTATAGTCCATCCTCTACCTAGCTATCAAACGATTTTCTTAAAATATGTCAATCCATGTCACCCTCCACATACTCTCCATTCAATCAACTCCACTGGCTCCCTATTGCCTTCAGTATCAAATATAAAATTCTCTATTTGGCTTTTAAAACCTTCCATAATTTGGTCCTTTCTACTTCTTTTTTTACATTTATATGTACTATATTAAATGTTTCCCAATTACATGTAAAAATTTAACATTCATTTTAAAAAAAAAATTGAATTCCAAATTCACTCCCTTCCTGCAGCTCTTTCTGATTATACATATGAAGTCATGAAAACATATTTCAATATTATCCATATTGTAAAGGAAAACACAGAAAAAAATAAAACAAGAAAAATAAAGTTAAAAAAAAACTATGCTTCAGTCACATTCAGTTTCAGTAGTTCTCTCTCTGGAGGTGGATAATGTTTTTCATCACATATCCCTTGGAATTATCTTGGATTATTGTCTTGATCTGAGTAGCTACGTGTTTTCCAGTTCATTATCCTTACAACACTGCTGTTACTGTGGACAATGTTCTCCTGGTTCTGCTCACTTCATTTTGCATGAATGAGTTGATATAAGTTTTCCCAGGATTTTGTAAAATCATCCTGCTCAACAACCCTTTCTACTTTTTTACAATCTTCTTACTACTTAAACACTATCTCCAGCCTCTAAGTACTCAACAATCAAGTGACACTGGCCTCCTTGCTATTCCTTGCATAGGACACTCCATATCCCTGTTTTGAGCATTTTGACTGGCTGTCCGGCATGCTTGGAAATCTCTTCCTCCTCACCTCTCCCTCTTTGTTTTATAGACTTCCTTCAAGTCTAGCTAAAACACTACCAACTGCAAGAAGCCTTTCCCAGTTCTCCTTAGTCTTAGTGCCTTCCCTCTGAGATTATCTTCAATTTATGTTGTTTGTTCATAGTTGCTTATATATTGTCTCCTCCACTAGATTGTAAACTTCTTCAGAGAAGAGACTATTTCCTGTCTTTCTTCATATCCTTAGGACAATGCCTGGCACAAAGTAGGTGCTTAATAAATGCTGACAGATTTCCTCAATATTGTACTTCTGAAGTATTTTTTAATAAACCAAATATATCAATTTACTTTTATCTTGATTAAATTTCATCTTAATAGATTCAGCTCAATGGTCTAGTCTAAAAAGTTCCTTTAGAATCCTGACTCTTTGATACAGGGTGTAAGCTATAACTCTAAGTTTTATGCCACAGCAGATTTAAGAGGCATGACCATCTATTTTTTTATTAATACATCAATAAGTTTGTTACACAATTATACTGGTAAATTGTTACACAGTATAAGGTCAAGCAAAGATTTCTGGGGCACTCCACTGAAGACCTCTTTCTGAGCTGACTTTGAATGACTAATGACTACTCTTTGGGTCTGGCCATTCAACCAATATTGAGAAACTTTGTCAAATGCCTTGCTGGAATTCAAGTTACAGCATTTCCTAGATTGGTCAGATTAGTTAACCTGTCAAGAAAGAAATTGAGTTTAGTCTAGATGGACTTGTTTTTAATAAACCCACACAGGAACACAGTGATAATTTCTTCCTTTCTTAAGTGTTTGCAAGATAGCTTTCCAATAATGTGCTATACAAGTTGGCTAGGAATCAGCTATCAAATTTAATAGCCTAGTGTTTAAAAAAATCTATCTTTGCTGTCTTTCAAATTATCGCAGGCATTTTTAGGTCCTCTGTCCTATGACACTCTTCTCATCTTCCACGAATCTTCAGATTTCTGTCAGATAATCTGTTATATTTTATCCTTAAATGACATACCCTACATTATTTTCTCACCTATAAACCATCTCACATCTTTTCAGAAGTAAGCCTTTAGAAGTAGGAAGCTTATAAATCTTAAATTAATAAATAAACAAAAGAACAAACAAATTCATCACCCTGAGGTTCCAATCTTCTCCAAGGAGGTTCTAAGGGCTTCATATTGAATCAATAAATCAATATATTTAGGCTGAGGGAAGATGACAGTTGAAGACACACAAGGTATGTCTTAGTCTTAAATGTAACCCTTGTAATGGACACAAGGGCTTTCAAAGCTGAATGTGCAGACTGATGACTTAAACAGCCTCTTTGCACAATAAACGCTCTGCCATAAGAAACAATTTTTGAGAAATCCAAATGGATTTCTTGGCAAAACAAACAAACTATATGGCCCTGTGCCTTTGTACAAGAAAAGAAAATGAGATGGAATACACAAAAATTTATTGATTACGTAACCTGTGCTATATTGCAAGTCTACAAAATTCAGTTCAACAAGCATTTACTATGCACTTAATATATGCCAAGAACTCCACTAAGAGATGGGGATATCAAAATAAAAATGCAAACAGGCTATGCCCTCAGGGAGTTTACATTCTACTGTTAGAAAAGAGCACATTCACAGATAAGTAAAAAGAAAATGTAGAGTTTCTCAAAAGTCTTAACACAGTTTTGATCTATTGAAGTTATATATGCAACATAACTTCAGGGAGGGAAAAATACACATGGGGAATAGTTGGATCAAGATAGAAATATTGTAGACAGTGGCACTTGAGTTGAACCAAGAAGGAAATTATGAATTTCAAAAAATAGAGGTGATAAGACAGAACATTCCAGGTATAAGGGAGAGCCTGCCCAAAGGATTGGAGATGAGGGATGGGATGTCATAGGCAGGGAAGACCAAATAGGCCACTTTGGCTGGAATATAGAGTTCATGAAGGGAATTATGCAAAAATCAAGTCTAGAAATATAAGTAGAAACTATTTTGTGTAGGATTTTAAATGTCAGAGAAGTTTGTATTTTATGCTAGAGGTAATAAGGAGCCACTGCAGCTTTTTGAGCAAGGGAGTAGCATGTTTATATATATGCTTTAGGAATATCAATTTTGCCATTTGATTGACGTTTGGAGGGTGTGGAGTTCAATTCAGAAAGACAGCTTACAAGGCTATTGCAGTAGTTCAAGCAAGTGAAAAGCCTGAGCTATGGTGAAGGCCAACAGAGTGGAGAGAACAGGATGTTGTGAATGTAGAAGTGACAAGACATGGCCAATGACTGGAAAGAGAGGGGAGATTGGAAGATGACTCCATAATTGTAACCTTATGACAAATACGATGGCATCAATCTTGACAGAATAGAGGTTACAAAGAGAGGTGAATGAAAGGAGAAAGACGGTGAATTCCATTTTGTACATGAAGTTGTTCCTCTGACAAACAAGCTGATTGCCATGAGAAAGTTAAAACTTCTCTCAACCTCAGTTTCCCTGCCTGTGGAACAGAAAATAATAGAAGTACCTATATCACATAGTTATTTTGAGTCTCGTATGTGTGTGTGTGTGTGTGTGTGTGTGTGTAAAACCTTAGAATTTTTAAATGTATCTAGAAATATCAGTCTTATTATGGTTATTAATATGAAAGTTTCCCTCTCATTTCAGAACTTAAATGGACCCTAATGTTTGGTCCATGTATGTATTTATTCATTTCTCTATTACTAAATGCAGTTAGGGATCTACTTATAGAAAGACATTATGCCAAATAAATTTTGTTTCATATACTACTTTAAAAACTAACAACCAACTGCCTCAAGGAAAAATCACACATAAAAATGGCCTGGCAAATTACTTTACTTCCTTGTCCCCCTAAAGGTTAGTCCCATCAGAGACTAGTGTCAAGTGTTCAGAAAGACTTCTCAGTGGTGCTGGAAAGTCCTGTTGGAGAGAGAAAATTCTAGAGCTAAAGACAGACAAGCTGGGACTACAAGTGCCCTGAGGGCAACTACTGCATCTCCTACCCATTTTCCAAGTGAAGACTGAGGCTGAGAAAGATAAAATTACTTTCCCAAGGTTCTACAGCTAATCATATTTGGGCTTCTTGCCTCCTATACATATCAAAGATATTTCCACTCTACCATATACCAACATAGGTAGCCCACAGTTCCATCTTGATCCCAGAAATGCCCTCTGATTGACATGCATGCCCTAGGCCACTTCTGGGATTGGAGTGAAGCTTCCTGGGTTATTCTGGATAGGGCCTCTATTAGAACTAGTTTGCTTCCTCTCCTATACCCCTCTCTAGGCAAGTTCAATTCAACTTACTAAACACTAATTTTAAGCACCTTCTACGAGCAAAGATGATGTCAAGATCTTTATCGTATAGTTCTTTTGTGTTCTTGCCACCTCTTCTTAATTTCTTCTTCTTCTGTTAAGTCCCTACCATTTTTGTCTTTTCTCATGCCTGTTTTTGCATGAAATATTCCCTTGATGTCTCTTATTTTCTTGAATAGATGTCTTGTCTTTCCTATTTTATTGTTTTATTCTATTTCTATCTGTTGCTCATTTATGAAAACTCTTATCTTTCCTTGCTGTTCTCTGGAATTCTGCATTCAGTTGGGTATATCTTTCCCTTTCTTTTCACTTTACTTCTTTCCTCAGTTATTTGTAAAGCCTTGTCAGACAGCCATTTTGCCTCCTTGCTCTTCTTTTTCTTTGGGGCTTTTTTTTGCCTCTACCCCCAGTATAATATTGCAAACTTCCATCCATAGTTTTTCAGGCACTCTATCTACCAGATCTAATCCCTTATTTCTGTTCATTACCTCCACTCCATTTTCATAAGGGGTGTTATTTAGGTCATACCTATGTGTTCTGATTGTTTTCTCTACTTTATTCAATTTAGTCTGAATTTTGCAATAAGAAACTCATGATCTGAGCCACACTCAGCTCCAGGTCTTGTTTAGCGCTTCTCCAACCTTTGGCTGCAAAATATATAATCAATGTGATTTCTAGATTGACAATCTGGTGATATCCATGTGCAGAGTCACTTTCTGGGTTGTTGAAAGAGAGTTTCTGCTGTGACCAGCAAATTATCTTGACAACACCCTGCTAGTCTCTCCCCTACTTCACTTAGTACTCCAAAGCTAAACTTTTCTGTTATCTCAATCATCTTTTTTTTTAAATTTTAGCATTCCAATCCCCTATCATGAATAGGACATCTTTTGGGGGGTGTTATTTATAGAAGATGTTACAGGCCTTCATGTAACTGATCAACTTTGGCCTCTTTGGCATCAGTGATTGGAACATAGACTTGTATTACTGTGATGTCAAACAGTTTGCCTTGGATTTGAACAGATATCATTCTGTCATCTTGAGATTATACCCCAGTACTACTTTGCTCACCCTCTTATTGACTATGAGAGCTACTCCATTTCTTCTAAGGGATTCCTGCCCACAGTAGCATATGAAATGATTATCTAAATTAAATTGACACATTTCTGTCCATTTAAGTTCACTGACACTCAAGATGTTGATGTTTAATCGTTTCATCTCCTGTTTGATCACATCCAGCTTACCTTGGTTCATAAATTTTACATTCCAGGTTTCTAGGCAATATTGATCTTTATGGCACTGGACTTTCCTTTCATCACCAGACATATCCACAGCTGAGCTTCCTTTTGGCTTTGACCCACCCACTTCATTAGTACTGGAGAGCTCCCTGCAGTTGTCCTCTACTCTTCGCCAGTAATGTATTAGACACCTTCTGACTGGAGGGGTTCATCTTCCAATGTTATCTCTTTTATCATCACCTCACCAACAAAGGTCCATATAATCAAGGCTATGGCTTTTCCAGTACCAATGTATGGCTATGAGAGCTGGACTATAAGGAAAGCTGAGCACCGCAGAATCGATACTTTTGAATTTTGATGCTGGAGAAGATATTTGAGAGTCCCTTGGACAACAAAGACATCAAATCAGCCAATACTTAAAGAAATTCATCAGGCTATTCACTAGAAGGTCAAATTCTGAAGCTGGAGCTTAAATACATTGGCCACATAATGAAAAGACGTGACTCATTGGAAAAGAATGTAATGTTGAGAAAGATTAGAAAGCAAAAGGAAAAGGGAATGGCAAAGGATGAGATGGATAGATAGTGCCATGGAAACAACACACATGAACTTGGACAGACTTCAAGAGACAGTGAAGGATAGAAGGACCTGGCGTGCTATGGTCCATGGGGTCACAACTGAATGACTGAACAATGAACAAAGTTTAGAAGTAGCCTTAACACAGTGTCTGACACACAACAGAGGCTCTATAAATGTTTATTGACTGTTTGAAGTATAGGCACATACCTACAGCAATTTGTCTCATTGTTAGTCTTGCAAAAATTAATAGCATGAGGCAACACTGTTATTAAAAGAGCAAAGTATGAGAGAAATTTCAAAAAGCCATCTGTCCACTGAGAATGGACTAACAAGAGTTAGTATTTCCCACAGGTCACAAAAACCTCTTAATCTTGAAAAATAAAAGTCAGATCTTACTTTTTTTTTCCCCTGGGCAATCCAGTTCCCCATGGCTATAGACAGGGGGGCCAGGGGATTTGCTTGCAATGGCTCAGTTATGTAAGTGTTACAGAACTGTGAAAAAGTCCCGGGGAGATAGACAACTTGCCAGCATGACTGGACCACCCAG
Organism: Vombatus ursinus; assembly: GCF_900497805.2. NCBI lineage: Eukaryota > Metazoa > Chordata > Mammalia > Diprotodontia > Vombatidae > Vombatus > Vombatus ursinus. Next base: position 10,311,540 of record NW_020954619.1, read on the forward strand.
GTAGGGTCAGGTGAGATATCATTGCAGCTGCCCACAGAAGCTGCTCCCACCAGGCTGCTACTGTAGCCTGCAAACTCATCAATGTTATCACAGGGGGCTTTGTTTGTTTTCTAAGTGTTGCCTCAGAGAACAAAGCACGCACACACAGGATAAGACTTGCCATTCCAAGGCTTGAATAGGGATAGTTCAATCAGTTTTGTTTTGTTTATAAAGCCTCACAAAATGCAACTTAATATTTTCAGCTTCTCATCATCCCCCCACTAGAATATGACTAATATAGAGAAGAGACATTTCACCAAGTTGCTGTAGATTAGCTACATACAGAAAATGTCCTGAACCATCAGTAATACTGAGAAGAAGATTTATGAGATCTGTAATCCATGTACTCTGATCTACTCTCACATTCTTCAAAGATGTCTGTATTTGAGGCATGTCAGACACAATTACAGTATATTCAGTTGCTCTCTCTTAAATTCACTGGGGATTTAGTATATGCGGTCTACAACTAACTATGATGAACAATGAGTAAAGCATATCACTTTCATCAGGCTATACTCTCATTTTAAATTATTATTTTTCAATAAGCAAAAATCTTTCCTCTTCCCGCTTATTCTTAACTCTTCCCAAAATGAGAAAGAAAAACAAAGAAGCAAAAAAAAAAATCAGTAACAAATACTTATAGTTAAGCAAACCAACTTTCAACATTGGCCATTGACCAAAATAAAATTCTCATTTTGCCCTCTTAGCAGACCTCTCTATTAGGAGGAGGATAGCATGTTTCTTCCTGAGTAGTTCAGAATGATGGTGGGCCATTATGCTGATCAGAGTTCATAAATCTTTCAAAATTATTTGTCTTTATGATATTGTTCTCATTGTTTATACAAACTTCTCTCCTGGTTCTACGAACTTCACTGTATCGGTTCATACAAGTCTTCCCAGGTTTCAGAGAAACCTTTATCATTTCTTAAAGTACAATAGTATTCTAGTACATTTACATACCAAACCTTGTACAGTCATTCCCCAAGTGATGGGCATTCTCTCAGTTTCCAATTCTTTGCCTCTTCAAAAAGAGCTCTCACAAATATTTTTGTACATCATTTGCAACTATGTTATGCTTAGAACTAATCTCAATTTAATCTACCTTCCCTCTCCCCCAACTCTCTTCTCCTTTTTTTTCTCTTTCCGTTTAATGTTTTTGTGTCAAAATCTCTCTATATGTATATTACTGCTCCTTTGACCATTGCGATGAAAATGAGATTCAAATGTCAATTGTTCCCATGACCCCTTTCTTCTTTATTTTTATAGACCAGTACTTGTACATCCTAATTATGTGTGATAATTGCTACTCCCCAACTCTCAGTGCATTTGTATTCCCCTCCTTTTCATTACTCTTAAGATTATCAAGACAAGGGAACTATTCCATGGCCCTCTGTTAATTAGGTTTCCTCTATGACTTCTGATAAAGTTGAGAGGGGCCACAGGTATCATCTCCCTATATTAAATTGTAAACAGTTTATTCCTGTTTAGTCTCTTATGTTTGTTTGCTTTTTTATAAAGTGCTTGCCTCTTACATTTGCTTTTGAAAGTTTCTATGAAACCCTGGTCTTTTTTATCAGGAATGCTTGAAAGTCCTTCATTTTGTTAAAGGTTCATTTTCCCCCAGTTGGAATACATTCACTTTTGCTGGTTAAGTTATTCTTAGTTGTAGGCCTGTATCTTTTGCCTTTTATTATTTCATATTCCAAGCTCTCCACTCTTTTACAGTGGTGGCTGCTAAACTGCGTGCATCAGCTTGACTGTGTATGGCTCCCTGATATTTGAATTCTTTGTGGCCACTTGTAGAATTTTTATTTGACCTGGAAACTCTGAGTTTTAACTATAATTTTCCTGGGAGTTTTTATTTTGTAGTTTCTTTCAGGAGATGACTGATGAATTCTATTTCTTTGTCTTCTCGTTCTAAGAGCTCTGAGCAGTTTTACTGTCTCTTGAAATATGTTGTTTAAGCTCTCTCTCTCTCTCTCTCTCTCTTTTTTGTCATGGCTTTCAGATAGTTCAAAAATTCTTAAATTATTTCTCCTTAATCTGTATTCCAGGCAGCTAGGTGGTATCAGGGATCATATAGACTCATCTTATAGACTGGAGTCATATAGACTCATCTTCCTGAGTTCAAATATGGCCTCAGGCATTTAGCAGTTATGTGACTCTAGACAAGTTACTTAACCCTGTTTGCCTCAGTTGGCTCATCTGTAAAATGAACTGGAGAAGGCAATGGCAAACCACTCCAGTATCTTTGCCAAGAAAACCCCAAATGGGGTCATGAAGAGTCAGACATAATTGAAAGGACTCAATAACAACAAATCTATATTCCATATAAGTTGTTTTGCTATGAGATGCCTTACATTTCCTTCTATGTTTAATCTTTTGACTTTGTTTTAATGTTTCTCGTTGTATCATAGAGCCATGAAATTCTATTTGGTCCATTCTAATTTTTAGGAAATCTGTGGTTTGAACAAGTCTATAATTCTTGTGCCAAGTTGTTAATTCCTTATCCAATTCTTTCTTCCATATCTTTCATTTCTTTTTCCAATTTTTTCTCCTAGAACTCTCACTTAATTTATAAAACATTTTAACTTTTTTTGGAATTCTTGTTTTAGCCATTCCAGAAATTCTAACTGAAGTTGTGCCCAACTGTATTTTTCTTTGAGACTTTGCTTGGAGATGGTTTGAAGTCATTGTCCTAGGTTTGTGTCTTGAATTTCCTTTCATCATGACAGTTTTTTTTTTATAGTGGGATTTTGTTCTTATTCTTCTTCTAGTTTACTTCCTGATTTTGAACTTTATTTCCAGGCTGGGTTCCATGCATTTCTAAAGGAAACATCTGAGCTGGTCCTGTTGTTACTTTCTTGGGCATATTGAGTGTTGTGTTATCCCGGGAAGTTAGGGACAGTGATACTGGGAACCTAGAAACTTTCAATGTTCCCAAAGTGGTCTTATCCAGGGCAAAGTCTGGTCTGATCTCTGCAGGTTCTTGACCTGGGTTTGTGTCTGAGAAACACAATGTTGGCTTATACTGTTTGTACTTCTAGTAGGCTGCCGTTGGACTCCATATTATCAACCTGTTGGAATGCTCTGCCAGTTCAGAGGGATAGAACTATAGGCTTCCCTTTGGTCCAGGATTCCTGCCCTGTTTATTCATTCCTCTGTAGGCTTAATATTGGGTTACAAGGTAGAACTGAGACCCTGCTCTGCTGTTGATATCCCAGCCATATAGTTGCTGCTTGCTTCTGAACCTACTCCATACTGTCTACACAGACTAGAACCACTCCTCAACACCACCCTTCATTCTGCCATGGATCTGTGACCCAGAACTGGGTAGTAAGCAACAGAACTTTCAGTTAGCATTTGTCCCTGAGTGTTATGCAAGTTGAGTCCCCCCTATACTGGATCTGGGATCTTTTCTTGCTCTGGTGTACAGCTTCTCCTAGATTTTTTACCCCAGTGTCCACAGACCTCTGTCTATCTCTCTGTTGAATTGGGCTGGAAAAAAGACTCACTGTGATTTTTTTTCTTAGATTTCCTGTTGAGGATTCAGTCTGGTACACTTTCTAGATCTACTCGGAGGAGTTGGGGTGGGGTGGTATGGCGTGGTGTTCCCTCTATTCCTTCCAGATACATTCATCCTGGCTTTGCCTGTCCTGCGGGTATGTTTTTGTTTTTGTTTTGTTTTGTTTTTCAAAGATCCACTAGTCAATTCCCACTTAGACCCTTGTTGTAACTCAGTGACTCTGCTGGTTTCCTATGAAACACTGATGTCAAAGTTAGCAAGCAGGGGCAATCACTGAAGAGGCAGGTAGAGCTACTGTAAACAAGAATAACAGCCTAGAGTATGGTGTGATTCGAGGCTTAGGTTGGCATTTAAGCCATCTTCTTCATCTTCTCCCATGCATTTTATCTATTCCCTTCCTCAGACAGTCATCTATGTTTGGAATGGTCTGCTTCCCTCACTTTATGTATATTATATGATTCTAGTTTTTATCAAGCCCTACTCTAAAACATATTTTCAAATCTCAATTTAACACTGAAAATAATTTACACCTATGCTGGCCTACATTCAAAGCTGTATATACTACAATCTGAAAAATAATCTGATAATGCTTCTCATTGATGTATACACATATGATAGATGATTGATGGTACAACATATATAGCCTGTAATTATACTTAAATACCAGACTGAAGATAGTGTTCCACAACTCTTTGCTGTTCCATTAAGTGAACATGCCTAAATTTAGAAATAAATGGCTTTCAAAATTCTTCATCCATTCTCAGTTAGGTCTTCTTAAAGATGAATTAATCTTTTTTTTCTTCTTCTTCTTTTTCAGTTTTTATCAACAGTATCAGGACACAGGTGTCTGTTCTCAGGATGCTCAGAAGAGGTAAAAAAGTACAAATTGTTCTATTGGCTCCTAAAGAAAGATCTGGTTGCTTTCTGGTTTTGGTTTCTATGCAGCATATAGCACAATTGATCCAAAAATCTTTGCCAAAAGAGAACTGCAACCCTGTATTGTTTTATAAAGTATAATAAGACACTGTTCTATATAAAGTTTTACAAAGCAGATTTCTTTTTGATACGTATTTTCTCAGTCTACCTTGGCACTGGTCATTTAATATTTCACCTTTATAGGGTTTTCATTCCCATCCAAGTTATTGTTTTCCCTCACCAATGATTCAATAGTAACGCAAAACAAATAAGTTAATCATAACTGCCAAATTTATTTCATACACATGTTATGGCTAAAGTCCAAAATCTAGCTAACAGCTACATCAATTGACCAATCTTAACATTAATCAGAGAGCCCTTAATAATATTAAGTTCTTGAAGAACACATTTACATATTTTAGCACCATTAAGTAGCATATTTATCAGCATTTAACTGTGTGGTGACATTTCCCTAAATCCAGTTAATGGGTACATTACCTCTCATTTCTTTTGGAGATGACATTAACTGAAGAGTTCAGCTGCAGAATATTAACATTAGTCAGAAAATTCTGCAGGTTACTACTGATATTAGAATCTGCTATTTAATAAAAATATCTGGTGAGAAAACAAAAGCTTCAGTCAGCCTAACTTGACCTGACCTAGAACAAAAAAAAATGTTTTTCTGAGTTAGTTTTTCTTGTTGGGTTTTTTTAAAGTTGAGTCAAATTATATATGCTCATAGATACACATCAGTATTCTTAAATGATGATTCTATTTGCTATAATCCTAAAAATCTCCTCTGCTAATATTTCAATATACTGTATCTGATAAATTTTGATACCGCTAGCTTGTATTTGACAAAATTTAGCAGTAAATAACATGCATCAGATAGAATGGAAATATACAATAACTAAACCGAAGAGCATGAAATAATCCTACAAATTGATACAATTAAAATAACTTTTTATAGTCATAAGTCATAATTAATTAATCAATTAAAAGATGTATTAAGGATCTACTCTGAAAGGTTGTAGGTAGCTAGGTACTTTGCTCGGTGCAAATTCAATGAGTGAAATAAAAATACAATAAAGGAAAAAATCTCTGTTAATAAGAAGCTTATATTCTAAGAAGGAAACAAGTATATGAATAACCAGCTACAAAATAAATATCAAGATTAAATACAAATAAATGTAAAATATGTAGTAGCTAAAATAAGGTACTTTGGAGGGAAGGGGCCAACAGTTGAAGGGACAAGGGAAGGTTTCATGTAGAAAGTGACACTGGATCTGGCCCTTGAAGGCAAACAGTGATTCTACAAGGTGGAGAGAAGGGGGAACTGGCAGACACCAGTGCAAAGACACAGAGATAGGAGATGATGAGTCATGTGTGAGGAACAAAGAAGTCCATTTGGCTGGGTCACAGAATCCAGAAGGAATAGTAACATATAATGAGGCTGCAAAAAATGACTTGGAGGCAGGTTGTGAAGGGCTTTAAGTTAAACAGATGAGGGTGGGGGAGTTATTTTTCATTTTAAAGGAAATTGGGGGTCAGAGGAGAGTTACATTGTTGGATCTATGCTTCAGGAAAATCACTTTGGCAGAAGTTTGAAGGATGTGATATACTAGAGAGATACACCAGAGCTGAGACTCAGGCTATAAATGTCATAGTAGCTAGAGAACTGGACTTAAAGTCAGGAAGAGCTGGGTTTGAATTCTACTTTAGGGGTCTACTAGATATGTAACTCTGGGAAAATCATTTATACTCTCTGGGTCTCAGTTTCTTTATCTGTAACATGAAGGAACTGGGCTTGATGACCTCAAAGTCCTAAATCTGTGAACTTGTAATAAAAACCAAATAACGTTTGTAGATTTTAAGACTTTTTTTCCTTAATGTCAAAGAAAAAAATCAGGAAATGCCTCCTCTGATTTGGCTGGAATATGAACTGAAAGTAGTATGACCACACTGTTCTCTGTGGGGCTTCTCACCTAGGGAAACACTGCCTCGTTTGTCTGGCTGTTAACTTCATGCCACCACTATCAATGATACTTGAAAGATTACTGAAAATAGGAGAGGTACAATGGGGCTGGAGGATTCATGTTGTTACAATTTTTAAAAGAAGACAAAATAGAACTTACAAACTAGAGGTCGGCGACCTTACTTGAAGGCAAAATTTTAGAACAGATTATTAAATAGGGGGTTTGTGAAAATCTAGTAAGGGAAGAAATGATCAAAAAGAACCAGCATATCTTCAACAAGTGTAGGCAATGCCAGATGAATCTTATTTCCCTTTTCAACAGGCTGACTAAGTTGGTAGATAAAGGGAATTCCATGGATGTTTAACATCTACAGTTACATGTTTTAGCAGAGCATTTGATAATCTCACACTACCCTCATGAAAAGATAGAGAGATGTATGTTAGAAGATTAAAGTTAGATTCCAAGGAGATTGAATGACTAGACTTAAAGTGTCATTAATGCTTATATGTCACCTTAAGTAAGGTGGCCCAGATATGTACACCCTTTAATATTTTTATCATTTACTTGGATGACAAGGTTATCAAATTTGACCCGTAACAGTGAAAGATATCCAATACACTGGATATCTGACAGGGTCAGAATCACATAATACTATAAAAGACTAGAATAGTGGAATGAATTAAATAAAATGAAATTGAAAGGGGATAAAAATGAAATTATATTAGTTGCAAAATCATCTTCACAAGTTCAAAATGGGAGAGAGCATAATTGGACAAATTTGAGTATTAAAAAAAAGATTTTCATATTTTGGTACACTCCAAGCTTATTAGGAATCAAGCCTGCAGTACTATAGGGCAGTTAAAAAAATCTAATAAGATCTTATGTTGCATTAAAAATGGCATAGCTTCTGAGAATAGCTATCTGACTTGCAGCTGAAACTTCCTTCTCCTCCACTAGAATGTGAGCTTGAGAAACTTTTAAAAATTTATTTCCCCAGCGCTTAGCACAGTATTTTGCACATATTAAGCACCCAATAAGTGCTTTATCATTCATTCATTCATTTATTCATTCATATGAATGTTATAAGATCTGATGAGGGAGAAATAAAGTGATGAGGAATAAGTTGGCCACTAGTCAGGTGTAACCTTCCTCTGATATACGGACTCAGAGAGGAGCCATAGCCACTACTTTAGAAGGATTAGCTAATCTTTACTTTCCTAATGCTACTTATGTGATTATCCAATTAAGCACCAGTAAGACATTATTTCCTTCCTACTCTGCTTCAGGTTTGGCTGTTGTTGTTTTTTTTTTTTTTTTCCTTCACTTCTACACAAATAGTTAATACTAAATTCATAACACAGCAATGCATTAACCTGGAACAGCTACATCAGCAAGAGCTGTGCTCTCTAAACAATGCAATTCACTTTCAATTTCTAGGTCTGCACTAAGGAAGATAAAAGGTCAGTCCTTGAAACAGGTGCTAGCTATTTGGATTGAAGATATCCAGAAAAAAGAAGTGACTATCTGTATCTCCCATTACTCTTCTGAGAAGTCATCTTGGGGTGTTGAGTGGTGCTGAGGTTGACTGGCTTCAGCTCTGAATGACTTTCAGCTATATCAGAGCATTTAAATGGGAATGAAAATAGGCATTTTCCCTTCATACAAATACTGAGAAGGAAGATGAACCAAACAACTATTAAATGTTTAAAATGGTCAGATAGCAATAAGTAAGGCTGATGCATTCATTCAACAGTATGGGCCTATTTGCATGACAAGAACACATCCTATAATGAATTCATTTATAAATCATGTTCGCATTTGGGTTAGTAGAAATAAGCATCAAGAGTTTGAGAAACAGGAACTTGTCCTTAATTTCTAGATAACTTATTCACATCCAACCAATAAGCACAGATCATTACCACTTAAAACAGGGGTCGGTAACCAAATAGGCCAATGCTCAGTGGAATATGGGTCTGGGGGCCACTAAACCCCTCTCCCTGCTGTTGACCTGTACTTTTGGTTTGTGAGAGCACCATTACATGGTACTATATTCTTAGCCTCCTCTCAAACCCTTCATTCATCTCAAGAGAATCACGACTTGGGTACCAGGACTGCTCCTTCATAGCCTGCCCTCTCATTTCTGGGTTTTTGTTTTGTTTTGGTTTTTTTTTTTTTTTTGCTTTATGGTGAGGCGATCGGGGTTAAGTGACTTGCCCAGTGTCACACAGCTAGTACGTGTTAAGTGTCTGAGGCTGGATTTGAACTCAGGTCCTCCTGACTCCAAGGCTGAGCTCTATTCACTGCACCACCTAGCTGCCCCCTTTTTTTTAAAGTTTATTTGAATTTTTTTTGTAATTCAGAATGCATTTCACATAGAAATTATATATCTATATCTATCTATCCATATCTCAGGCTATTCTTTTTTTTTTTTTGGTTGGGCAATGGGGTTAAGTGACTTGCCCAAGGTCACACAGCTAGTAAGTGTGCGTCTGAGGCTGGATTTGAACTCAGGTCCTCCTGAATCCAGGGCCAGTGCTCTATCCACTGCGCCACCTAGCTGCCCCCATTTCTGGGTTTTTGATTCAGAATGTAAACATACCCCTTTGAGTCAGTGTTGGCCCCTCATCTTAAGGCTCAAATAAATGAATCCAGGGTTCTAGTTCAGGAATTAAAAAAGGCATCACGTTATAAAATGCCATAGTCACATAATTTCCTAATAATATATGGAAATGAATAGAAAACCAGATGAGAGGTAGACAGGAAACCAAGTCAGTTGCTGAGAAAAATCCATGTGCCCAAGTCTCACTTTTCTCTCTTGACAGGCATTTACTATGAACAGTTACTTTTAAAATAGCGCAAGCTGTAAACATGGAGAAGACTAACAGTAGAGAAATAGATAAGAGGACAACTAGACCAGATAATGTTCTTAAGTACAGGCAATCACTTTAGCTGGCTGCAAGCTAGAGAATCTGGTCATGTCATTGAACTCTGTGACCTGCTTGCCCAGAGCAATTTTCCCATGGAGAGTTCTCTCTGGATTATTTTTTTTTTAATCTAGAACCTTTCAGGGGGACTGAGTTTTTCTATAGTATTCAAATAGTCACATAGATGCAGTATTTATGTTGCAAAGGGAACTTTATTCTCTGTTTTTAGTTCTTTATTCAAATAGAAACAATCCCAAAATTCCGGAATTTCAGAGGTAGAAGTAACCCGAGTGACCATCAAGTCCAATTCATACATGAAAAAAAGAACAGTCACTACACTATAAGTGGTCATCCATTCTCTGATTGAAGACTTACAAAAAAGGAGGGAACCCACCATTGTTTAAGGCAGTCCATTCCATTTTAGGGTAGCCCTAATTATTAGGAAGTTTTTTCTTGACATCAAGTCTAAATGTGCCTTTTGAAATTTCTACTCTTAGTTCCATCTTTTTGGTGATGGACAGAAAAACCTAATGCTTCTTCTGACATGATAGCCCTCCAAATAATTAAAGAAAACTTACATATAAATTCTGGCTTCTCGCCTACCCTGTGTCCTCTTGTTAGCAAAAATCTCCAGTTCCTAACACTGATCATCACAGGACAATGAACTTAAGGCCTCTCCCCATTCCAGTCACATCCCACAGGATATTTTCGAGTTTATTAATTGTTGTTGAATCATTTCAGTCCTGTCCAATTGGGACCTCGTTTTGGGGTTTTCTTGGTAAAGATACTGGAATGGTTTGTCATTTTCTTCTCCAGCTCATTTTACAGATGGGAAAACTGAGGCAAACAGTTTTAAGTGACATGTCCCAGGTCACACAGCTAGTTAGTGCCTGAGGTCAGATTTGAACTCAGGAAGATGAGCCTTCTTGACTCCAGGCCAGATAGCTATCCACTGAATCACCTAGCTGCCCCAGCTTCTCAATATTCTTACTGAATGATAACACCCAGAACAGAGATTGACACCCCAATTGTGTTCAGACCAGGGCAAAGTGCAGTAACCTCCTCATTCACAGAAGCTATGCCATTTTTAACACAATGTAAGATCTTATTCACTTTTTTTTTAACTATCACGTAGTACTGCAGGCTTGATTCATATTCAGTTTGGAGTCCACCAAAATCTTTTTTTTTTTTTGGACTAAAATCTGTCCAATTATGTTTTCTCTCATTTTGGACTTGTGAAGATGATTTTTCAACTAATGTTATTTCATTTTTATCCCCTTTCAATTTCATTTTATTTAATTCACTCCACTATTCTAGTCTTTTGTAGTATTGTTCGATTCTCACCCTGTCAGATATCCAATCTATTGAATATCTTTCACTGTTATGGGTCAGCATCAAATTTGATAGCCTTGTCATCCAAGTAAACGATAAAAATATTAAACAGTAAGGTTTATAAGCATTAATGACAACACTTTAGTCATTCAACTCCTTTGGAATCCAACTTTCCTGTATGCTAATATACATCTCTCCATCTTTTCAGGAGGGTAATTTGAGATTATCAAATGCTTTGCTAAAACATAAAATTGTAGATGTTAAACATCTATGGAATTCCCTTTATCTATCAGCTTAGTTAGCCTGTTAGAAAGGGAAATATGTTTCATCTGGCATGACCTATACTTGCAGAAGATATGCGGGCTCTTTTTGTTCTTTCTTTACTAGAAAGATTCTAGTAAATCTTTACTGCTTTCTTTACTAGATTTTCATAAACCACCTATTTAATAATCTCTTCTAAAATTCTGCCTGCAATTAAGGTCATTGACCTCTAGTTTGTAAGTTCTGTTTTGTCTTCTTCTAAAAATTTTAACATGTATCCTCCGGCCCCATTCTACCTTGCCTATTCTCAGTAATCTTTCAAATATCATTGATAGTGGATCAGTATTCATATCCACCAGTTTTTCAGTACTTGAGGAACTTAACTGATGCGACTTTAATTTATCAAAGGCAGCTAGGTGCTCGCCTCCTATCTCCTTGTTTATATTGTTTATCAACTCCTTATTAAGCAGCTTTATTCTGTCCTGTCTCATCCAATGGTCATTCTCCTTGGCAGGGAAAAGAATATTGCCTTATATTTCTGATTAATTTTAAGCTTGCAGGACACTGAAATCCCGGGATCTTATTCAGAACAACTTCTGTCCATTCAAGCCTACCCAATCTTATGCTTGTAAAGTTGATTTGCCATAGCCAAAGCTCAAACTTTTCAGTTTGAGTTAATTTATTAAATTTCATATTATCATATTCACCACAATGCTCTAGCCTGTCAAGTTTCTTTTGGATTCTGACTCTATCCCCTGAGTTTCATGCCATTTACAAATTTGCTTTTACCTAACCTTTGTTAAAATTGTTAAACAGAACAGGGCCAGGTACAGATCCCTGGAGTATTCTACTGAAGACCTCCTGCCATGCTGATATTGAATCATTAGCAACTTCCTCTGAGTCTAGTCATCCAATTAGTTCTCAATCTATCTGATTGTATGATCATCTTCTCCACATCTCTCTATCTTCTCCACGAGAATGATATGAGATATTTTATCAAGACCTTGGTAAAAACAAACGAACAAACAAACAAAAAACTAGGTAAACTATATCCACAACATCCCTCTTGCATAATAATTTAGTTATCCAGTCAGAAAAGGAAAGGAGGTTAGTTAGGTATGATTTAAGTCATTTCTTGCCTGCTTCTACACCTAGCACTCTATTCTTTCTATTCTACTATATGGTTTCTCATGACAGTTAGATATCCAATGGTAGAACGGAAAACCACATTTGAATTATGAAAAGTATGGGTGATAAAAAGCAAAATTGCAGAGAATTTTATTATTTTGAAAGTTTTCATATGACATATCTAAAATTACAGATATAAAGAAAATTATTAGATAAAGGTAAAATATATGGGAGAGGGTAATTTTGATTTTTATAGCTAAATAAATACCTATGATTTAGTTGTTGTCTAGAATTACTCCTTTCTTAAAGGGGTTGCATTCATACATACACATATTTATATTTTTTGATATATAAATATGTGTACATGTACATACACTCACACGTATATACACATATTTCTGTCAAACACTACCATTTTCTGTGTAAACATTCAATCATGCCTTTCCACCCACATCAGGGAACTGAGATTGTCGTTCACACACAAACCAATTTTTTTAGAAGTAAACTAAGTGAAATTATGTTCCAGAAGCTTAAAATAGGAACTAGCCAGGTATGTGACAATAGCTGAGCCTGTATTATTTCTGAAACAAGAAACCAGCAGCTTAACAGGCTAATCATTGTTTTCCATGACTATCCTACTCAGGTTGATTGAACAAACCTCAGCATGTCATCAGCTAAATTATGAATAGCCCACGGGAGACCTACCCATGTAGAAATAGTTTTGTAGCTCTAGATACAGTTCTAAAAAACATCTGTGGATGACAGCAAAAAGATCAGATTCCCTTTTTATTTTAAATTATAGGAATCAGTGGAGTACATCTATTTGGTGGATCCTATGCCACTTGATAGGAAAAAAAAGTGTGAAGGTAGAAACACACTATGATTGATATCAATTAAGAAATGGTGACTCATAATTCTTGACTGTCAGAAACTAGGTTCTGTTTTGGTTGGCTTCTGTGGCACATGGTTCAATCCTGCTGAATTTGTCACGTGTAAAAATTTTAGCATTTCCTAGTCATTACGTTCATTTAAGAATTAGTAATCGTGTGTTCAAGATACCATGGTATAATGGATAAAGATCCAACCTCCAAGCAGGTAAGACCTATGTTCAAGAATCTGCTTGACACACACTGGCTATGTGACCCCAGATGAGACACTTAAACTCTCTGTGTTCTAGCCAACTTTCTAAGACTCTGAATTGTATGAGAAAGTGCTAACTTGCTTTGTTACAAGAAATGTCTTCACGTGAGAGGTCCCTATACCAATGGAATCATAGGCCCACTCCCTATTCCAATGATCTATGAGCTATGGATGCTTTTAGACTTTGAGTTATATAAATAGTTTTGGGAACTTTGGGATACCCAGATACCATAAATCTATGGGATATCATAGATATACTACGATCTTAAGATCATAGATTGAGATTTCAAAGGGACTTTAATACTCATTAAATCCAAACCCAGATCCTCTGACCCCCAATATTGCACCTTTTCCCACTGTACTATGCTGCTTACTTGATTTGCATATGTGTCTCTCTGTTCTATGGGAGATAGATGAAGAAGAATTTGGGGTTGTGATGAAATTCCCTAGATATCTGAATCTGTATCAGGACTGATAGTCTCTCCACTGTGAAACTCTGGAAGGATACCTTCAGATAGTACAAAAATCTTTCCTGAACCTAAGAAGTATTAGAAGATCTAACTGCATCCTGACAACACTCAGCAGGAAAGAACCAAGAAAAATTTAAATATAACATTAGATGGTTTGAGCTTGTTTTTTTTTCCCTAACAAACCTAGAGATGTCTCAGTAAGACTCCTAAAAGACCTACTTCCTAAACTGAAGTCCCTTCAAGTTCCATAATTTCCTGAATATTAAAAAAAGTAATTTCATTCAAATAAGATTGAACAATTTGGACAGATTTTTGTTTTATCCCAAGGAAAGCAGAAACAAAATTTTGCAAAAATAAATATTATATTTAATTTATTGAGTACACCATAAAATGCTGTGTTGCAAACTTCTTTTAAAATGATTATTGTCAAAGACTGAAAAAAACGGAATCTTGATGCTGGAGCATAAGATATAACAACTACTTGATTATCTCAAATACATATGAATATTTCGGCATATTAATGGATTTAAGAGCACTTGGGAGATTTCCATGTCTTGTTGTGCTCTGCACTCTAGGTTAACTTTGATTTAAAAGTGCTTCCTGTAAACTGTTCAGTCAACTTGGTGTTAGTCTACAAGATAACCTACTTCAAATGATCTGGGAAGCCTCTTATTTCACTCGAAGGGTTTGGCTCCCATGGTCAAGGGCAGTGATAATCTGTCAAGTGCCGCAAGAATCACAATGACAATCACCTTTAAACGAAAGCACAGGACTATTGTGTGCCCTGTAGAGTTGACTGTAGCATAATACTTGAATATCCAAATTACATTTGTTGAAGTGACAGAAACTGGGGATGACAGTGCCACATGCTAGCCAAAAGCCTTAGCAAGAGTATCAATACTGGTTTTCGGATGCTTCTTGGCCCATGGAGGTGTCATTTTAAATGAAAGGGGCATACTTTTTGTCAAAACACTAATCAACTAAATAAGCGGTGTAAGCTTCAGAGATATTTTCTTTGCAGCTCCCTTTGATGAACATGTGACCGTTTTATCTGTCATGAGTAGAGAGCACATAAGGGAAAGACACTAAAGTAACTCCTTGGATACTATATTTGAGTTTAGATGACATATACATATTTCAGCATAGTCTTCTCTTTGCAGAAATGAAAGAAAGTCTCTTCTACAGTGTCTAGCAAATTTTAACAATCAAATGCTTCTTACTATTTTGTTTCAAGAATAAGTGCTTAATGATTTATATACACATATAGTATTATTATTATTATAACTTGAATGAGAACAGTTGCCTATACAATTGGAAATTGACATCTTAACGTGGTAGAGAATGCTCACGGCTTGGAAATATACTTTAAAAATTGCAATATGTGGACTCATTTGAACTTAACATTTCCCAATTGATATATTGATATTAATAATAAAGAGTACAGGCTTTGGAATGAGAATATATGAGGTCAAATCCTGTCTCTGTCACTCTCTTTAACCCCTGTGATCTTACCTTGCTTGGGCTCTGATTATTGAGCATTCATTTTACCTTATCTGATCTCAGGCTCTCCTCTCCACAATCCTTATTTTCTAACCTTAGTTTTAAGAATAGCAATCAAATCAACTCTATAAATCACCATTTCCTCTGACTCCCAAATCCAGAACATCCCTCTCAGGACACCAATCCTCTATTTGTATAAGTTCCTTGAGGGCAGGGACTGTCTTTCTTGGTTGTATTTGTACCCCCAGCACTTGGCACAGTGCTTGGGCCAGAGTAAGTGCAAAATAAATGCTTTTTTATTCATTCCTTGTTATCTGTGTGACTTTGGGCAAGTCACAATCTCTCTAGAGTCTAGACCTTCTTTTTCTCATCTGTAAAATGTTGTACTTAACTACCTCTAAGATACTTCTTAGTTACAAATATATTGTTGTTGCTGAGTCATGTCCAACTCTTCATGACCCCATTTGGGATTTTCTTGCCAAAGACACTAGAGTGGTTTGCCATTTTTTTTCCAGTTCATTTTACAGATGAGGAAACTGAGGCAAACAGGGTTAAGTGACGTGCCCAGGGTCACACAGCTAGTAAGTGTCTGAAGCTGGATTTGAACTTAAGTTTTCCTCATTCCAGGCCCAGTAGTCTATCCACTGAGCCACCTAGTTGCCTTGTAAATTTATAATCCTAGTTATATAGTTACATAACACTTAGATTTACAAAATACGTTTCATATATTATCTCATTTGATCCTCACAATAATCTTTTGAGGCAGGGTGCTATTATTCTCATTTTAGAGATAAGCTAACTAAGGCCACAAATGTTAAGGACTTGACTGAAGTCACAAAGCTAGAAAGTGTCTGATGCAGGATGTGAACCTAGGTCTTCCTGACATTGGGTTCAGTGCTCCATCTACTACCCCACTTCGCTTCTATGTGAGTTGTACTAGTTATTGTGATTGGATTGTCCGAATATATAATCATAAGTTTAGCTTCAACTTGGAATTTAATTTCCACTTCCTGGCTTCACCCAGTTTCTTCCACAAAATTTGGTAGCTTTCGCTTCTTGAATTCTTGTATTTGCAGTGGCTTTCTAGCCCAACCCATATCAGAACAAGATTCCCCCCTATAACATATTTTAAAAGTGGTCATTCTGCCTTCTAGTGAAGGGAAAACCACTACCTCTATTCTAGAGCATTCCTATTAAAGCAGTTCTAATTATTCAGAAGTTTATTTTCTCTTTACATTAAGCTTAAATTTGCTGCTTTGCAATATCTATCCATTGCTTCTATGTCTGCCCTCTGAGGGCAAACTGAACACATTTATTCCCTTTCCAAGGGACAGCCTTTCAAACTCGAAGAAAGCTTCAAGTTTGTACCTCTCCCCAAGTAGTCTTCTCTCTAGTCTGAATGTGCTCAGTACTCTCAACTACTTTTGGAGGCCCTCCATCCCTCAATTGCCCTCCCATTGATACTCTCCATCAACGAGCTTTCTAAAATGTAGCAGCAAGAACTAAGCATAATACTCCAAGCAATAGCCTGATAAGAGCAGAGTATAATGTTTCTATCACCTCATTAGTCCTGAACACTCTACCTCTCTTATTCTAGTCAAATCTATTTGCTTGTCAAATCTTGCAGTTAACTAGATATTAAGTTGAAAATGTCTTGAAATACCCAGACCCTTTCCTGACAAATGCCTCCCTGTCTTGTATTTTTGAGGCTTTGTTCCCCATCTGTCTTTGTCTCTGTCATTGGTAATGGCATTAAATAAGAAAAACCCAAGAACAGATTCTTGGGGCTCTATACCAAAATACTCCTAAATTGACAATGAACCATTATTGTCTGTTCTTTAGATCTGTCCATTTAATTACTTGAGAATTCATTTTGCCATTCCCTTCTCAACATCTTTCCATCTGATCAATAAGATTAATATGACAGATTCTGCCAAATACTATGTTCAAATCTAGGCAAATTATATCTACGATACTTTCCTAGATCTACCAGTCAGATCTTAAATGATCTTTTCACATTCTTGTATTTTGTGAAATGGTGACATCTCACAATCTCTACAGATCTGTGATTTTATCTCATGTCCATTAGTCACTAGCACAGCCACCCCTCTATGATTTGGTAGATGGTCTTCAAAAGCTGTATGGCTGAAAAACTCATCGCCTTGTACACAAATGGGTGATAAGTCTCAGAATTCAACTAGGCTGATGCTAAGAAGACAGACACATGGTCCGTTCTGGACCTGTACTCAAATTCTTTTCAGCTTCCTAGTACTTGTAGGAGCTTATTTTCTACTGGCAAATCTTTCAACAATACAAGGTCACCTCAAGATGATAGTAAGACATCAAAGCAAGACTTTGGGAGTTGCAATATTTAAAAATTAGAAATTTTTCATAGTTATATAATTTAGTAGAAAAGCATCAGATATAAAATACATTCATAGAAACATATGGTACCCATAATACCCTTGGAAATACCTGATTTCTTTTTTTTTCATTAATTTTATAGAGCTCCTATGAGTGGTTTATGCTTGAAGAAAGATTTTTGGAGGAGGGAGAAAATACGTTCATTCTTTTATAAGATATAGATAACACACACTGATAACAATCCGATTCTACTCTAGAAATCTTGTTGCCTTTCTGAGATCCATTTTCTCTCCTAAAGAATCTGGGAGAACTGAGATCTTTACAACCTAAGCAGAAACTAAGTAGGTTGTTTGATTTCACCTCTAGGGATCTCAGGTTTTAAGTGCTGCTTGATAGCCAAATCTTAGAAGGCCTGACTAAATCCCCAAAGATAACAATCAGGATTCTTTTCATTGCCCAGAGCTAGACAGGTGGCTATTGTTCAAGACGAAGATGCAAACTTACTCTTCTGTAAACTGAAGGGGGTTTGGATAGTATCACAGGATTTAGAGCTAGAAGGCATCCCAGGGGCCATCTATTCCAGTAGTCTCATTTTATTGAGGCCCAGAGAATGGAAGGAACCTTAAAGCTACACTGTTAGGAACAGAGCAGAGGTTCAAATCCAGGTCCTTTGACTCCAAATGCAATGCCATTCCATTATGCCACTACAAAACTGTCCTGAAACTTAATTTAAGAGCTAACCAACACCAGTTTAGCTCAAAAGCATGAGTTCACAGTTCCATCCTGAACTTGCCTTTTATTACAGACAAGTACAGCATATTAAAAAACACACTGGACAACCTTAACCATTTATTTTAGCAGCTAACCCTGTACTGAAATGTCTGTTTAATTCGAAGTAACCTGTATAATTGGTCTGACTCAAAAGTTGTTAGGGGAACCAAACTGTTAGATAAATAAATTTAACAATTGTTCTGGCCTGATTTTAGTTTTAACCCTTTCTTTCTGCATAACAATAATTAACATTCACATAGCCCTTTAAAGTTTGCAAACCACCTTACACATGTTATCTCATTTGATCTGAGTGGGAAGATCTTGGCTTCAGGTCCCCCTGAGCCCAGAGGGTATAATCTGACTCCATTTTTTTGCTGCTCACTACCTGAATGACCTAAGGGAAGTCACTAGCAGTCTCTTTGGCCTTGCTTCTTTCTTTAAAAAAAATCATTTATTTACTTATCCATCCATATGTCTGTTTATTTATTTTTACATATATTTATATAATCTATCTCTCTCACTACCACCACCATCCCAACTGAACAGTCACCTGTAAAATGAAATGTGTATACTAGAAGGGCTCTAAGGTTCTTTCCAATTCTAAATCTACAATCCTATACCTAGTTGAATCAATCCTAAAATTCTCAACTACTCTTGAGTAGCGCAGGGTCAGAGCTGATTGATTGTCTCAGTTTGATGCATTTGGGCAAGACCTAGGAGATGCTCACCAGCACTGTAGGGAGCTGTTAATACTTAAGATTCCAAAGGGATTGTAAAGAGGTCTCCAAATGTGTTTTTCACTTGGAGACTTTTCTTCATTAAATTCAATAGCAACTTGCCTTAAGGGAACAGAAAATGTATCTTTTCTCCTCCAGTATGTCATTCAAGGTGGCAGTGGGGGGATGGTTGTTATTAATTTTTGTTGGTTTATTTCATTATAAGTTCCTCTATAAGGTAAGAGAACAACAGCCACCTATTAAGTGGCCCAACAAGGTTGACAATCTAACAACTCTGAGTAAGAATTCAAGCTAAAGACAGAGACTCTGTCCCATATACTGGCCCTTAGATTCTTGGTGGGTGGGGAAGCTGTGGAAAAAGGATTTTAAACTTGGAAAACAGGAAACAAATTTAATTTATTTTGGAGAGTTGGGGGGAGGGAGTTTGTGACTTATAAGTTAAAAAAAAATCACTTTGACTTTTTCTTGTCTATTTGTGAAAGCATTGTTTTGGGTGTGCAAACACAGCCAGAGATAGTAGCAGCACAGCAGGGTAACCCACCTGGGTTTTGCTCTCATCTTGTTGAGTGAGATCATTGCTTACCTTACCAGGATGGCCCACTGGTTCCAGACAATATGCTAACAGGATTTAGAGGTTAGGGGGAATGGCAACAATTCCCTGGGAGCCACAATTAGGCCAAAAGAACCTCTGGTCAGAGAAAGCCTGATTCTGAAAAGGAGAGGTAAAGTTGTCTCAAATATCTATCAACACCTAATCTCAGCAGTACATTTACAGAAGGTTGTGATAGTCCAGCAAATTTCTTGCTTTCTTTCTTGGGAAAAGGGACTAGGATATGGGGCAGAATTATAGTAGTGATCTGAAAAGCAAAAATGTTATTTCAAAATTGTTTTTGATTCAAACACATTGGCATTTCTACCTTCTTTCAGACTCACTTGCCACCCTTGCTCCTCCAAATAGAGACCAAAATTAGCACAGATTTTGTCTTCCACCAGGTCTGTGATGCAATCTGTATCCCAACTTCTCAATTCTTTAAGGATTTGAGATTTTATCAATATGGCTACTATCTCTACTAAAGCAGAGCACATCTGTTCATACATTCAGTCTTGATCACCTTTGGTAGTCCAAGTTTTAAATATTTCTTTTGAGAGTTACTCTAAGTAACCCTAGCAGACATGTACAATATTGCCCAAATGCAGCATAAGGCCACAGTACTAATTTTATAATATAACAGTATAATCTCAAAGGATTCAGATATCCTTTGGAAATTACTGTATCACATTATTTCCACTCTGATTCTTCATTATAGAGTTGAGACTAATCATAATAATACATGGCTCTTAAATGGAGCGATTTTTTTTTTTATTCAGGTAGATTTTCCCACTTTATATCACTCTCCTCTAGGAAGTTCAACTATTTCAGTTTAGAAGCAAGCCATTTAGAAAATTACCACATCTATAGACTAATGGTTTCCTAAATTATAGAATTTTATAGCTAAAAGGGACCTTATTCCAACCTTCTCATTTTTCAGATGAGGAAACAGTACCAGAGAGGTCAAGTGATTTACCCAAAGTCACACAGCTAATAATTTCAGAGACAGGGTTTGAACTTGGGTCTCCCAACTCCCAGACCAGTGCCCTTTCTATCATACTCCACTGATATGATCTAATTCATTTTGTTATATCTACTTATAGATATGGAAATTAAAGTTGAAGTCCACTCATAGAAATTGATTAAAGAGACTGGCATAAAATGCTGGGCTTGGAGTCAGGAAGACTCATCTTCCTGAATTCAAATATAGATTCAGACACTTACTAGCTATGTGAACCCTGGCAAGTCACTTAACCCTGTTTATCTCACCTTCCTCATCTGTAAAATAAACCGAAGAAAGAAATGGCAAGCCACTCCAGTATCTTTGCCAAGAAAACCTCGAATGCGGTCACCGAGAGTCAGACAAGACTGAAAATGACTGAATAACAAGAAAAAGAGACTGACCCAATTCCCTGTGCTACCTACCTCAAGATAATATATCAACAATAGTTGAATGGTAAAGTATGTACCACAATCCAAATCCATACTATGGAAAAATATTTTTTCCCCAATAGAACTCATTCTATGTTATTCAGTTGTCTAGTTTGTGTTGGACTGAATAACAATGAACCAAAGATCTCAGTTCATATCTCATGAATCTTTCCCAATCAGGATTGTGGGGAGTTAATTCCCAGTACCTTTTCTAGTTCATGTTGCCTCTCTATGTAAAAGAAATTCTAATTTTATTCTTGTATAAGTAGACTCTTCCATTTACTCAGTGTATTTACTTCTGCAAGAAGGTGGAAAGATGATGCCATGTATAGGAAGTACTTTGTAAAACAAAATTGCTAAACGCAGTGATTACCTCTTCCTCCATATTATACATAATCACATTTATCAAGACTAAGATTGCTGACTTCTATTTTTACAGAGAAGCTGGATAAAAAGTCTTCAGATTTTTGTTAGCAACTCCACATCCTTGTCCAGATGTCAGGAGTAAGTCACCATACACTGTTTTTTGCCAGTTAAATAGAGCAGGTCAGTATAACTTTGCCTATCTCTCATTTGGAATGAAATATAGTACCTAACTTTGCCCAATATTCCATCTCATTTCCCAAGTTTACTCCACTGGCACGTTATTTTTTGGCTTCGGAGATGTATCTGTTAAATTACAGTCAACAAGATAAAATGGGATTATGAGGGTCTCCACTTAAAAGAACCTCCCTGTAGAACAATGACCTCAAATATTTCCCAAGCCACTGAAAAACTTGACAAAAGCACTTATTGTGAGTTACTACTTTTTTATGGTAGATTGCATGTTGGACTTGGAGTCTGGAAGATCTGACTTAAAATCTTATCTCAAGCCTGAGCTGTGTGACCCTCGCCAAGTCTTTTAAAGAATGTGAGCCTCAGTTTCCTCATCTGTAAAACTGGGATAATAATAGCAATTATTACACAGGGCTTTTGTGAAGACCAAATGGGATAACATACATATAAAAAAGTGCTTTGCAAACCTTAAAGCACTACATAAATGCTAGTTATTATTGTAAATTAACCATGGAGGAAAATGTAGATTTAATTTTCACACTTTTAGGATCCTTTTTCTAGGAATCAAATGTTCATTTTTTTACATTAATTATATACTAACTTTATGGCAATTCAAACTTCTATAATTTAAAAGTAATTTACTGACATAATTTACTGACATAATTTTACTGACATAATAAGGTTATCTTTGTGTATATTGTTTCACAGAGTTTGATGGCTTCAAATCATTTGTGTTTTTTTACTGGATAAATTCCATTAATGAATTACCCCCCAAAAAATTATACTTTTTGATTAATGAACATCAAATGAAGTTTGCTTTTAAAAAGGCAGTGTGGTATATGGGCAAGCATAAAGAGCCTTGGTCTTGAAGTCAGGTAACCTAAATTTCTGTCTTGTATATAAAAGTGATATGACTTTGGGAAAGTTATTTATACTCTGAGAATCTCCTACCTAAACTGAAATAGCTATTGTAAAGATAATGATATTGTATAATTACAATAATTATAAAAAAGTTAGATGAAGAATGTCTATGTGCATATATAGACGTATTATATAGATACAACACATCACTTCAATTCACTAATTTTTGAGCAATTTCTATAAGAAGATAAAAAGCATTTATTAAGCACTTGCTTTATACTAGGCACTTTGCCAAGAACTTTACAGATATTAGTTCTCAATATGGCACGGTATAAACAATACTGGCTTGGGGGTCAGCAATTTAAGGCCAATATTCTCCATTAAAATTCTCTTCAATGTATTCTCCATTAGATCTATAAAGAACAGGGATCCCCTGAGAACAGACCTGGGGAAACAACTGATATTCCCCCCTTTCTCCTTCTTCTTCATAGCCAGGAGCTCTAGATCTCCTGCTCAGTGAACACTTTTGGTGGACTGAACCTCATTCAATAAATGGAGATAATTTTGCTTAAAAGAGAGACAGCAAGAGATTTAATCAGGATTGGCAAATAGATAGACATCTGGAGATATTTCTACTTAAGTATAAACATACAAATATATATAAAAAAGACTTCTATAACAGTGAGAATAAAATTAAACTCTAAATTAAAATCCATTTCTCATGCTTCATCATGGCTTGGATGGAAGTAACCTTAGGTTCTCAAAGGCAGTGCGTGTTGTGCCAACTGTGGCAACTCTTACCAAGCTGTTAAGACTTCAAATATGGGCCCAGGAATAGATCACATATACAAAGTATCACAAAAGTCTTAGTGTAGTTTTAAGCTTTAATAGCTTTTATCTATCATCTGTCTATAAATTATCTATCTAGCCATCATCTGTTTGCTATCTATTCATGATCTATTATCTATCTCTCTCATTATTTACCACCTGTCTATCTCTCTATCTGGCTCTATCTATATAGGTCTAGATCTATATAGGTGTCATCCAACTACCAGAATATTTAAATATGTTCAGAGAAGCTCATCACCAGGTTATCTTCCTCAGCAACTCCTAAAGACCATTTACTAAGTTATTGAGGGGTTATGATTTGCTTCTGAGGAGGGAACACCCATACTGATGACATTTTGAATCCCTGAAGTATTGCATCATTTAAGAATTATAATTCTTCAAAATAATCCTAAGAATACTATAAGGGCAGATAGGTGGCAGAGTGGAAATAGTGCAAGGCCTGGAGTCTGGAAGATCCAAGTTCAAACCTGGTCTCAAATACTTACTAGCTATATGATCCAGGGCAAGTCACTTAGCCACTGCCTGCCTCAATTTCCTTATCTGTAAAATGGAGATAATAATAGCACCTACCTCCCAGGGTTGTTGTGAGGATCAAATGAGATAATATTTGTAAAGTGCTTAGTAAAGTGCCTAAAACGTAGCAAGTGCTATATAAATGTTAGCCATTATTATGTTATTATTGCTCAAGCCTTTCTGGAAATTGGACGGAATTAGGCTCCTTCTCCTCACTCAAGGAGGGCCTATGTTGACATTAGGCCTTGCAAACTTCAAGTTCCAAGAGGCAATGTTATGTAATGCAAGAATGTTGGGCTGCAGGGGCAAGGATGTAAAGCAGGATTGAGGAACCTGCAGCCTCAAGGTCACATGTGGCCTTCTAGGTGCTTGGGTGCAGCCTTTTGACTGAGTCCAAGTTTTCAGAACAAATCCTTCTGTTAAGGGGGTTTGTTTTGTGAAGTTTGGATTCAGTCCAAGGGCCACTCTTGAGAACCTAGAGGGCCACATGTGGCCTCAAGGCCACAGGTTCCTCACCCCTGATTTAAACTAAAGTCCTTAGACTCCAAATTAGGTGATTGTTCTATTTATTATACTGCTTTCAAGTGGGAGGGAGAGGAAGAGGAAACAAAAGTGAGGGAAGAAAGAGGATGAGGAAGGAGAGGAGAGGTTAGAAGATAAGAGAGGGAAAGGAAAGAGATGGGAAGAGCAGAAATTTGAGTTCTACTTTGCCTACTACAGGAGACTTCCTGCAAGTAAAGGCTCAGAGAATGATAGCAATAACAAAGCTGCTACCCGTTATTGTGCCCTTTAGGAAAGGGTTAAAGAAGGAACTGTCAACACCTGTGAATCATTAGAGGAAAAAAAATACTGTTCTAGTCAGGCCACATGCAATTATCTTCTTTCTAATTATCTTCTTTGCTTGCTTCCTTCTTACTTCCTCCTTCTGGGGACTTGGGGCAAAATTAAACCTTCTGAGTTTCAAGCTCTATGTCAGACTTGAGGGTCTGTGCATGTGTCCCCCCTTTAAAGGACAAGGCAGTTTTGAGTCAAGGAGGTCTAACCCTATTACTGTTCAGATGGAAATAGGCCTTCTGAATCCAGTCAAGTGACTTAGCTACTTCCCACTTCACTGTGGTCTATTGCACTAGTGGGTGCAGAGTTGGGGGAGGCAGAAATTATTATGTCTTTTACCCCAATTCAAGGCAGCTAAAAAGTAATGAGGTGTCAATTTATAATTGTGATATTGTCAAGAATAACTAAGTAGGTTAGCTTTCTAAAATAGGAGACCTAAGTTCTACTGCCCCTAACTAGCTTCATAACTTTGGGCAAATCACTTCTTTCTGGGTCTCGATTATTTTATTTATAAATTAAGGGAGTTGGACTAGATTCTATCTAACATTAATATTTAATACAGAAAAACCCACAAGTTTTTATTACTGACTGCTATGTGCCTTGACTCCTTGTTTCCTCTCTCACCCCTACTCATATCCAGTTTGTTGCCAAGGCTTGTTGATAGTACCTTTTTCTCAATTCTCATATATGCTCCCTTTTCTTGTCTGACACTGCCACTATCCTGGTGCAGATCCTTATCACCTCATGCCTCACCTATTACAATAGCCTGCTGGTTGGATTCCCTGACTCAACTCTCTTCCTTTTCCAATCCATTCTCTAATTAGCTACCAAGGATTACTTTGAAAGATTACTTCCTAAAGCTGAGGTCTGACCATGTTACCCTTCCTATTCAATAAACTCCAGGGATTCTCTATCTCATCTAGGATAAAATATAAAATACTCTGCTCAGATTTCAGAACCCTTCATAACCTGTTTTCTCCAACCCCACATAACTTTCCAGTCTTTTTACATATTATATCACCACATATTTGCAATATGATAACACTGGCCTCCTTGCTGTTTTTTTGCACAGGAAACTCCATCTGTAGACTTTGGACATGTATCCTATTCCTGGAATTTTCTTCGTCCTCATTTCTGCCTCTGGGCTTTTCTGACTTCCTTCAATTCTTAGCGAAAATCCCACCTTCCACAGAAAGCCTTTCCCATCCCTGTTTAATTCCAGCACCTTCCCTCCATTGATTGTCTCCAATTGATTTTGTACATTGTTTGTATATAGTTGCTTCTATGTTGTCTGTCTCATTAGACTGTGACCTTCTTGGGGCACAGGGCAGGGACTGTCTTTTGTTTTTTATTCAAATGAGATGATATTTGTAAAGCACAGTGCCTGGCACACAGCAGGAATGTAGGTGCTTAATAAATGCCTATTCCCTCCCATACCCACTCCCCTTTTGTATCTTTAGCAATTAGGACTGTGCCTTGCACATAGTGGGCTCTTTATAAATGTGTATTGATTAACTGGCTGACTATCCAGAATTTTGCTAGGAACAAAAACAAAATTTAAAAGCCCCTAAACTGAAGGAGCTTACATTTTATGCATATGATGATCTTCTAGTCAGGAGTTATCAGAAAAGGCTTCATGGAGGAGACAAGATATATGGCATGATAGACATTTAATGTCTCCAGGATTTTTTGAAGTTTTAACAGCCTGGGTCCTTCCAACACAGCAGATTGAAACCTCTCTATATTTTAGTAAATGGTTTTGAAGATTGGTTGTCATCAAATTAGCTGGGTTAAACCTTGGACAACAGGCATGGAGACCTACTACCAGGCCCATACTCAAAGCCTATCAGCTTGGTAAACCTGCCAGAACTTCTATCACATTAAAATAGCCTTCAAGAACCTAGGATTCTTGGATTCACCTCAACACTACAATGAGGCAAATGGAATGGTAGATATTTCATGAGCATTCCTTGAATCGAAAGATTTAGAAAAATAGAGAAGCGTGTGTGTGTGTGTGTGTGTGTGTGTGTGTGTGTGTTTGGGAGGCATTTCAGCTAGAAAAAAATCTGTAATAGAAAAAAAAGAAAAAGGAAGTAGCTAATCATTCTTAATTTAATTCAAGTCAATAGGGTCCTTATATGATCCAAGTGTCTAAGGAATAGGCAGTATTCACAACTGGACCCTATTTAGCCAATTTTGAGTGTTAACCTGTTTCTCTAAACAATGTCATACCATTCAAACACAGGTGTTTTTTTTCACAATTTTTGGATATTTTTTCTAAAATGTCACCAAGAAAAATCAGATAAGAAAGCTGTATTCAATCTTGCCAAATGGATTGTAATTAAGCTCCACCTAACTGTCTCAGAATCCCATGAGGGAAAAAGGGAAGGGTGGGAGGAGGAAAACAAAATCAATTATATTTTACCTAGATCTCCATTATTAGGTTCCTGAATTTGGGGAGGACAGCAAATATTCTAAATGAATGTGACTATCCTTAATGAAATAAAATAGATTACAACAAACCTAATAGAACCTAGTTTTATTGGACATAATGATATCTTTGTATTTCAACATTTTCAAAAATATGTAGTCTTTAATTTTAGACTCAGTAACACTAAAACATCTGAAATTGCTAAATGTGCTCTGAACAAGGAACTGACTAAGGCAGGCTGCCATTTTAAAGAAATTTAACTAGATTATCCATCAAGATTATTCAATATTTTGAATGTGACCACAACTAATCTATTCAGAGAACTATAAAGGAGATACCAAAAGAGATGAGATCTTTTATATTCTTACTAGAAATTTAGTCTCTTTTACCTATCAAGGATAAATTAAAGGATGTAATGGATACGAAGATGTTAAAATAGCACCATCTAACAATAGCCCTTTGTACATCAAGGAAATCAAGAGATAAGAAAGGAGTTCAGCTTTATTAAAGGCATCTTAAAATCCTTAAAGCTATAACTACTTCCTAAACTGATCCATTGTGCCTAAGGATCAAGGATTATGCAGTTACCTCATCCAAGACAAATATTGAAAATTATGTTGCCATTAGATAACAAATCCTTGCTGTTGACTGACAATCTCAGACTTTGAAGAATGTCTTTTAGTTTAAAACTGAATCTACCCCTGATAGCATGGCTCCCACGGTGAAAGATGATGGGATACCAAATTGTAACATGCTAATTCAACTCACAATTTTCTGGCCTGGAAGTCTGCTACAAATAACTCAGCATGGCCACAACAAATATCATTATCTTTTCTCCAATACTGACCCCTCTTCCTAACTTCCCTATTTTTCTTGAACATAACATCATTATTCCATTCAATTTTACAACTTTCATGTCACCCCCTACTCTTCTTCCTTACTCACCTCAAATCTACTCTAGGTTACCAAATCTTGTCATCGCTATTTCCACAACATCTTGCATATCTACCACCTCTTCGCTCACATTAGTAAACACTTTCATTTAGGCTCCTCCTTTCGCCTGGACCATACTAATCACCTAAGTAACCTTTCTGACTCAAGTCTCTCCACTCCAAAGTATCCTCCCCAAAGCTGCCAAAACGATGTTCCTAAAGCATAAATTTGAACATATCTCTGTCCTCTTCAATAAATACCATTGATAAAATATTATCGCTAAAATGAAATATGAACTCCTCCGGCATTTAAACTCATTCCCAACTTGGTTTGAACCTACATTTCTAGATTTCTTACCAGTTACTCTCCACCTTGCACGCTATGGTCTAGACACACTGGATTCGTTGCTGTTCACACATTACACTATATCTCTTACTTGCCATCCCTTTACACTAGCTATTCCCCACACTTTCACTTGTTCCTCATCTTCATTTCTCAGAATCCCTGGTTTCCTTCAAGATTTAGCCCAAGCTCAACTTTCTTCTTGAAGCCTTTTCTGCTCAAACACACAACACACACCTTTGCACAAAATTACTTTGGATACATATGTGTGATTGCATGTTTGTAATATAATAAATATGTATGTATGTGTGTATATGTGTGAGTACATGTGTGTATATGTGTGAGTACATGTGTGTATATGTATATACACAAACACACAAATTTAGCCCAGTATAAAAGGGTAGATATCTTGGAGGGGAGGACAACTACATCTGCAAGTATTTGCATTGTTGTGTTCTCCATGACAACGACGAGCTCCTTTAGGGCAGGGGCCCTGTTTTTGCTTTACTTTGTATCCTCAGCACTTTGTTCAGTTCCTGGCACAGAGTATTATTGTTGTTCAGTCATTTTCAGTCCTATCCGACTCTTTGTGACCCCATTCTTGGCAAAGATACTGGAGTGGCTTGCCATTTCCTTCTCCAGCTCATTTTACTGATGGGGAAAACTGAGGCAAATGGGGTTAAGTGACTTGCCCAGGGTCACCCAGCTATTTTCTGAGGTCAGATTTGAACTCAGGAAGAGGAGTCTTCCTCACTCCAAGCCCAGCTCTGTATCCACAGCACCACCTAGCCACCCTCATAGTAAGCTGTTAATAAATGTTTGTTGACTGACTGACCTATGCAGGAGGTCCCTGAGGTAACTCTCTAAGATTTATTTCTTAATAAGTTCTCCCTTGCAATACAAACCTGAATGACATTAATACTCATGCACAAAACACCTTCAGACTGTCACAATGGCAGTCAAAACAAGAAACGAGCCCAGTTGGTAAGATGAAACATAGTGACAAACACTACGTAGGCACTTTGAAACATCAAATAAGAAGGTATCATATAGGCAATGTTTGGAAGAAAACTGTGTCAAGAGGTGATTTTCCCCCCCTCTCATTGAAGGACCATCATGCTAACTCTAGACTTGAATATTATTGACCCTCACTTTTTCAAATGTCCAAAGAGGGCTGCAGTTAATCCTCCTGATGGCCTTCAAGCTGCCCTTATATTCCATTATAATTGTTCTGTGATGTGGACCAAAGTTCATTAGCAGCTAAACTAATCTCTTCACCCAGAGGGCTACACAGTGAAAGGGAAGGTTAATCTGTTATTCACTCTCCAGCCAGGCCCTACTTTGGTTGCCCTCAAGAGAATAAAAATCAAAATATTCTAGGAAGAATTAAATGGCAAGAATCCTATCCATATAATGGCAAAATGTTGTAAATAAAATGATTTTATTTTCTTTAAACTGTTCCCCCAAACAGAATTTATTTTGTAAATTCTCAGAAGAAACAAACTTCCCTAATGATTCACCTCTCAGCTACCCACCCACACACCTTCCCCAGGCAGAAAGGGTTTGTCTCTGATTAATATGAGACAGCTGAATACCAGAACATTGCCCTTCTTTCAAGACTTTACACATAATAGCATCATTACTTCTGATAAAAATATTAGTAATTGCAAATGTGACCTAGACTTTTCCCCTTCAAAGCTTTTTACTTTCTCTTTAAAATGATATTATCTTCCTATTTTTTTTTCCTTTTAATCATGGTATCTTTTCATTCATGCCATTCTCATCTTATATTCAGGCACCTCAACACAGTAATCTTTATGACATCTTAAATTATTTGTCATGTTATCCTTTTAAGTCAATAAAACCCCTCTTTCTATTGATTGGCATTATCTTAAAAATACCTTTTAAACCAGTCTGTCTCTATAGCTGGTTTCTTGACTTTTTCGTATGCGTTCCCTTGACCTCTTTGGCAATCAAGTGAAGTCTATAGATTCATTCTCAGAATAATGTTTTTAAATAATTAAAATAAATGCTAGATTTCACTTGGAAATTTGTGAAAATAAAGATGTGATTTCCCCCCCAGCATCTTTATCCTTGGAGTCCATGAATTCTGCTCTATAGGACACATTTCTTCTTTTCATATGTATTCTCTCAGGAACAAAGGCATACCATTTACTAAAGTCTTTCACAGAAATGAGATGATTGTGATCAAGAGGAGAGAATGAGGTACTTGCCATAGTATGATAATAATAGTAATAATGATGATGATATTAGTAGTAATAATAACTAGTATCTATATTGCAGTTTTAGGTTTTCAAATTGCTTAAAGTATATACTTTATCATTTGACCTCAAAATCCCTGAGACAGATCACTATTAGAATATTGAAACTCATTTTACAATTTCAAAAACAGTCCTTTGACCTTACTGTTCAGTTTTTTTTTTTCTTTCCTTTCTGATACGGAGCTGAGATAATCTAGAGGTTCCTGGACTGAGAGCACAAAACAAACACATTCCAGTTAATGTACATCTATGTCATGACAGAAGCCAACCTCAGATATTTAGTAATTGCTCTGTGGTGAAGCCCTTTCAACTGAAGGGAGCCCTGTGATTTTCAAATTTCCCCTTGAATTAAATATGTAATGCTCTGATCTTTACAGACGGTAAACAGTAAGTTGGCCATGTGCCATCTGTACTGATTTGCATTTATACATACCAAACTCCATTTGCATATCTTCACTAAAGTTCTCTGGAGTTTTTAATAGCTTAAGCTGTTTTTAGAGAGGGCATAAAACTTCAATCACCCATGTACAGGAGGCTGATGATGTGATGTTCCTCTCCACATCTCACTGTAAAACTATGCTTGGTATGATTATTTTGCTTTCAGCTTAGTTAATTCCACAATGGGAGGAAGCTGCACAAAAACAGATTTCATTCAGCTCTGTGTAAATGACACAGTAGAGGACTCTGCAGAAATATGTGAATACAAGCAATGACACTGCAGGATTATGAGGGTTAGCTGCCCCTTTCTTTGGTCTTTCTGGGTGTGGACAGTTATTGAAGGAACCAGAGAGAGTCCAAGCTGATCGGGTGGTCACTGACTGTGACTAATAAATGACTAACAGATGAGATAGGAAGCCTGCCTTATGCAGATTCAGGTGCCTTACAGAGATTTAATAAGAGAATTGGGCTGGCCATTCCTATAGTGTAACTAAATAAGAAGACAGCATTTTATAACCGTGCTACATAGCACAGGTCTATTATTTTTCCCTGGTGTCTACATGCATGTAATAGTGTAGAATAATGGAAAACACTGCTCTTAAAAGAAAAAAATGGCATTTAATGTCATTTGTATTATTTACTAGATCTTTGACTATATAAACCTCTCTGACTCAATGTCTTAATCAAGATAATAATAGCTAGAGTATCATAGGGATACACAAATACACTAAAATAAATCTTCCCAAAGTCTCAGTATCTTCATGTGTACATAAGAAGACTGTTTCTGAGGTCCCTCCAAGTTCCAGAACCATAATGTAAGTTTATCCTATAAGTCAATACAAACCTCAATACTCTGTAACTTTAACGTAAATTAAGATGGAGACAGGAGAAGCCAACAATAAATGTATTGGGAAATATGGTTTGAAAAAAAAACATAATGTCAATGATATTCTAAATTATAAACTACTTGAAAATTTGGGTGTGTGTGTTCATGTCATACATGCTTGATAAAGTACTCTATTCTTGAGGAAAGTATTTAATATATATATATAATATGCATACATATACACATACATATATGTACACATACATATGCAAGTTCCCCTTATGCTGCTTCTTTATTGATTTAAAAATTTTTGATTTGGTAGAGCAAAATGCAGCCTTAATGTCTCTCCTCCAACATGCTGGTGTTCAAATGCATGCTGTTCACACCATTCATATGTTAAAATCAAACAAGTTTCTTTGAAAGATAAAACAGATAACTTTGTTCCATTATCTTTGATCAATATTAAGCAAAAAATAAGAGAGGGATGCTGACATTTGCCATTGTCATGAAAGATGTCCAACACAGAATTCAAGTTGCAAAAGGAATTTCCTATATTTGATCATACTTCCCAGATTTTCCTGTTAGTACATGACATGTTGTTGATTACAGCAATCCTGAAATACCACAGAGCCTATGAAATGAGGTTAACAAACTCTAAGAATTTAGCTAACAATCCACATAAACAAAACCAAGTGGATGAAGAATGCCTATTGTCCATATTATGAAATCCAACCATTGGTGAGGTATACGTATGACCACTGAGTTGATTAATCAGTATAAATAATTTGAACAGGTACTGAACTTGACCCAGAATGAAAAGAAGCCAGAGAGTAGGTTAGACTCCTTTGGGGAAATCGCACAGTACATACAATAATCCCAAACTATCCCCTGAAAACAACAACCACAAAACAATATTTTCTGGTGATGCTATATGACTGGGAATAAAGAAATAAATCATATTTATATATTCCTTTAAGTTTTAAAAAGAACTTCAGTACATCATCTAGTCTATTCTTTACAACAACCTTGTAAATTAGGTACTATCATTGCAACCATTTCTCAGATCAGAAAACTGAAGCTCAGAGAAGTTAAATGACTCACCTGGGGCTACATAGCTAGTAATCTGTCTCCCTGACTACCAATCTAGTGTTTGATTCACTATGCCAGGCTGCCTCTGAAAATAAAAGACCACACTATATGAAAAATTACAATATTGGCTGACCCAAAAGGAAATATATAAATATATATATGGCTAAATAGGCACAAATAGAATATAGCATACTTCCAACTCGTGTGAAAGTTGTGGTGGAAAAGTTGTTGACTTTTATAAAAGTAGTGACATAAGAGATTGTAGGTCCAGAGCTAAAATAGACCTTAGAAGTCATATAGTTCAACCCTCTCATTTTACAAATGAGGAAACTGAATTCCACAGAGATTAAGAGATTTGCCCAAGGAAATTTCAGTGATGGAACCTGAAGCCCAGGGCACTGCCTTCCAAATGAGACAAGAAGGTGGACTGTTCATTCAGAAAGTAAAGGACAACTGACAGGCAGCGTAAGTGCAAAATTAATATTCAAATACTGCTAATAAACCTAGGGAAGGGCTTCAATATGTTGGGTGGGCTTTATATGGAGGAATTTATGAGACAACACAGACAAGAGTATAGTATAAGAATATGTCAATAGGCTGCTATGTGCACCACTGGAGAGAGTACTTGCATTGAAGAGTTCACAGATCCACTAAATTACTGAAAAAAGTATATGTGTTTGTGCCTATATGTGTGTGTTTTCCTTAGGGTATCTACAAAGTAAATCATATTTAATTCAAATAAAAAAAATTTTAAAAAAGCCATAAATGAAATTCTTTCAAGTTCATTAGTAGCCATTAATTTTAATTATACTGTGGTTAAAAGAGGTTAAAGCTCTAGTCTCACATGCTTCATGTGGGATGGTTTACTCTGGCAGCAATTACTGAATTATTTATTTAAATACCATTTCTGCACACTGAGCTCTCCATCTTCTTATACACATATGAATGATTTTCCCTAGGAACAATCCTTGGTGATATATGATTCAAAGCAGCAAAGAGGCCCATGGAGCTCATTTATTCTGTAACCTTTGTTCAGCTACTGGCCTAAAATGACTGGTGTTCACTTTAAAAGGGACTAAATTTCAAAGCAAAGGTTTCAGAGGTGAAGAAGTACTTGTTAATTCACAGTAGGAACCCAGTTATAAAAGAATTGTTTTAAATGCAAAATCTAAAACTAGTAAATTCATGTAATTATAAGCAAAAACTATATTCTTGAAATGTAAAATCTAGATATGTAATCTATTGATAGAATGAACAAAATAAAAAAAGAGATTGTCATCTTACTAAAAAATGGTAATCAACTTATTTTTTGAAGTGTGTCTCATTTGCATTACAAACATTATTATGAAAATTCAACATTATGCTTCTGTGTATTGCACTGTATTACTCAGTCAAACATCAAAAAAGGGGGGGTTGCATAGAGGAACAACAACAATTTCCTTCAAATGGAAAAAATGGAATAGAAAATCATGATCAAAGAAAACTTCGATTCTATGTTAATTTCAGCTTAATTCTGCTCCTGGGATAATAATTCTTTTTTTTTATGTTATCCTTGCTCACATATTCCACTGCATGCTTATGGTCCTTAAACATATTCTCAAATGAAATGCATGCATAAATAAGCATCAGTTAAGTTTACATAGTCTACACTATAAATATGGCAGAATGTCCATAAACTCGTTATGGCTAAGTATGTGAAAAGTTCATTAAACTCCTTTTTTTTTGTAATAAAGAAATCAACTTTTTCTCGTAAATATACCATATGTATATTCATTGGTCTTTCCAATAATGACTAATAAATGAATGATTGAGTAGCACATTTCATTCCAAAGAAGAAAACAGGATACCTATGCCTTCATAATTTACAATGAAAAATGATAAATTATTATTTACAGTAACTATGGTTACACATGCATTTTCATTTTTCTATTAAGCAAAAACATTATTTTCCTGTGAAATAAGGTAAGTCAATTGAGCATGGAAATAACTCAATTATTATTATTAATTTTTCTAGCTAGGGGATATGCCAAATAGTTTCCAATAATTTGTAACTGAAACCTACTTTAATTAAATTTTTCAAGTGGAAGGAAAACACATTTTGAAAGGTAAACCACAAGACTTGAAAAGTCTGGGCATAACCCACTGAGTAATTTATTACAGCACAATATATTTCTGTTTCCCAAATTTTCAAATACATTGATGCCATTAAAAAAACCCTGTTTTTCTAATCAGTATTTTCTACTCAAATTTATGTTTGTAGTTTTTTATATAGCAAACTATATATTATTACAATATGAATTTTGCACATACCACTAAAATATTTAAAGTGTTTCTTAGATGAAATAACACTCAGCCTTCAACATCTTTTAGGCATTTTTTCAAGATGCACAGTACCTAGGAACAGTAGGCACTAAGTAAATGTTCCTTTGAATAAATAAAGGAAGAAAGAATATATAATCATCAGGTTAAATTTAACAAAAATAGTCAAAAGTAGAATATGTTATTATATTTCCAATCTAATTACTTAGTGCAAATGCCACTGTAATTACTATTTTTGAAAACAGACTAAAAAGAGTATGTTACTTTTCCAGAAGTCAACAGTCTCCGATCATGACATATTTCTGCAGCACATTTCTGTCCCATCTCTGACAGACCAAATTAAATTCTGCCTGGGGAAGTTATTGGGAAGTCCCTGTGGTTGAAGTCATACTTTTTTATTCCTGCTGAGTAAACAACCTCAAGTAAAACTGTTTACTCTGACCAATGATCAAATATATCTAAGCATACTGTACATTGAATGGATTCATCTTTCCTTTGATGTGCATGGCTGGTGAAGTAATTGGGTTTGCTTGAGTTTTCCCTTAGAAGTACAAGCATTTTCTCTGCTTAAGCACAGAATGCAACTAAAGATACTTTCAAAGACTCTGAGCACATAAGAATGCGAATTTTCTAAGTAATATTTGCAAGTGTCAAAGGTGTCAGGGATATATCTATATCCCCTTATTGGTTCAAAGAATGACAAATGTTGCAAAGGAGAGGGGTCATATAAGAAGCAATAACTATGTAAAGTTTGTATATCAAAATTGATCAGAACATATGGCAATTATTTCATCCTACTTCTACTTTTCATTCATGGGCCATAATCTTTTCACTTATTCCTAAATTGATGGGCACTCCTTTGATTTCCAATTTATTGTTACAATAAAAAAGGTTACTATCAATAGTTTGGGTCAATGCAATAATACACTCTTAATTATACTGTGAATCAGCATAGTCATGCTGGAAAACAATTTGTAAGCATGCTTAAAATAAAAGTGATTAAAATTTCCATACTCTTTGACCCCAAAATTCTACCTTTAGATCTTTATCTACCCCTACCTTTATCTAAGGAGGATAAAGAAAAAATAAAAGCATTATACATGTCAAAATATTCATTCATAAGATTACTTATGAATAATTAAGAATAGAAAAGAACTGGAAACAAAGTATATGTCCAACCCCTGGGGAATGGATAAACAAACTAAGATATGTGAATGTAATGCAACGTCATTACTCCTTAAGAAATAATGGGTATGAAGAATGCATACCAATTTGAAAAAAAAAAAAGGGAAGTGAGCAGGACCAATACAACTACATGTATAACTACAAAAATGTATATAAATGGAAAGAACCACATCAAGAAATAAAAAAAAATTATTATTGAACGCTATGTGATTATAATTACAAAGCTTGACCTTGAATAAGAGTTGAGAAAATGTGCTTCCTTGCCTTCACTGGAGTGATGCAAATATAGACTACTTCATACACCATTAGATATGGTTGGTGTTTTGATTAGTTTTGATGACTCATATCTTGCTTTTAAAAATTTTTGTTATGAGGAAAACCTCACTCAGTAGAAGAGCAGGAAACAAAAGTGAACAAATGATTGTTATGCAAAAAACAAAAGATGCCAATAAAAATAAGATAAATTTTGGGGGGAAAGATTGATATGTTGGTAGATCATAAGATGGGCTAGAGTGTGAAGAGATTCAAAGGAGTTTAAAGGATACTGCAATATCTAGAAATCAGGTATTGACAGCTTGAATTAGTGCACTGGCCACGGGAGTGTAAAGGGAGGTGTTGACATATCATTTCTAATGAAAATAAAGGAAGGAATGCCAAACAAACAGAACATCAAGATAGTCAACTTGACAAAGATATAGTTAAGTACAAAGTTAACTACAAAGATGCACACAGTTGCCTGGAATGTTGCCTCTTTAGTGTAACACAGTTTTGTTTTGTTTTTTTTTTTTGGTTTGTTTGTTTTTAATGACATTGCTTCAGTTCAGCATGGACACCATTTCAAGTCAGAATGATTTTCTGTGACCATGGTAATCAATCAAAGTATGCAAGGAATACGTAGCAAAAAGATAATTTATGAAAGCATAGCAATAAAAATTTCTCCCAATTTAATGTCATTTTATGTTTCAATTCAACAAAATTAAAAATCCAGGGGCAGCTAGGTGGTGCAGTGGATAGAGCACCAGCCCTGAAGTCAGGAGGACCTGAGTTCAAATCTGGCCTCAGATCAACACGACACTAGCTGTGTGACCCTGGGCAAGTCACTAAACCCCAACTGCCTAAAAAAAAAAAAATCCAAAGCTGGGGATTTGGGGTGGGGTAGAGAGAATGAGAAGAAAGAAATGGGAACAATATTTCTATGAGAATGTTAAGTGCAACTAAAAAAATCTAAGGCAGGAGAGATATTTTCACCTGGGGAGAAGTGAAGAGAAGAGGAAGTGGTCTGAGTGAAGGATAATGGATAGATTAAAGAGTAATTGTCTTCATGAAGCCAAGTTACATAGAAAAGACTAGAAAGGATAGGATAGTCTAGGGAAGAAGAGATGGGTGTTTGCACATAGTAGGAATAAAAAGAAGGCCATGGAAGTAAATGATATCATTGTGGTAGAATTACTGAAACCTTGCAATTTATAGGATATGGGAAATAAGAAAGAGGAAAGAGTCAAAGATGAAGTGGAGGTTATAAGCCTGGAAGCTAGGGAGATACCATGTTACCATCAACAGAAGCAGAATGAGATAGTAAACAGAGACATGTCTTTATAGACGGTTGTTGATTGTCACTGTTTGTCTTTTGTTTTCAAAGGGAACCAATGACATCACAGGTGATGTCTTAGACTTGCATGAGAAGTTTAAACATGAAGGAGAGGAAAGAAATAGGCCAACAGAATCTAAATTCCTTAAGAGCAAGAACCATTTCATTTTGTGCTGTATCCCCAATGTCTTGTACAGTTCTTGGCTTTTAATTACAGATTCAGAATGATAGAATAAATACTTGTTAAATGAATGAATGTTTGATAGCTTGAGAAACTTTTCTGAGTATTTTTTTAGGA
Source organism: Vombatus ursinus (assembly GCF_900497805.2). NCBI lineage: Eukaryota > Metazoa > Chordata > Mammalia > Diprotodontia > Vombatidae > Vombatus > Vombatus ursinus. The sequence continues at coordinate 10,349,986 of NW_020954619.1, forward strand.
TATTTGTCTGTAGGATACTTAGGATAGGATACTTAGGGTACTTAGTCTATTTGTCTGTAGAAGAGGAATGAAATAACAAAGAAGACAATGTTGGAGGTATAAAGGGCAAATATTCTAGGCAGTGATTTTCAACTTGAGGTTTATGAAGTTATTTTTTTAAAAAAACTAATAAATATTTCAATATAATTGGTTTCCTTTGTAATCCTATAAACTTGATTTTATGCATTTCAAAATGCACTGCCAAAGGGGTCTATGACACAAAAAGGTAAAGAATCTATCTCCTTCAGACAGTTCAATGTAGTGGCAAGAATCAAGATCAGGAGTCAAAATACCTGGGTTTGAATTCTTGCCCTGTAACTTACTATTTCAGTGACATTGGTAAAAGAACCTAACTATAAAATTAGGACGAGGGGTCAAATAAACCCTTTCAGCTTTTAACCTTATGATCCAATGAGATACATTGCCTTGGTATCAAAGACGAGGGTCCAAAGATACTGGGATTCATAAGAAAGAGGGCTATCTCTTCATATCTAAGTAGGTAAAGAAGGTAAACATGTTTAAATATACTGAAAGGAGAAGAGAAGAGGAATTTGAGGAGCTCAGACTCCCATGGTGTCAGTCTTCTCAAAGGCAGCAAGGTTATCTCCTGACAGAGAGGAAAAGGTAATATAGGAGCCTTGAGACTAAAAACATTTTAAAGCTACAAATGTAGAGGTCAGAATCCAGCAAATGCTATTGTTTCCATCCTACTTATTAAATATTGGAAAACAGAGGAAATTTTGTCATGTATCTTCACAATCTAATAGTAAAGACAGTAGGAAAGAATGCCACTATGCACATGTTGTGGTGGAAAGCGAATTGGATTTTATAGTTCAATCCAATAAACATTTATTAAGTACCCACTATATGCCCAGTATTGTCCTAAACTAGATTTGAAGATTGCTGCAGTCCAAGAACCTAGATCTCCAGTCTATGAAATCATTTTTTAAATTTTTTGATAACTACATCAATACAATTGGTTTCCTTTATAAGTCTATGAATTTGATTTTCTGTACTTCAAACATTGTTCTGAGGAGTCCATAAGCTTCACCTGACTGCCAAAGGGGTCTATGACAAAAAAGGTTAAGGATCTTCTCCTTGAGGCAGTTCAGTGTAATGGCAAGGGTAAGAGTAGTGGATTGGGAATAAAAAGATCTGTTTTAATTCTTGAATTCTTACTCTCAGATCTCCTACTTATTAACTATGAAATTAGACAAACCTTTTTTTAGATCAGGGGTTGGACTAAATCATCTCTGATGTTCCTTTTTGCTCTAATACTCTATGACTATTTTTTTTTTAATCAAGACAAGTCTCATTTTAAAGAATACTTCTATAAGCTATGTTTTCAGCAAAATAACAGAATATTTCTCTGAGGAATTATCAAAGTGTAATTTTTAAAAAGGCTTATTTTGTGTGTTTACCAAGGGAACAAAATTGCTATGGTCTCTATCCTACCAAAAATCACCCAAAAGAGAGACCTTGAAAACAATCCTGGCATAAATAGTATCAGGACCACAGAATACTTCTTTATATCCTGGAAGATGCAATTACTTTTGTGGTGCTTTACTGCTTTGTAAATGACAAGTAATAAGACGAAACTCAAGTTTACTTAAAATCATGTCACTTTAACTTTTGTTTACAACATTGTATTTCAGTAACCACCTTGATGAAGGATGTTACAGCTGAAATTCAATTGAAAATCAAGACATTTCTATCTTCTCCACCTAAGAAAGCTGCATGAGAGTGTCATTCAAATATATTGTAGGTGGCAAGGGCTGCCTTGTGCTATTCTTTTTCCCTCTGAAAATATCTGTTCAAAAGGCAATCTCAGGTGGTCTTCAGAGTTTGAAACAAAAATGCTCAAGTTGGGAAATTTTAAAAAGGTTCACTATTTCTTTGTCAACTTCGTGACAAGGAAGAGAGTTCTGATTTTCCCTCATACATTAATAGAAAGTTCCTATCTAACCAAATTATTCAGTAATTAGTTCATTCATTTAATCTACATTAATAATACAATATCTCAATCATGAGTTATGAATTGATTTTTTCAAAGTTGTCTCAAAGGAATGCCTACATAATTTCTTTTCTTGAATATTGTCTTGTCAGCTCAATAAATCTTTCAGAACATCATTCATTTAACCACAACTCAATACTATTTTTCCACAAATGCTTTAGCATAAAGGATTACAATAAAACTATTATAATCATTTTATCAAAAGAGAAAAAAATATTAAGAATAATGGTCATGGAAACCAGGCAACTCTAGGCTTAAAAATATTCACTGAAGATAACTGAGTAATCAAATCATATGGTGTTTAAGCCTAAGTTTAACAAAAAATTAAAAGTAAGGTCATGATGTGTTTTGTTCCATCTAGTAATGGAATCCAAACACCCCATTACAAAATATTTGGCAAAGGCAAACTGCATTGGCAAATCCCAAACTGCAATGTGCCTCAGCAGTGCACAATTGAAACTACGTTCCATTCCTCATTCTGAAACCTATCAGGTTCATGATAAAATATTACAAGAGTTCCTTGTGATGAGCTTTCAGATAAGGGCAAAAAGTACAATAAGTGAGAGAAGTTTCTTAAGCTCCCCAAATGACCTCCCTTTAAAAGAACCTGTCAACCTTCCCAAGGCTAGAACATCAATTTTTTTTTAGTTCTATTTTAACTCAACCTTCGTTTTCTTCTTTCAGTTTTAATATATGAATCTCTAGCTGATAAGTGCACTGATTAGGATCCTTCCCAGGCTCCCTGAAAATGAATAAAGGAAGTTTACTTGACTAATGATCCAAGGAGGGATGATGATCTTACTCTTTCAGAAAAAAGTACTGAACCCTGCCAGTGATGACTCCATCATGCCAAGAAGCGATCCCTAGAGCAGCCCAATTATACACATGTCTAGACATTCTTCAGTCCAAAGGCCCCCAATTTTGTGCAGAAATGTTACTTTTCATTTCACCCAAACTTTGAGAAGGGGAAAGGAAAGTTGGGATGGGGCTAAGAGTAACATTCCGGTGTGGAGTAAGTAATAAGACAGTCCTGACAGCTGTGTTTTTTCCTTCCTCCTGACTGGTCTGCGCCTGAGGCAATCCTTTTGGAAATCAATCACGTAAAATTTAGAGGTATATAAAGTAGATTCCCACCTATGAGCCTAGGGCCCCCACAATAGCCATTGTCACCATGAAACTGATCAACACTCTCTTCCATGCCAAATAATTTCTTACCATTTGACTTTGCCTCATTACTGGTTCAACTGATACTATCTCTTACAAAGTCAAATCACCATGACTGATGTCTCTTGAGTATCTGCAGGTCTTGTCAATATTAAGGTAGCCCAAACTGATCACCAAACCCTAGTTATGCCAGAATTCATTCTTGAAGCTTTCCACTACTATATATTTAAACACAGCCCTATCGGGCCATAACAGGTACTATTCTGTGATGGATAGGACTCCTAATATGACCACATCTTGTGTTATATTCATGTACATAACTGGATTTAAACTAAAAAACATAAATAGAACAATCATATTGCTTGTTCACAATGAGATACGATTCCAAAGCTTATATACCCCACGTCAAGGATGCATTTTTGGATGTGTTAGCTCCACTTGGCTTAAATCAAACTGGTTCATGCTATACTACATTCCACCAAATGATGTACTATCAATGTAGAAGCAGGTGAATTCATTGACCACTCAAAATCTTAATATACTTATCTGTAAAATGGAAAGCCTTGAACATAGCTATATGAACCTACAAGTGCTACAGAAATATCATCTATAATCATCATCATCATCATCATCAAACTTTAAAAAAGTAGTAAGAAACCAAAAGCAGTTTAAAATAAAAAAAAGTGAATTTTTCAACAAGAAATCACTAAGTCAACTTAGAAGAAATACTATTATAGCTACTATTATTAGCCTAAGTGTTTATTACTACTATTAAGCTCTATCACAGCTAAGTGTTTAAAAAATCCACATACCACTGCAGAGACCGAGATTTTAACTGTAATTTCAGTAGGTCACCAGGTCAAGAGATGGGTACTTTTGTTTCAAGACAGTTTTCTTTTTGACCTATAGCATATGGTTTCTGTTACTACCAGACCATGACCTCCCAAGGTTTAAAAATCCCCATAAAAATTTGATTCTGAGTCCCATGCTCAATTGTATGTCTTAGAAAGGTTTGAAATACTGTGGGGAGGAGGAAGAATTTAATCCATGACATTTTCTTTCTATATGATACAATTGCTTGTAATAAAAATCTCTTTCACTTATGGTTTATCTCTTCAATTTTAATACCCCTTAATGCTCAAAGATATTGGGATCATGTTTAAATATATCACTATTAAACTCAATTGATATACATTGTCTACAAACAGCAATAGCTTTTTTCTTTCAATACAATTAAAAATTGTTACACATTTATGTTTTCAAAACAATTTTAGAAAGTGAAAAAATAGCAAATGTATATGGTTGAACCTCTACTAACAACACAGGTTTATGTGCTGGTGATGATTAAGAAAAATTATGAACTTATTTTGAATAGATGTTATTTGAAGGTGGCACAGTTGCCTCCAAACATTAATAGGGCAAGAATTAGTCATCAATTACAAAATATTCCTCAAGGTACCTCTAATCCATTTAGATTAGTCAGACTTTCAACATGAACATAATAATGTTCTGCCTTATTAGATTTCACAAATGACGTTTCCTCAGCTTTTAATATAACATAAAATGTAGAACCATTGTCTGATCTTGTAAGAGAATTTTGTACAATTAATTATGAGTTCCTAGCATATCCTGATTTTATAGCAACAGATTTGTAACATCTCTTTAAGCACTGGATTTAATGGTACCTGACAACAAGGCATGAGTGTGTGGAGAAAGAAATGTCTTCAAATAAACAGTATTTATTCCATCAACAATCAAACAACTCTGAGGCAGAATCCCTCACCTATTTGGACATCCCTTACTAGCTCATTCACTCACCCTTTATCTACAAAATGGTTGCACTAATTGAATTCTTATTTATGGGGGGGTTTCCCCTAAAAACATATGGTTTCTGTTTTCTCAAGGCTTTTCCAATAAAATTTGTTACTCCTAGACTTCTCACTAAAGAACGGAGAAACTCTGACAGTAATTTTATTAGCATACAGGAGCTTTTAAATGAGAACAATTCACATATATATGCATATATATGAATATATAAATGTACATATAAACATATGCAAATATATAAACACATGCATTTTGAATGTCTACACATCTTTGTATGTGTATATATACATAAATGTGTTGTGTAACATGTCATATATACACATACTCATACACATACAGACATAGATACATACATATATGTGTATGTATTTATTCAAATAGATGTGACAGCAAGACATCATTTAGGTAGAGAGAACAAGAGATATCCTAAACCTTTTCTTGATAATAAGTCATTTAGGTTGTTTGTGATGGTAAAATAATTGGATATTTCTGCTCTACCACCTCCATTAACCTCCAGGAGTCTTAAATGGCTGCTTTACTGCTGGGCAGTCATTTTGTATAAAGGAAATGATATTGATTGGGTCAGCTTAGGCCCAAGTCCCATTGGTTACTTTGTATAGGAACCAGAAAGAGGATGAAGGAAGGCAAAGTTCAGTGTAAATATTTGTGTCTTACATTATTGCTTACCTAGGCTGAAGAGGCAAGGGGAGATAACAGTTGAGGTGGGCAATGGATGGATGTAAATATTTCTGTCCCACATTATAGAAAACGTACAGACAAATAAATGTGAAATAAGTATCTTATTCTACTTCCTCCCCCACTCTAACAAAATGATAAATTTATTGAATATAATTAGTCACACTGGATGTTTCACTGATTTAGTGGGCAATCCAGGATAGACTCAACTCATAGGCCCCTTAGCTCAGGTGTGACAGGAGGCTGAAGCGTTCACTATCACTCAGTTGAAAGAGCAATGCATTGAGGAGTCAAAAGACCTGTGTTTGAGGTCAGATTGTGTCACATAGTAGCTATGAAATTAAAGGTAAATGATGTAACTTCTCTGTACTTCAGTTTGCTTTTATGTAAAATGGAGCTGTTAATACTTGTAGTATGACTTCACTGGGTTGCTATGTGGTACCTAAGTATAAAGTGCTATTGAAATTCCAGTTATCATTAATTCAACATTTCAAAATGACTGAATTTATTCAGTTTATATACTCCCTTCACTAATGTAGACCATAAACCTTCCATGACCTAATTAGGTGGTTTATGGAGGGAAAACCTCATCACCTAGTGCCCTACCCTCTGATGAGGTAGTCCAAACTTAGCTGGACTTCTCTCAGGCTGTAGTCTTTCATTAGGCTACATTGAACCTGTACCTGAAGCCTTTCTAGCTAGGAAGGGACATTCAGACCCAATGCTGCACTGGTATAGCTTTCAAGGATACTGCTGGATATCAATGAAACATCTAAGAAGAATTTTAATGGATTTATTTTTCTTGGGATGGAGAGGGATAGACAGGAAGAGATGGTTCCAGATCTATGCTATCATTGATGTAGGAAACTTTTTTTTGCAAAAACTCTCTTTCTCTCTTGATCAAATTGCCTATTTCTCTGTAATTTTAGCCTTAGAGAGACATCAAGAAGTTGAAAATGTAGTCACCTAGCCAATATGTACCATAAGCAAAATTTGAATATGGGCCTTCCTGACTCCCAGCATTAGCCCTCTGTTCACTAGTTCATGCTACCTTTCTTGGCAGCTATTATTATTATTTTAGTAATAGTACTTAGGGCTTTAGATCTAGAAAATAAGGAAGGAATGCAATTAGTGTTGCCACATAGGAAGAAGTAATATTGAGTCTATCTTTGTTGTCCAATCTACATATAAAAATATGCAGGAGAAAAAATACTTTTATGTCTGAGGGTATATCCAGAAAGAATGTGCTAATTGATGCTCTCAAAACATACTTTCAGAGTTATTTGGAATCAGACTTGTTTAAAAGCCTAACTTGACTCACCCTCAGCTCTTTAAGGCAACCAAAAATTTGTTCAAATGACTGAGACCTTCTGAATGTCTCCTTGGGCCTTCTGAGGCAAACTGGGTAAAAGCAGAATTTCTTACTTGAAATAAGAAATCCCCATCTGATCCTCATTATTCCTTCAAGAAAACTGAAACTCATGTCACAATCTTTAAGAAGGCAATAAGAATCTTCAGCAATTAAGACAGAATATAATGCACACAATAAATGCCCTCTAGCTAAAGATGCCTGAATAAAAGGCCTGTTCAACTCTCTTAGGTAGAGAGACAGGCTGATGAGTAAAGAGAACATTCTTCATCCTTTAAACTACAGGCCAGTCTGTCACACCACTCTTAATGAATCACGAGTCTTCACTAGCAAGAATAGTATTTCTCATTTTATGGGCCCATAAAATACGAATCAGCTGTAGCCTTCTCCTATTGTTCAACCAGAATATTTCCACTTTCTTTCATTTGTTTGTTAAACTATCACAAATTGTGTTCTCTAAAAACAGAAATCTATTACCTAGTCACCTACCACCTTGGGACTCCAAGCCTATCTATAAAGGATTCAAGACATTCTATAATCAGAAGATACATGTCACACCTTGGTTAGACCCATGACTGAACCAGCCTGGTATTTTAACTCAGAAAGTTGCACTAAGTAAATTCCCCATAGACACAACACAATGGGAATTCCAAAAGGTAATAGAGGCAGAGTAGTGCACTGGGATGAATGCTAGATTTGAAGTTTGAAGACCTAGGTCCAAATTACAGCTCAATCATTTAGTACCTGGCAAGTTCCAACTTCTTTGACTTTTAGTTTCCTCATTTTTATTTATTTATAGGTAATTGGGGTTAAGTGACTTGCCCACGGTCACACAGCTAGTAAGTGTCAAGTGTTTGGTCTGAGGCCAGATTTGAACTCAGGTCCTCCTGACTTCAGGGCCAGTGCTCTATCCACTGCACCACCTAGCTGCCCCTAGTTTCCTCATTTCTAAATGAAAGGATTTGACTACAGCAACAATTTCTAAACCTTTTGGTTTCATGACCTCTTTATCATTTAGGATCCTAAAGAGCTTCTGTTTATGTGTCTTATATCCATTGATATTTGCTGTATTAGAAATTAAAACTGATAGTTTAAAACTATATTACATATTAATTTGTTAAAACAATGATCTTAACATCTCCATAAAAAAAATAGCCATGTGTTCCAAAGCAAAAAAAAAAATAGCAAAAAGAGTCACACTGTAAAATATATTTTGCAAATCTCTTTAATATCTGGCTTAATAGAAGACAGCTGGATTCTCATATCTGATTATATATTCAATCGGTTGTGATATATTGTTTTGGTTGAATTATATAAAGAAAATCTGTCCTCACACAGATAACTAGTTGGAAAAGGGAGGAATATTTAATAGGCAAATATTATCATAGAATGATTATGAAAATAGTTTTGACCTTGAGAGTCAATGATTAAGTCTCAGGGATCCCCAGGGGTCCAGAGACCATGCTTTGAGAACTGAAGGACTAAATGGTTTCTAAGGTTCCTTTCAATTCTAAATCTATGCTCCCAGGCACTTCCAAACAACCCTAACTTCTATGAATTACTCTAAACTCATCTTGAACTTATTTGCATATCCAACCTATATTATCTCTTGGCCAAACTAATTCTAAAAGTTTATCTCTCAATTTTGTAAGTTGTTCTTTTACATTAATATATCTCCATCACCATCATCAAACACTTTTAAAGTATCTGCTATGAATATCTATAGCAATGGTATAGGTGGTGAAACTTCTTTTAATTGACCTAAAACTTTTTTCAAGTTTATAGGCAAACATTCTGAGAATTTAGTAAATAAGTGCATGTACAATTTCGGGATAAGTTATGATTTTATAAATCCAATTATTTCTTTTCTAGAACTTCATCTTTCCACATTAAAGTATGCTGTTTTGTTAAGACTTCTATATTAACACACTCCTCTGAGAATGTGCATCACGATGTATTGTTAAAGGCCAAGCAAGTAGGACAGAAATTATGTATTATTAGTAATGACTAATTATGCATAAGATAGTATAGAAGATATAAAATAGCTATATAATAAGACAATTAAGCAGGCTGATCATGCAGCGAAAGGCAGGAATAACCAGTGGACAGTCTTTGTGCTTTTTTGGTATCCATGCAAAGCCAAGAGAACTAGGGGAAAATTTCTAGCATGTTGAATGGTTTACAGAAGGACATATGTGGGCAGAACTGTAGAAGATAAGAAGGTATGGTTAAATTATAACATTCCACATTGGAAGGGCTCATCCCAATGAAAGCATAGATCTGCTGACATGCTGAGGAAGCGCACTTTGTTCCATGTTTTGCTACACAGTTCTTACCTCCTTTTTTATCCTCTAACCTATAGGTACTAATGCCTATACTTCATGGAAATTAAAATGCATATTTTAATTGTAAAAGGAATAATGAATTTAATGCTTTAAGGGTCACAAATATTCCATGGCAGTGATATTTTTTCTTCTCATTTCCTAATACCCCATGTTCTTCATGTTCTGGCTAAACTGGAACATATTTCCTAAAATTGTCCTGAATTTGTATTTAACATAACTATGTGCCTGGAATAGACTCTGTCAACATTTTTGCCTATTTAAATTCTGTTTATTTAAGACTCAGCTCAGATGCTATTTCTTATAATGAAGTTTCAGTCATTTTATTTGACCTACCCTATGAATTTAGGGTCTAATTTATGATTATTTGCATGCATGTGTCATTCTTCTGAGTAGATATCTCCTCATAACTCTAAATTTTTAATAGTTTATTTTATCTATGTTGAATAGGAATGTATATGTAGAGCCTATATCAGATTGCATGCTGTCTTGGGGAGGGAGGCAGGTAGGTAGGAGGAGAAAATTTAAAACTCAAAAGCTAATGGAAGTGAATTTTGAAAACTAAAAATAAATTTTTAAAAATGAAAAAACAGTGAAATTAAGAAAATAAATTCTAAGGATGATGGAATCCTAAATAAAAAATGTAGTGTATAACCTAAAAAAATAGTTTATTTTATCATCTATAAATTATTCTAGACTATAATCTCCTTGAAGGTGGGAACTGCATCTTTATTTTTTTATTAGATTTGTATTCCTAGCATCTAGCACAGCTCATTGCACACATTTAATAAATATTTGCTAAATATAACTTGAAAAGAACTTAAAAAAATCTGGCTATATATGATTTGAAAAACAAATATACATATATATACATATATAACACAAAGTTTAATTCATATAAACTATATCAAACAGAATCTGAATTGTATCTATTTCTGTTAATCTGCTAATATTTGAGTTAACTCACTTTGGAGCTCTTTTTTTTCCTTTTTCGGCTAGGCAATGGGGTTAAGTGACTTGCCCAGGGTCACAGAGCTAGTAAGTGTTTTTATGTATCTGAGGCTAGATTTGAACTCAGTGTCCTGAATCCCGGACTGGTGCTCTATCCACTGCACCACCTATCTGCTCCCACTTTGGAGTTCTTGTCCTAGAGCAGAGCCCTCTTGATTCGTGACTAAGAATTTGCAAACTAGTCTTCTTATCCCAGTGGATATCTACTGCCTGGCTTCAGATACCACATCCTGCTTCAACTCCCCATGCCATCCAGACATCCAACCATTTGTCAAGGCAATCTCACTATCTGCCTGCCTTTACAGGCCCGCTTCTCTCCATGTGGACCAGTGCCATACCAGATTTAAGCCCTGTGCCTAAGTACCCACATCTACCTGAATCCATGACCCAGTTTTTATGGAAGTCAATCTATTCATCTTTGGAGCTCCTGTTCTAGGGCCCAACCAGTATGACTGGGAACTGCATGTGTGCAACCTAGCCTGCTATAACTACTGGCTGGTTCTAGGCATCATACTATGATTCAGCTTCATATGTCATCCAGCCATGTGCTCAGGCTAGCTCACCATCTGTATGCTGCTGACTTCATATCTCATCCTTCCTGAATCTGATCACCACCCACACTCTTTACTATCCCCCAACAAAACTTCTTTCTTCTTATCTATATGTGTTGTCTTGCCCAACTAAAATGAAAGTATCCTTACAGTATGTACTACTTTTTAATCTTTATATCTACAACACTTAGCATAGGGCCACACAGTAAGCTCTTGACAAACGCTCATTCATTCATTCTGCTTAAATACAGGCCTTAGGGTAAGATTTTAGACTATTAAATCCAACCTTCAACAATAAATTGACAATCTTCAACATATGTAGTTAATGGCAATGGGTAGACAGTATGGTATATATTTATAAGGACACTTGATTTCACCAGCATAAAGAGCTACTTCCACAATTGTATATTGAAACTCTTCTTAATGACTTATCATTTTGTGTATTTTGTCCAGGTCTTTTGGTAAATCCTTCCAAGCAGATTCAGCCTACGTGATGTAATTATTCCTTTGGAACCTTTCAATATCTCAGCAGAGTCAATGGATCGCTTTGGGCTGTCTACCTGTTTCCTCTCACTTTTTCTTACATGACTGCCCCTATTGCCTTTTCCAGCCATACATATCAATAACTTTTATGACATAACTCCCTAAGTACCAACAATAATAACACAGGGTGAATAGTTGGGGAGGGAATCTGAATCTTTATGTGTTCCTAACACTGACACTCTCTTCATTTCATTGAGTCAAACAAAACATTAAAACCAGTTGGAAAGTAAGGAAATGAAATATTTTGAAGGTATTAGTGGTTTGGTCTGGTTTTTTACCAGCAAAAACATAATATTATATGAGTTTAAGATAAAAAAAAAAACCTTTGTAGTATAGTTCAGAGCTTTTGGGAAGGTATCATTCAAAATCAAAAGCATACAGATTTGATGCATTAGGTGAACAATTTTAATGCCTTACCCCCTGTGCAATGAAAAGCTGAGCCTGGCATAATTCCAATTACCTCTTTATTTTCTGAAATAGTTCCTTTTGAACTTGTTCAACATCTACTTCCATTGAATCTATGGTGATTAGGACCTTTGATCTATTTTATTCATAATAGTGATTACTTGATCATTATTAGAATCATAACATTATTTACATGATTTACTGATAACTGGAGTACAATAAAACAAAACAAAAAAAAAGTTTAAGAAGAAGTAAGGCAGCAGAATCCAAATGCTACTTTAAACATTTTTACCAGTTTCTTTCATTTCATCATATATCCTTCTATTTTCTCTGAAATCTGATTCTTAAGCTTAAAAAAACACTTGGTGAGAGGGGAAAGGTCATAAATCAGCATTTCTTTAAAATATATCCATTTAAATGCAAATATTGGCCTTTATTTCTAACCTTTAAGCAGTCATTTCATAGAAATGCAAAAGCAAGAGTAAATTTTGTGTTTTAAATCCTATAGAATAGCTCTCTAATGTATCATTTAGGCTCATTTCTGCTGTACAACACCTGCCTATATATATTTCAGTATATTTCTGGAGAAGTAGAAGTGGGTATTCTCTGTTGAAGTATCATTTAAAAATTTTAAATAAGTAGAGAACTGCTTTAAGGCAATCTTAATATCATAGAAATTTTCATCATTTTTTTCAGTTTCCATCACTACTAGTTCAACTTCATTTCTTAGCAACAATATTTGTATTTAGATTCTATGATTTAAAAGGCTGTCAAATTCATTAGCGATAAATTCCTCAAAATAGTCTTGATGATTGTTGAAACTAATGTGAAGTAAAACACTTCTGTTAAATAAAAATGAAAATCAGTTTTCCTATTTATTTTTAAAATACAATAAATGGAAACATAGTGATTTGTTCCTTACTAATAACGTAAAGGTCACCAACACGGTGAAGGGTTTCAAGATTATACCACATGAGGATCAGTTAAAAAAATTGAAAATATTTGCTGGAAAAGGGAAGACTTAGCTTGGGTCAAGGGAACAGGGATAATTGTGATCTTAGTACAGTATTGGAAGTTCTATCATGTGGATGAGTGATTACATCCATCAATCAATCAACAAGCATTTATTAAACTTTTATTATGTGACAGCCACTGTGCTAACTACTGGGTATGGGGGGAAGATAAAACTCAAAAAATAGTCTATGTGTACATATTATCGTGGGATAAAGAATGTGAATAAATAGGCACATAGCAGTACCTACCAAGTTACATACAAAGTAGAAGGAAGATAATTTTAGAGGGGTTAGTTTAGGGGAAAAGCTAGAAGTAATGGAAAAAATTCTAGAAAAGACTTAAGCTCTCTATAAAGAATGAGAGCTATCCAAAAGTGGAATTACCTGCATTTGGAGGTAATGGGCTGCCCCTCATGAGAGATCTTCAAGCAAAGGCTGGGTGATTGGTTGTTAGGTATACTGTAAAGAGGATTCTCATGCAGGTCCTAGTTAAAACCTTAAGGTCCTCCCTATCTGAATATTTTGAGAATCTGTGAAAATATCTAAAGAGAAAGATTCACTAATATGCATATTCTAAACCATTAAAAAAGAAAAAAAGAATCACAATAATTTTTTGAGATCACATGACTTAGTGGAAAGAATGCTGAGAGTCCAGCCTTTCCCTTTAATGCTTAAAGTTTTACCTCAGGAAAAAATTATTTTTTTTCTGAGTCTCAGTTTCATTATCTATAAAATGGGCATATTAACACTCCCTACAGCAACTATGCCCAGGGCTCATGTGATATTGATCAAGTGAAACAACATATGTAAAATGCTTGAAAGGCCTCAAAGGGCTACATGAATGCCAATAATTATTATTTGTATGGTTTATTGAGTCTGTAAAATGTTCACAATTTTGATTCATAAGCAAAAACCCATCCAATATTTAAAGTTATCTTATCAATGTTTTATGTAATGTAGAACTAAGATACTAACAATTTTAATTAGATGGACACATAGCAACTAAAAAAGAATTGCACAAGTAAAATGTATAGCCTAAAAGCACCAGATTACCAGTCAGAGCAACAGGAGGATCCCAGCATGGTCAATTCAATGTTCAATGATGCCTCTTTAAGCACTAATGAACCATGGTGCCCTAATGAGAGGTTTCACTGAAACCTAGTCAATGGAGCATAAATTTCACAAAGAAGAGAGAAAACTAGGAAGCTACTGAATGCTAAATAGGGCTGTTTACATCAATACTGCTCATAGGTCATGAAGTGGAGGTGAGGGGCAATCGACAAACACTGCAAAGAGCCATGCATACTTCTATATTCCGAAGCTTTGTTTTATTACAAAAAGAGCTAGGGGTAGAACTCAGATCTATTCTATCATTGGTAAAGGGGAACTCAAATGTCAAGAAACTGTATCTATATGCAAGAAAGACCTTTCTCTACAATTTATAATCTAAGAGTGTTTGCTGGAGTATTAAGACATTAAATGACTCTCCTAGGATCATACGTCCAGTGTAGGTCAGAGACAAGATTTGAACCTAGGTCCTCCAGGCATTTAAATAGGCTCTCTATCCACTAAACTACACTATATGAAGTGTATAAAGTAGCCTCTTTCTAAAAGGAAATGCAAATTACTACATAATGCAAAGCACTAAATTTTTATGTCTATGACAAATGTTCTAAAAAAAATCACCTTGTGATATAGTAAGGAACAGAGCCACTTACCAATGTGTATCCTAGGACAACTCCAATGCCATATATCTAAAAGGGCTTCTGTCTATGACCATAGGAAAAAAATCAGTTGCCAGTGAACAAAAATTATCCTGAGAATGGTCTCATGTCATGTAGGCAAAACAAAATAAAGAAAAAAAAAACCCTGAAAGGTGGGATTAAAGGGGTTAAGGTTAGGGTTAAACTAGTCAAACAATAAAATTCCTTCTAATGTTAACTTACTATGATTCTGTGAAACCAAAATTTTTATATTTTAGAAACCACACAGCTATTGGCAGGGGGCAGCCAGGTGGTATAGGGGCCAAAGCACAGGGCCTGAAGTCAGGAAGACCCATCTTCCTGGGTTCAAATCTGATCTCAGATACTTATTAGCTCTGTGAACCTGGGCACGTCACTTACCTCTGTTTGCCTCAGTTTCCTCATCTATAAAATGAGCTGGAAAAGGAAATGGAAAACTATAATGTCAAAGTATCTCTGCCAAGAAACTCTAAATGGGTTCACAAATAGTCACACAGGACTAAAAACAACTAAATAGCACCAACAAGCTATTGGCAGAAATGGAGAAGGAGTAGAGAATGGGGCCAAGTTTCTTCAATCAGAAAAACACTAATGGTTATCTTTAAAACACACAGAGAGACATGTACACACCTTCAAATTTGCATAAAATCTTTTTTAAAGTACCACAAGATGGAAGAGCAATTTGATCTCAGGTGGCAACAGGCATGAATACTGAAATGCTTGAAATGGGCTGTTCAAAAATAAAACACCTATATTTTCTAGCCATGACATGATACATTCTATCTAATGCTGGCTTATAAAAAATCACTTTAATCACTTCGATGGAATTTTAATTTTTACACTGAAAAAATAAAGGCCAAATGAGTTTGTTGACTCATTCCAAACAACTAGAACACAGCTGCTACTATGGTATTCCAATTTGATTTTTAAATATTTTTTTAAATAAATGTTGATTAAAACCCATGTGTTAAGCACTTACTACAAGCAACAACCATGCTAGGTGCCATGGGTACAAATACAAAAAGGGATCAGTCACTAACTTAAAGAAACAATTCACACTTTTTTCTAAGGTCCAAAACTTCATATTGAATAGAGGTACAAAAGATACACTGAAAAAACTTTACCACTTGCACATTTAGTTCTTTTAGTGGTAAAGCAGATATCATATAAGTACTAGCTAAAAATTTCACATAACCATAGTTAATTCTACCAGAGAAAAAGATCAATAGAAGAAAGTGGTGTATTTCTATGTAACTCATGTACATAAAACAAAGTTTAATTCATAGATCAAGCCTCCTGAAGAAATACATTATAATGTTCTTAAACATGTTAATTTTCCTAAAAAGGTTCTATTTCAAATGCTCCTACATAACAACGTACAATTTCAAATGTGACTTCAAAGTATCCATTTTAAAAGTTTTCACTTTGATTTGGGACTTGGCAGGGAATCAGGTACAGAAAGGAGAAAGACGAGAAAGGTCAAACTTATTTTAAATGTACCCTTCATAAATAAGTGATTAGCATGTAGTAATAATTTTTTATTCATTAATAATAATAATAGTAGTAGTAGTAATAAGTAGCATTTATATAGTGCCTTAAGGTTTGCAAAGTACAAGTGGTATCCCATATTATCATTTCACTTGTGATTATTGCTTCTAAACACAATGGTTGTGGGGCAAAGCTTTTGCTAATTTATCAAAAGAGATGTGAATATGAACACAGATTACATAGATGGAGTCATAGAATAATTGAGTTTGAAAGAACTTAGAGACTATCTCATCTACCCTACTTAGTTTATAGATGCAGAAACTGAACCCCAAAGAAGTGAAAGGGCTTGCTCAAGGTCACACACAGAGATAGAAGCTGAGATGATACCAGAGTCCAAGTCATTCATGAAGAATCAGGGAATATTAAAGGTCTTCCATTAGGGAGTGCCTATAACTACTGACAGCAATGCAGCTGGAAGAATGAAGTGCCTTGGCCCTTGTTAAGAGAATTTTCTCTAGTGTATTCAGTCTGTTTCTATTATGTCTTCACTAAGACTGACTTTGGATCACTGGAGCAAAGCTGTATTGTAAGTTATCGTTTCATTAGCAAATATTAAAAAACACACACACAAGTACTACTATAGCTTTAAAATAATTAGCCTAAAACATGGCTGCACTGTGCCAATCTGAAGGGAAAAAAGATTCTTAGTACTTGCTCCAGAGACTGCCATTTGGATAATTCTATTAATTCTACTTTCTTTGTATCCTTTATACAGATTTCTTCTAGTCCATGCTTTGGTCAGGCATATATCCCAGTCCAAATCAATTAGAAATTCATTAGAAATGAATTAGAAACAATTAGAAAACCACGGATGGAAGGACTTTATATTAATCCCTATGATAAAGGGATAAAAATTCATATTAAATAGCTAGGCATTTAGTGAATGTTTGTTGAATTGCAGTTACTTAAACAGAATTGAACTGAATTCAATGGCATCATGAGCTGTTGTGGCCAAAACAGTTCATCACTGGTGGTCAGTCTTCCATCAATAAGTGTCTTTGAATTAAGGTTGGCTGGTGCTCAGACAAGTATTTGTCACCAAGCCCACATTCAAAGCACGTGCAGCTTAGTAAAGGTTGCCAGCTCTTGCACTACACTAGAATAGCTTTCGAGGATCCAGGGTCACCTCGACACCATGAGGAGGCAGCAGAGAAGGACTCCAGTGGAGGACACTTTTTAGTAATTATTCTTAAAGATCATAACATTGTTAAAAGATGTAAACTGCATCTTTTAGTTGACTATGGGCTGTCTTTGGAGGAAGAAGACCCCACTCTACTGGAGATCTTCAAGTAAAGGGAGTATAACATCTTGTTGGATACAATATAAAGGAGAATCTTATTCAAGGATAAATTGGAATCTAGGTACATAGTTCTTTTTGAACTCTGATTCCATGATTCTAGATAAAGTAGAGCATGACATGCAAGGAAAAGTATAAACTGTCATCTTAAAAAAAAAAAAAGATCCTATATCCCCTCTTAAAATGCTCCAGATTTGGTAGCAATGTGACTGAAATTATGTGATCATTTTAATGCGAGCTTTGCCTCTATGTTGAAATCATATTGAATTGGAATCCAAAGTTCTGAATTGATTGACCATAATATCCCAAACTACACAGAACTATTAGGACATGAATCAGAACTTCCCCTAACATGTCAATAGGACAGATATGAATTTCCTCATGATGTCTGAAACAAAGTCAGATTTGCAGTTCAGCCCTATTCCCTGTGGAAGAGAAAGTTCTATTCCTGTCAAATGCCTCTAAGGATAAAATTTAATTTCCTGAGCTGAGACCTCCATGTTTGCGCAGCTACAACAACCCCCACCTCATATGCATTAACAACTAAGCTGAATTTGAGCATTTATCTTTAAAATAATTTATCTCAGAAATGAACAAAATTTTGCCAACTTCCTGTTGCAGAAACTCCACAGAACTAGGTATTCCAAAACAGCAATGACGGTACCTCACTTTATCTACATGTTGTAAGGTTGGGGTGATTGATTCACTCAACTCCACCCCCACTTAAAGTAAGTGATAAACTACCCAAGCAATTGGTTTGATCATAAGCCTTACACTAAGTGCTTAAAGGCCTTAAAACTAGAGTTATATTCTACAGCAATCCTATTTGAATAGGCTGTAGAAACTTGCCCACACCTCAGGAATCTTCTATAGGATGGATTCTAGAAATTGAAGTAAGTGTGGATTTCTAGAACACCCTTGAAGAGCAATTGCCAGGAAGGTGGGGGATGGAAGGGTGATGGAGAAACCTGGGTTTCGCCTTTACACAAGGTTCTTCCCTCCCCCTTGTCTTTGGCCAAAGGAGGATCATTTGAGGGTCTGGGGGATGCTAGACCTCCCAACTACCCATCTTGTGTCACAGCAACATCCCCAGGTCAGCAAATGGCAATGTCTGCATCAGGAGCCAAGGACAGCTTCATGAAAACTTAACATGCTGACTTCAAGAAAACTTTTGGAGCACCTCAAAGATCGGAGAAAAGGATTTCAAGCAACCAGAAGCTGTGAGTTACCCGTTTGCTACATATGCTATTTAATCTTAAACATACTTTCTCCTATTTCCATCGGACTTTGTCTATTTGTGGGAGAGTAGGTCATAGACTCTGACGTGGAAATGTTTTGTACCAATTTTTCTCACTTTTTCATCTTAATACACCTTTCTAAAATCTAAGGATGAAAGACAGTGATAATATTGGGGAGACACACTAGTGGGAACACAAGTCAACAGCACCCTAATCCCTCAGGGAATAACCATAGAATCCTGAGGAGGCAATGTAGTAAAGCTCTGAAGATCTGACCCATCTTTGGGAGTGGGAATTGAGATAAGAATATTCTCAGAAATTATGTGAGCTATAAAAGTATTATTTATTACATTAGTATTATTTACTATAGTTTTTAAATGGTCAGACATGTCTTACATCACATAGAGGTGGAACAACCAAAACTGATAATAAAACAGTAAATAAATAGAATTAAAACAGTAAATAAAGTATGGTCATACCCACATTAATGTGTGTTTTATATCACTTGTGAAGACTAGAAGCAATGTCATGCAAAATTTGTTCATGGTCCATTTTATAGATGACAAGTATAAATGGTTTGAAATACTCCCTAGTCAGCTGTTACTGGGAATATATTTTGACTATAGATAAAGGCAAGGTGAAGCAAAGGGTGAGAGATACCTGGATAATTCAGTCAATTCAAAAAAAAATGGTCTAGAGAGTTAAGGTATAAAACCACCACCACCCTCTCAATTCCTTTTCTTTAACAGAAAAAGTTTGCTTTCTTTTTATTTTCTTTTGGTGGGGATGGTGGTATCTGGATCATCTAAATAAACATTTCATTTAATTCTGTTTCCATAAATGGAGCCTAAACATTTCAAAGACTGACAATCAAGTTCTAAGGACAATAGTAATGAGTGAAACAGGTCACTTGCTGCCAACTTAATTTTTTATAGTAGTGGGAGTGAATCCATAAGGACATATGGACAGTCTCCAAGTAGTACCAGAATGGTAAATGCCACTGCTCTACAAGGTGGAACATTCTCCATCCAATAAAAAAAAGTGTTGCTACTTCCCCTGACATTACAACAAAGAATTGATGGATGGGCTCTCTGTGCACTGAATAGATTTCTGTTGAGTCTACATTCTGATACTGTTTCATACTAATGTGTGTAAATAAGCAGCACTGACTCCTTAATTTGCTCATATTAATAACAGCATCATTCAGGACTCCATTATAAGGAGATGCCTCCTTCAGGGTACCTGTTGAATTGCTAGTTTCATGTTTCATATTAAAAAAAACTGATAAACCTCAGCAAAATATACATAGGTAGGAGTTTTTAAAATAAATTTGCATGAACTATAAAGATACATATATGTATATAGACAGGTAGATTTTTTTTTTTAGCAATATGAGTTTGAATCTATACCTGTCAATGTTTAGATCAATTCCATCCATAAATGCTTCTACCTGATGGTGTGATGATTTAATTAGGATTCCTTTAATACAGTTTATTGTGACCACATGTCACAAATGTTACCTGAAGGTCCCCAAAAAGTAGTTTAATGCTTTGCTACAGAAAAAGCAGTTTGTGAGACTCATGTGGAGGCGAGTGGACAGAACACAATGTAATTCAACAGATATACGAATCCTGCCAAAAGCAAAATAGACTATTAGGGTCTGGAGTAACTGGGAAATGAACAGTAAATTCTGTAAGAGAAAAGAAGAAAAGGCATTGCTGCAAGCCATGTGGGCAATACTGTGCTGCAACAAATTGAAAAAATGCACCGAGAAGAATGTCATTTCAACAAAGCCACATCCAAGAATTCACTCCCTGGGAAATCCCCAAGCTTAGAATGTGCAAACAAGGATGTCATGAGGACCATACAAGACATGTCCTACCTTTAAAATACAATCAATCTATTTCCTTAGAAGTTGTTGTGATTTTGTTTGTTTGCGTTAAGTTTTAAAAACAACAACAAAATATCCTCATTTGGATTTTATTTTCAAGGTTGTTCTGTTTTATCACTCACTAAATTAAGCATTTGCAAAGAAATATGTTAATGGCGTTGTCCTTGTATCAAGTTTAGTGTTTTGCTGATTTGAAAGCAGGCATTACTTTAATTTTCTCTCACAATGTGAAATACCTGCTTTGAGTCTCACATCTGGGATGATATAATGATAGACTACTGCCCCTTCAGAAAAAACACAAATTGGGACATTATGAAAGCCTGGCTTCTTACTTAAGATTAGCCTTTGCTTGTACAAACAAGGTAAAAGTCCAATTAGCCATTCTGAGCAAAACTGGAGGGCTGCCTTTTGTGGATGGGCTTTCCTATTCTAAACCCTATAATCCATAATGAGGCCTGTTTTGCACTACTGATGCTCTCCATTCAGAAAAGTCCAAATACCAGGCTACTAATGAGGAAGAATTTAAAATGTGAACACCGTGAATGGAGCATGGTATTGGGAAAATTGGCTCACATTAAAAGATTTAAAGACTTGGCTTGTTCTGGTTGGCCTGCCAGGTCTAGCTAATTAATAATTTTTTAAAAATCTGATAAGAAACTAACTTCTCACATACCAAAGGAGAACTTTGAATTGCTATCACAGCAAGGAAAAAAATACAAAACTTGAAATGGCTTAAAATAAAAACAATGGAATTTCATGCTATCATGTATTAATCTACACATTTTGTACCCTGGATATTACCGAAGTTATGTCATATGGAATAGACCCAGCAGAAAGCATAAGAAAATTGCACATTGGGAATTTTCCCAATGCAAACCTGTGGCCCAGTTACTAGAATAAATGCAAAGTTTCTATCAAAGAAAAAGTGAGGCAAAATCAGCACTGAGAAGTTCAGAGGTTACTGAACAGCTGCCAAGGTAGACAGTGGTACAAAGCCTTCCATATCCTAAAGAGTGAATTCATAGACAGAGGTTGCTTATCAGATGGGATTCTAATTACACACTATCCTGAAGTAGAGTAACAAACAACAGGCCCTATGCTTCTGTGGGGATCTTCAGTATGAGATAACCATGATATCCAGCTAATAGAAATCTACATCCATGCTCCCAATATGCCAAATAACAGAATTAGGAGTAAGAACATGGAGTGCCATTTGCAATTCTGCTTATATTGGATCAATTGGTGGAACAATCAGTCCATCAACAAGTATTTAATAAGTACCTACTACATATGAGACACTACTAGGCACTGAGGATACCTACACAAAAACAATCCTTGCCTTTAAGGAGCTTATGTTCTTTTGGGAGAAGCAAAATTACGCATCTAAGCAGATACACCATATGTACCAAGTTAATACAAGGTAATAAGGTAGAGGACCTATCCCCCAGGAGATGGGATCAAGAAAGGTCTCAGGTAGACAAGGTAGCTGGCTATTGAGCTAAGCTTTGGAGAAGGATACGAATCTGAAAAGTGGTTGAAAAGAGACTGAATTCCAAACATGAGGGATAGCCAACTAAAAGGCACAGAGATGGTAGAGGGAATACCATGAGTGAAGGACAAGTGGGCCAATGTGGCTGATTGGTAGAGTATGTGAAGGTGAGCAACAGGTATGTTTTATATTTTTAATTAGACAGGAAACAGATCATAAAGAGATTTAAATGGCAAAAAGAGGACTTTATGTGTGACCGTAATGGCCACAGGGAATCACTGAAGTTTTTTGAGGGAGTGGTCTGTTCAGATATATGTTTCAAGAACTTTACTTTTGCATCTATGTGGAATATCAGATTTGAGAAGGGAGAGAGCAGAAACAGATACATTTTTTCTTCTACTTTGCTCATCCCTTTATTATTTAACAGTGACTACAAGATTGCTCTATCTAAGGAGGTATCTTTGCTACTGGTTACATTATCTGAGAACTTTGGAAATGTTATAGATGATGGAGAGTCTCAAAATACTATTGAATATTAATTGAAAAATCTAAGCCCTTTATATTATTCTCCGTATTTTATTGGCAATAAGGAATGAATAGCTCATACATGACAGCATGTGAATCCAAATCAGTAAAAAAAACAGGCCCTAGAAATAAAAATATTGAAATTGCGATTATATAATAATAAAGGACAACTAGGTATCACAGTGGAGAGAGTGACAGGCCTGGAGTTTGGAAGACCTGAATTCAAATCCTGCCTCAGACACATTATCTGTGTGACCTTGGGTAAGTCACTTAACACTATTTTCCTCAGTTTCCTCATCTGTGAAATGAGCTGGAGAAGGAAATGGCAAACCACACTAGTATCTTTGCCAAGAAAACCCCAAATGGGGTACAAAGAGTCAGACATGACAAAAATGACTGAACAAAAAATTACAAAACTTGATTCACTCTAAAATTCAGACAAACTAACCTCACACTCAGGAAAAAATATCTGAGATCTGATGCTATGTTTGTGTATTTAGGTGGCATGAAGAAGTTGTTGTTGTTATTTGTTCTTCATTCTTAAGAAGGAGCATGACATCAGGAAGGTGATGCCATGACTTGCAGTTGAATTGATTAATTGATTTTAAGTGAGGGAAGGCTATGCAAAGTCACCAGCCTCACTTTCTCCTCTGAAGCCATCTGGGCTCAGTGGCAAGATACAGATCAGGATGACGGGAGATGGCCCTTGGCATGAAGAAGTATTAATTGCATTAATATTTCATTTGGCCTGGGGTCCCTTACTTGACAACAGGTTAACAGCCAAAAGCAAGAAATCATTCCCAAAATGACTATGAGTAGTCGAAATATATAGCATTAGCCTCATGGTGCTTCACTTAAAGGAGAACCTTCTAGACATCCACTAGGAGGCCACTCACTTTTATTTTAGACAAAATTTTAATATATTTTATTGCATGATTTCTCATCTATAGCATATTAGGAGAGAGAGGGACAGAGAGAAAGAGAGAAAGAGAGAGAAGGTTTCTATAATAATGACATTTCTCTAGCACTTTAAGGTTTGTAAATCTTTTTGCTAACTACAACCCAGGGGTCTAGTTAGCATAATTTTTTTTTTCAGATGAAGGAACTGAGGTTTTTAAAGATTAAGTGACTTGCCTATGAGCACACAGGTATAGGTATAGGAGGTGAGATTCAAGCCCAAAATCTCTGACTCCAAATCTAGCCCTATAGCCCCTATGCCATGCAGTCTCACATGAAGACATGCTGCAAGCAGTCAAAAGTGATAGCTGACATTCATTAGAAGGAGAGTTCAGGAAAGTTATAAAAAAAGCCAAGCGAAGAATACCATTTTGTGTGAGGACATTTTGCTACTTCTTATTTTGATGGAATGAAATTCAGATCCAGCTCCCCTTGGACTGAGTCCTGGTTTTGAATTTCAGCTCTGATATTTACTGGTTATGTGACCACTGGCAATTCACTTTACCTCTGGGCCTCAGTTTGCTTATCTGTAAAATGGAAATGATCAACACTTATGTTAGCTATCTCATAGTGTTGCTGTGAGGAATACACTTTATAAAACTTAAAACACTCTATAAATGTGAGTTATGGATCATTAATCCCTATGAGCCACTTTCCTAAATACAGAGGACATCCTACTGACTAGAGAGATCTTTTTGAAATGCTATCCATTTAAAGTAGTAGGATCTTTTGTTGGCGTCAATAAACTTGTGTTCCTTAGCCTTTTTCATTTGAGCTCTCTTCTTGTGTAAGTCTTGTGCATAAAGATATGCATAGTTTTGAGATAAAATAAACCAAAGAAAATCAGCAATTTCATATTACCAGCTAAAGACCATTAGGTGGGATTTCGGGAGCCTGAAAAACCATTTTGTTCATGGTTGAAAGAGAATAAACTATTGAAAGTTTTATGTTTCAGACTTAGATTTCTATATGTCATGTCCTGCAGCATGCTGCTATTATGAATTAATGAAAAGAGTTTTCAGCCCTAAACAGGACACAGCATAACTTCTAAAAGAATGCAAAGTAAAACAAATCGGGACTTTATTTAAAAAGTCAAGGACAATAATGCCAACCAGACAAAAGCATCCAGGGAAATGTCAAGGCAAACATGGCTTCACCACTAAATTCTAACAGTGAGCCCTGGTTTCCTCTGAAGAACTCTTGTGAAGGGACCTAGTCTCCTAGAGGAGGCTTGACTAAAGGGCAAGTCAGAAATCTGGTAGCTTCTAGAGAAAATGAGGAATTTTAATTAATCTTAGTATACTTTTAGAATGATTTTGTACTGAAGTGGATCTGAATGATGTGGGTCCCATAGCATCTGTCTCAGGTGGCCTATGAACTAAGGAGGGAAAAGGACCAGTATGGCACTCCTTGAACTAATTAAAAAAAAAAAAACTAACTGAAGAACACTCTTTTGCCATGAAGCAGCTATGATCACTCAATCAGTGTAGTCCAGACCTGTATCCCTAATTCTGGGGTAGGGAGTGAACAAGCAACAGCAGCTGCAGAGTGGGAAGGCAGTTTCAAGGCCATTGACTTAGGTACATGGCTCTTTTTGTGATATTCAAGAGAAAAGATGATAGAACTTTTCCAGCCTAAACAATTCTTCCACCAGCCAATGAAGAGGAATAGCTGAAGGTCATAGAGAAAGAGTGGTGATGGAATATGATTTCCTCTAATCTAATTGCATGCATACAGGTATACAATTTAATTCTAGTATGCCAGATTAAGATATTAACCCAATTGTGCTCATTTTATCACCTTGAAAAATAATTGCATTTAATTTGCTCAAGTGCTAAAAGAATAATATATTCCAATGTCAATATGCCAAATCTAAAGCTTTTCATATGAAAAGCATCTATTTATAAGGATTTTAATAAGACTGGAAAACAGCCAATGAACATTTCAAACAGACCTGGAGGCTTAGCAAGTAGTAAACTGAGCTGGCATGGAAGAGGTCTATGTTAATGAAAACTCAAAACTCTTGTTTCCTAACTATTCATGATTGGGAAATTATAGTTTAAGTCTCCAGAGGCTTCCAGCACCCTGTAATAGGCCAACTATAATGAGAAACTGATACCTGTGCACCCAAGCATCACGTGAGCATTGTGCTATGCTACATATAAAGGCAAGGCAGATTAACAAAATGAAGAACAAAACACAGCAGCACACAATGAATGGGCAAGTCAAATCCCCACGAATCTATTCACCCAGGCATAATACCCTAAATCCCTTGGGAAAAAAAAGTCAGAAACTGGTTTCTGCATTATGGCCAAATATAACTGGTTTAACATACCATTTGACGGTAATATATGAGACAAATACACTTTGCTTTTGTTCCTATAAATAATCAAAAAGCTCTGTTTCAAAGGAGCAAATATTTGATAAAAATAAGAAAAGTCAATGTGAGAAACATTACTATATGTCTCAAAACTACAAAGCATTGGAAGCAAGGTGAGTTTTCTGCTATTAGATACTTTGGTTTGGGCCTTCCAAAAATTTTGATTGATTTTTCACTTTAATTCATATGGAGCAGTCTTCTATATTATAGCAGCTGTGCAAGCCATTGATTTATACACACATACACACACACACACATACACACACACTCACACACACACATCTATCCATTTCACAGGGAATATTCACCAAATCCTTATTTAATAGTAATGTCAGAGTTTCCAAAGAATTAGAGTTGCAGATGGTCACCCGAAGGCAATAGAGAAGCATATGGTGGCCATTAGTATGAGGTAGCATGTTAGGAATAAAGACTTACATGAGATGCAGCATAAATGATACCATGACAAAGATTTATGATTGGAAAAGGAATTGGGCTGGTTATATAGAGAGGGTAAAGAATAAATGATGGATAGCTCACATGCTCTATTGGTGACCAGACAGTATCGAGATTTGTAGAGGAAAGTCCCCAGTATAAAGAGTGGACTTTCTGTGAAAGATTTATGGAATAGCTAATATATGGATAAGAGTTGAACAGAAGAAGAAGATACGGATGAGCTGCTCTTTTTACTATTGCAGACAACAGGCACATTAATGGCATCACAAATCTATGTGAGTACCAAAGAAAGCACATTTTGTAGGTAGAATATGTGCTTTCATATTAAAAAATGTTTGTTGATATGAAAATGACTACATTC
Organism: Vombatus ursinus; assembly: GCF_900497805.2. Lineage (NCBI taxonomy): Eukaryota > Metazoa > Chordata > Mammalia > Diprotodontia > Vombatidae > Vombatus > Vombatus ursinus. The sequence goes on from NW_020954619.1 coordinate 10,376,841, forward strand.
AGTTCTTCCTTGCCATATGGGCTTTATGTTATATATTCATTCATTTGATCATTTTTTTAAGACTTTCTTTTTGAATAGGTAATCAATATGCAAAGATCTCTCCTAGAGTCAATCATTTGGATGTGTCAGAGTCATAGAAGGCCTGACTACCTTCCTTTCTCCCATAAATGTACCCTGACAGCTTATTGGGAAAATTTGGCCAAGAGCATGGTTATTTATATGCTCTTGATTGAAGGATAAGACTCTTCCCAGGAAAGGCCATCCCTTTCTCCAAACATACATCTTTGGAAGGGATCATAAGGTAATAAATCTATAGCCAAAAGGTACTTTAAATCTCATCCAATCCAACTCTTTCATTTTATAGTTGATCATATATAGTTGAATGCCCAGAGGGCCTAAGTGAGTCACCTTAGGTGACATATAAAATAAGTAGCTGAGATGACTGAACTCAGGTCTTATAACTCAATATTTAGTGCTTCTCTCTCTCTCTCTCTCTCTCTCTCTTACAACATGCTGCATGAAGGAAGGAAGCACATACGTGGTAAATCAAGCAGATCAACTGTGGTAATCCATGGAGGAACAATTGTCCTAGTCAAGTAGCTATCACTTTATTCTACATGGAATTTTAAAAAAAATAAAGGTATAGATGAAAAACATATATGAAAAATCTCAGAGGAAAAATAGAAGCTGGTCAAGATACTCTACTATATTCACCAAAAGTGTATTTTTAAGTAGGAGTTTAATTTCTATTCAATAATATTTTATTCCCAACTTGAGTAGTCTCATTTGAATAAATACCACATTGAATATGTACACAACTGCATGCCTTTTCCTACTTCATTCATGGTCCATAAGAGCAAAAGAACACTTTCTAATCCTCCAATCCAACTAGCATTTATTAAGTTACTACTACATGCAAGGCAACATGCCAACTTCTAGGGATACAAAGACAAAATGGGAAAAAATAAAACAAAACTGTCCCTCTCCTCACAGAGCTTTCCATTCACTGAGAAGATCCAACATGTAGACAGATAAGTATATGAACAATTATTGGGAGAGGAGCACTAAAATGAGGGGGATTGGGAAAAGATTCTTTTATGAGGTGACAGAAAAGAACTAATTCTTAAAGAAATTCAGGAATTCTAAGAAGCAGAGGAGATGAAGACGGAAGCATTACAGGAATTGGGGGTCACCTGATGAGAGGGCAAAGAGGTGGGAAAAATGGAGCACTATGCCTGGGGAGGAGCAATTAGACTAGGCTGGCTGGAATAGAGAAGGTGTGAAAGGGCACAAAGACAGGTTTGAAAACAAGAATCAGTAAGTATTGGAAATTGTTTCATAATGAGATATTTGAATTTATGTGATAGGTTTATTCAAACATTCTTTCCACTACATACTTCCACCAAGAGAAAAAAACAAGTGCTTTGTTTTCAAAACTAAGTACTCCAATGTATCTCTCAACTTCCAAAAGGCATCAACATTAGAATCTTAACATTAGCTATAACCCCCTATCATGTCTCTGAAACAAGAGGATAGAGGAATGGCTAGAACACAGTACCAGAAAATTTTGAAAGCTTCCTTAAGAAGAAATGATTTTTGGAAAAGACTGAAAGTAATATTGCTTAGCCAGCTTTCATTTGTTTGGTTATACTCCCCCAGGAATATAGACTTCAAATTATTTTTTAAAGATAAATCCTAATTTGCTTAAGTATTTTCTTCTTTATTTATATAATTGCTATTTCTTTCACTTTGTATGCTGTAGTTATTCATTTTTTCATCATTTTACACAACTCAAATGCAACTGTATTTCATCAGAAGCCATAATATAATGATTATTTTAAGGCCAGCTCCCTATATAACATAATTTAGCTCCATTACCCAATTTGTCCAAGCATTCTGCATGAGACTAGTCTGTAATAAAAAGCACTTCAATCCATCTCCTACTTAAATTGTATCATAATTTTCCATCCATAACATTAGTGTTGGGGGTGGTGAAGTCAGGGTAGGAGGGAATATTTGGAATTATCTCAAAAATAAGGCCTACTACTTTAAAATATATCTCAGTGACAGAAACAAGTATGAAAAAGGACTACTTTCCTTTTCCAAAGTTTTAGAAATTTTGCAAATGAAGATTTCTATTTGACTATAACAAGAAGATGAAGTAAAACATGTATACTGCTATAAGAATATTTAAACCTTTATAGACACTTTTAAAAACTTTGAAACCATTCTGCAACCTATCTTGGTTCACTCCTGGAACCATCACTATTTTATACTTTATCATTTCTCTACTATTCCTTTCCTTTTCTGAAAATTCATGTATTATTGACATTTTAATGGCAATTTTACAGACTAGTACATGCACAACTCAGAAATAAATAAAAGCACATCTGGATTGAATATAGGGAGAAAGGCAAATTAATTTATATTCATTATTCATTCAATTGCCATTTTTAAGTACCTACTTGTGTAAAAGCAAGATGCTAGTTATTGGAGGAGATATACAGCTAATTAAGACATGAGCCCTGACCTCATGCAACTCCTCCTTATGAAATATTTATGTATGCCTCATGTACTCATGACCTCATGCACTCCTTATGGAGTACATGATCTGTACTCAAATATATAATAATCATGCAACAGAAATCAATTCCTAAGCATTTATCACATATGCCAAATGCTAAGCACTGAGTCTATACTGAAAGACAGAAATACCAAAACAGTTTCGGCTCTAAAGGGAGCTCATATATTAATGGTGGAGACAAAAAGTAAATAAATAAGTATGTACAAGATGCATACAGGTTAGAAAGGAGGCAAAGGCTCATGGGGTAAAGAGGACTAGGATGGTCTCCTGCAGACAGTGACATTTGAGCTAAATCTTAAAGACTCCAGAGATGTCAAGAGGCACAGGCAAAGAAGAACATCATTCCAGGAAGGGAGAACAGTTGGCGTGTTCTGAAGCTAGCCTGTACCTGCTCATGAGAACTAATCATGAAATATTCAAGGTGAGCTCCTATACTATAGAAATTGGCAAAACCTACAGATCAGAACTTGATTTGTCGTTTTGTTGATTTTCTACACTTAAGAAATTGATGGAGAAAATATTAACAATGCATATCTGACTTAAAAGTGTGTTGTGCATACATAGTCCAGGTGTGAGGTGATGAGATCCTATACCATGTAGAAGCTCTGTAAGTGGAGAGGAAGGGGCATAGAGGACAGATGTGGTAAAGGTAGAAGTGACAACTACATGCATTTGTCTATTTTGTTGGTTTAACCAGCAGTATTTCCCTGAGGCCTGAGTGTGCTGAAGATAGAGTAATCCCTGAGGGCTAGTGACCAGGATTGTAATTCTGTAAAGTACAGAATGGCTGTTATTGACTTGTGAAATATTTTACATAATGTTCTATCCTTACATCGCTCTTATGCAAATGCTAAAAGGAGAACTGAACCTATGTAATAACATGAAATAAGATTAGTTGTTCTGCAAATTTTAGTTCTTCCTCCATGCTTCTAATCACATACTAAATTTCATGGAAATCTTATTAAATTTAATATTACATGTTCATTTAAAACTTAGCAGGTGCCATTTTGTTTCAACATAGTAGAAGACTAAGCACGAAATGAAACTAAGGTATATTTTTATACGTTTTAGTAATGTTTTAAATTTAGACAGCTCCTTTAAAAGTGATTATTGATCAAACATGAAATGTCTGATGAGACATAAGGAACAAAGGCCTTATTTTGTTCAATTAATAATCTATTGACTCAAAATGTTGAGTTACTTTTTGTGTACTTTCTTTGAAGATGCAGATACTAACTCATCTCCTAGAGAAAATGAGAGGAAGTGGTAACCACTTTTAGGTTCATTAATTATTTAAATTCAAGATATACAACATACAATACACCTGGCTTTGTCACTTCTCATCAAAATAAAATTGGTAATTAACATTATTTTGGATATAATAATATTATATTTAACAAACATAGTATAATGATATTGATAATGATGAACACTTCTTGATTTGTAGAAGAAACTTTTCTCATAGTAAGCTCTTAATAGATATTTATCATTTGTTAATTCATTAATTCACTTCAATTCAAAATGAGCCTAGGTTTGCAAGAAAAATTGATGACAAAAGGGTAGGTTTTGTTATTTATTTGTTTTCCAGAAATAATAGGGAAAACAGGGAAATCAAAGAAGGGATGGGACCACTCTTATGGGTAGATGGATAATGCTAAGAACACAGAGAAAAATAGGAGTTTTTCAATTCTCAGTTTGCTTATGTTTTCGGCGCCAAGGAAATAATTTTTGGACCAGAAAGGGCCCAGATTGGGACAAAAAAATCACTAATCGGGAGTTATTACCTAAGATAAGTAGTACCATACTAAAAGCTCATCTAGCATGTCCTAGATAAGTTTGAGTCACTAGGTCCATGTGAACTACATGTTAGGTTCCTAAAAGACGTAGAAGATGTGACTGCTGAGCATTACTAATAATCTTTGAAATACTATGAAGAATATTATCTATATTAGGGCTAGGTAAGGAAGGGGGTGGTGGGGAGAGAGAGATTGGAGTTTTCAAACAGTAAATCAGTGAGATTAACTATAATTCCTGACAAAATTCTAGAAAACGAACTGGTAAACACAAAGTATAACTTGGAAATATTAAGAACAAGTTATGATAGATTAATCCCATCTCACTTTTTGACAGGGTTACTAGACTGGTAGAACAGGATAATACTGTAGATATAATTTGCCTAATTTTTAATTAATGATATGACAAAGCCTTTATTGTTATTCTTATGGACAAGACAGAGAAATGTGGGCCACATGGCAGAATGGTTAGGTGCATTCAGAACTGGTTGAAAGTTTGGAGTCAAAGAGTCATTGTTAATGGTTTGTGTCAACTTGAAAGCAAATTTTGAACTTAATGCTCCAGACATCTCTGCTACTACTATGCTCTTTAACATTTTTATTCATGATGAGAACTTGAAGAGGGGCAATGTGATACCATGCAAAGAGCAATGGATTTGAAGTCAGATGACCTAGATTCAGACAAATTGACCTTGATGTAAGGAAAAACTTTCTGACAATTAAAGCTGTCCCAAAGTGGAATAAACCTGGGGAGGTGGTGGATTCCCTTCACCATCAATCTTTGATCAAAGGCTGGATTACCCCTTCCTTTTCAGGGTGTTTTTGCTCAGGTATGGATTGGATGAAACAAGGCCTCTAAAGTCTTTTTCCATCTCTGAGATTCTGGGATAAGGTGACATCGAAGGTCCCTTCAAGCTCTAAACTCTATCATCATTATTGAAACAAAGACCTGAGGCATTAAAACATGATTTTTTTTCCCTTAATAAAAATGGTTTGACAGCATCCTTTCTCAAGGAGCTTTTAACTATTGAATTCTAAATTATTAGAGCTGGGTCAGGTACTTAGATATCATTTAGCACAATATTAAATAAACGATTATAAATTGCCTGAAGAAATTTGTTTGTTTTAGGTGGAAGAGAAATAAGTATTTATTTCTATTCAACATGTCTTTATTAAGCAAGGATTAATTCAAGGATTTAAAAGCTCTGTTCCCCAAGGAAGAGCAAATGGTTCTCTATAGGTTTTAAGGTTTTTATATATACATATATATGAATATACATATGTGTGTACATATATATATATACACACACATATCTACGTATGTGTAATGTTAAGTCGTTTTTCAGTTGTGTCTGACTCTTCATGACTCCATTTGGGGTTTCTTGTCAAAGATACTATAGTGGATTATCATTTCCTTCTCCAGCTCACTTTATAAATGATGAAACTGAGGCAAACAGAGTTAAGTGACTTGCCCAGGATCACACAGCTAATAAGTGTCTGAAGCCAGGTTTGAACTCAGAAAGATGAGTCTTTCTGACTCTAAGCCTGGCACTCTATTCACTGTACCACCTAGCTATGATACACACACACACATATACATATATATGTATACATGTGCATGTGTGTATGTATATGTACATATGTATATATACATATATATGTGTGTGTCTCACTAGAAGATCCTATAGCAAATAAAACTTTCTGGAAAAGAACTCCAGGTAGAAGAGAGGCTGACTTCTTGCAAGAAAGAATAGTAACTAGATGACCATGTACAGTTACCAGGGCTGGGATGCAGAAGGAAGTCAGAGTAGGTAGGTCCAGAAGTGCTGACATCAAGAAATTAAAAAAAAAATTCTATGTTAACAAAAGAGAGAAGTTACATGTTTACCCAGTACAGAAATGATTGCTGTTCACACCTTTGACTTGGTTTCCCTTCCACTTTTATCCTTGCACAGTCACCCACTTAGTACTCTTGTATTTCAATATGGAAGAAGATGAGAAAAGAGATGGGGGAAATGAGAAAGAAAACTACTGAAAACTATACTAGTAATCAGAAAACAAGGATTTAATTCTTAATAGAGATATCTATTGTATCATCGAATGCCAGGTTGTATTTCTGGGAGAACCTTTCCTCAAACAGGAAGAAAGATTAGTAAACTAACTCAAAGACTTGATGACAGAAGGGGCTCCCTAAGGCAGTCACATCATGTTTTATGTTTCACTTGATGCAGAGGGATTTTAAATGTTACTATATACACTCATAAGATTTCAGTGAATAGATGTAGTGATAAATTCTGTTGTGATAAGAAAGCTCTGAAAATTTCAATGTCAACTGAGTCAAAAGTTTTCAAATAGAAAAATAAGTCATGCATATGCGTCCTCTTTAAGAATATCAGATATACAAAAATCCCAGTTTACAAAACAGCTTAATCAGGGGATTAGTATTCAGAATCCAGAAGGATTCCTTGCTTTCAAAAAGAATTTATTGAAAAAAATTTTTAAATAGTGAACTCCTACAGGACATTGAAAATGTGATTTGATGTACTAAAATGTAAATGACACACAGCTTTTCAGAGACAAACTTATTACACAGAGCAAAGAAAATCTGTATTGGGAATAATGAACTGCAGCTTGCATTTAATACATCATTTAAATTTTTTTTTCCCTTCATTTCAGCAGGAAGGGGGGGAGAGTATATGTCTTCAATGATTCGTATCCAGAAAACACTACAGCTCAAAATTCCCTGCACTTGTAGGATATGAACTCATTATTATTGATGGTCTTTTATTTACATTTCTCATTTAAAAATTAATTTTTTAGGGACTGTCAAAAACTCTTTTAAATTACATTCACATGCATCTATCCACAGAGAGCCAGTAGAATGTTTTATTACTGAGGAAAATATTATAATTATATATCTGCTAGCTTTGCCTTTACCATTGGCTGTAAATGAAGTAAAAAATATCTATTTATTTCAAAGGACTCATATATATTTGCTCCAGCCAGACAATGAAAAACTGAGAAAAAAGCTCATATTCCTCTTCATTGGTATGCAATTCCCAGCTGCTAACAGAGGTAGAGTTTTAACCCTGAAATGGTTAATGACACTAAATCTAAATGGAGACATGTCAAGACAATCAGAATAGATTTTGGATTATAGAGCAAAAAGTAAGAAACTTGCTAATGGATTAGCTTTGCTGCTTCAGTCCTATCTGACTGTCCATTAATGCATTCTGGGTTTTCTTGGTAAAGATACTAGAGTAGTTTGCCTTTTCCTTCTCTAGCTCATTTTATAGATGAGGAAACTAAGGCAAACTGTGTTAAGTGACTTGCCCAGGGACACACAACTAGTAAGTGACTGAGGCCAGTTTGGAACTAGAAAGATGAGTCTTCCTGACTCTGGGGCTGGCACTCTGTCCACTGCACTGCCTATCTGTTCTGGATATGCTTTTAAATTCTACTAATGTTGATATTTATATTATATGTAATATTTATATATCTTCATGTACACGTGCACACACACATACACACACACACACACACACACTTTGATTAAGAAACACCTACTCCAAGATCTATCACAAAATTGTGGCACAGAACTGCATAATTATGCCTCATCCCTGTCTCTGTAGGATGTAAGGACATATCCTCCAAAGTAAGATATAGTAGAAGACTGTAGACAGTAGAGAATTCTCCCACACACAGTAGGAGAAGAAGGAGGAGAAGCAGGAGGAAGAGAAAGAGGAAGAAAAGGAAGAGGTTTTTCAGAACTCCTGGGGTAGTATGATAATTCATTTAAAATAATAATAGTTCTAAATAAAAGCAAATATGAGAATAAAGTATTGTATACTATACAAAAATTGAGCAGTAATTCTGTGAGAAGTCAATTTGCCTTATTACTTTAAACATGTAAAAAATCTCCACTGGTTTCAGTGGCAGTCTTTCTGATTTTTACTATTTAATGTTTATTGAGTTTCTTAGAGGACATAAAAAGGCACAGCCTCAATTTTCAGACCATTTATAGAGACTAAACAAATCAATAGTGCGCTTAATAAATGTTTGTTAAATTGAATTGTGGGAAAAGATACAGGCAACCTCCTTTGGGTCTTTTGATAAAAAAAAATTGAGACAGCATATTATTTTAAGCAAAAACAACAATGGACTGAGAGGCAGGAAACATGATTTCTAGTCCTGAATCTGTAACTAACTTGTGTAACATTTGGCAAGTTTACTTCATCTCTTTGGAACTCAGTTCCATCTCTTATAAAAGGAGACTGGGATATATTATCACTAAAGTCCCTTACAGATGTGATATCCTATGATCTGTCTTTGTATCTCCCACTATAAAATAAAGGGAATTTGACTATGGGAAAAACTGTTGTTCTCAGAGGCAAGAAGACCTCTACCTTTACCACTACTGTAGTTGTGTGACCTTAGGCAAGTCTAGGCAAGAACTGGTAATTCTTTAGGACTTGCCTGGTAAATCAAAAATGGATTGTGTTCCAGGCCAGTTCAGAGAGTACTCACACCAGAACTATTCTGAAACACACACACACACACATACACACACACACACACATACATGCACACACATGCACACACACGCACACATCTCTTCCAATGCCTAAAATTCTACTGCATACACTAGACAAAAAATGGTTTTTTTTAAGGTAAAAACTAAATGACTGAAAACTATCTTTTTTAAAGTGAATGAAAGGTTTCATTTCAACACCTTTGACTCTTATCCCTTTATTACCAAGTATCTTGTGATTAATTAAGAATAATATTAAAGGTAATTAAATCCTACTAATAGTTTACCACTTACTAACTGAGTAACCTTGTTGATAACACTTTTATGAAACTGTTGAATCTAAATTAGGTGCTTTTGAATCAGAGGAAAAGAGACAGGAGATATTTCCCAAGGAATTCTGAACACATTTTAGATGGATCTAGTAATAGTTATTGAAAATACAATATTCAAAAATTCAAGTGGCTGAAAATCTGAAGTGACTAGATAATTCATCAATAACTCCCTTATGGTACCTTTTTTTTTTTAAAAAATCTCAATATATTTCACTTTAGGAAATCCTGTGTTTTCCCTCAGTTCTGCGCTTTTAATAATTAATTCATTTTTCTTACATTGCAGCCAGATTAAAAATCATGGTTTCAGTTTCTCAGTAATAGAATTCTGCCACAGGCAATATGCTGTGCCACAACCTCAGTTACAACTTACAAAAGAGAAGACAACACTTATTTTCTGCTAGAGTCGCTATTTTGTTTTAAATAAAATTGTGGATGGGATATCAGAAGCTAAGTATATAGAGGAAAACTGTCCTCCAAATAATGTCCTACACATCTGTAAGATTTCTGTCAACTGACTAACCATGAATAAATATGATCAGTGACTTTAGGCAGCTGGAGAAAGATGACTAATAATGAAAGCAATAATTGGAGCAGCATGGTATGAGAAGCTGGGTCTACAGAACAACAACATAACCTTTAAAGGCTGAAAAATTCAATCACAAACCCAAATTCACATAATCAAAGAAAATAAGAGTTGGAAGGGACCTGAGAGGTTGTATCACTCATCCTGTCTCTGAACAAGAGTCCTCTCACATGTGATAGATAAGTCATTCGGTTTTTGCTTCCATTGAAGAGCAATCCGTTACTTTTCGAAGGAGCGCAATCTACTGTGGGACAGTCTATTCTAACTTACTGTTTTCCTTATGCCATGCCTAAATTCATCCCTTTGCAATTTCTAATTTTACCTTTCTGGGGCCAAACAGAATGAGTTTATTCCTTCTTCTATGTGACAATCCTTAATAGAATAAAGAAATCATGACTCCTAATTCTTCTCTTCTCCAGGTTAAATATTCCAAGTTTCTGTAAACTGAGACCTCTCACTATCTTGATTGCCCTGCCTTGGACATCTTCTAGTCTAGTAATGACCTTCCCAAAATGGGGGACTCAGAACAGAACACTCAAAGGACTGTCTTACCAAGACTGAGTACAATGGAACTAGCATTTCCCTAGACCAAGACAATCAGCCAATTATTTAGTTCTTTCATATATCCTCACCCCTCCAAATTCATCCACTATTTGATTACATTGACCAAGTAGACAAATTTCTTTGGCATCATTTGGACACAGAAGAAAAGTTATTTCCATTCCAAATTCTGAAATGTTTAACAATTATTATCAAAGTTTTATAAATGGAAAAATTGAGTCATTGCAGCAGTAAGATCCTGATCCAAACATTAAAATGAATTAAGATACTTTGTTGTGAATAATCTAAGATCACTGTACTAAATTTATGTGGGCTAAGACCATAATGCCAAGATATTTTTTCCACCATGTAAAAGACTTAGGAGTTTTGCTTTATAGTGTTCTTTAGTGCAAAGGTGTCAAAAGCACACACAAGCCACTATTCGCCTCTGAACCAATATAAACCAACTTTGCACCCATATAATTTTATATCATTTATTTTACTTGTTGTGCATAGCAACAAAGCAAGTAATCTAAATCCATTTACAAAATCTCTTTCTCTTTCCTTTATTGCCCTCTTCTACCTTCCTTGTGCCCTCCTCATACACACAGAGGAATTTACTGTATATGAATCTACACATGCCAAAAGGAAGAGAAAGGCCACGAGAGAGCAGGAAAAAAGACTGATTATAAGTTTTTTTGTGGTCTCCTCCATTGTTAAACTTCCTTCTCAAAAGTCTCTAGAATGAAAGTACATTTAACAATGACTCTAAACTGCTCCAAATCTTTATTTTTTCCTCTAATAATGGAGATTAAAAAACTAAATTACTATATAAATGTTCAGAAGCATGTTAAAGCCACATCCAATTCTGTTCCCTTCTCATTTAATTTTTTTAAACCAGAAACTTTTTTTACTCTTTCACTAGATTCCTGTCTTCTAAAGTCAGAGTTGTTCATATTGTAACACTAACTGCTAGAATAATAGTCCACTGAAGAAAAATGTCAGCACATGTTATTTTAAGCTCTTATGACTTGAATTAACTAGCTAGTTCAGGATACATAATATCAGAGTTAAAGGGCTGAGACACCCTATACAACCACCTAGAAGCTGTGTTTTGATAGGCTCACAAATAATTAATTGTGCTTCTTTCTTCATGTTTCTGTTGATTAGTTGAAAAGTCCTAGAAAATCACTAATGCAATCATTTTTCTAGTTGATCTGGAACTTAAAAGAGTAGGTACTCAGTAAGAGGAAAGTAAAAGATTCTACAAAAAGGAGACATGCTCCATGCTATGAGCAATTGATCAATATTTCTTTTTCTCTCCTGAAACTCTCAAAAACTCATAGAACAAAACTGTAGAAGTTATCTAGTCCAATCTTCCCATTTTACAAAGAGATGCAGAGAGCTTATGTGATTTGGCCAAAGTCACATCATTAGTTAGGGGCATAGTTTGGCCCAAGATCTCCTGACTCACTTTCTACTTTACTGTTACTTTTCATAATAGAAAAAGCTCAAGAACACAGTACTAATTTTAATCAGTGTGAATTTTATGCCACTACTGATCCTGAATAAACTAGATATCTCATGCTAGAGCATGGTGGTGTAAAAGAAGTCTGGTACTTAAGTGCTCTACATAAGAACAAATTAACGCAGGGTGAAAGAGAGGCTGCATTCCACAGCCACAGCTTTTCAACTATATAAATGAAATGTACTGGTCACATAGGGGACCAGGAAAGATGAAATGGTGCAATGTATTACCACTGAAAATCAATTGGAAGTGCATGTCCTGGTGATGATGGATCTTTTTTATTTTTTTTTTTGAGAAAGATAACTTTTTAAATTACTTAATAATAAGCAAATTATCCTAATTATCTGAAATTTATCTTAAGCTCTGACTTTCCTGTTGTTTTTTTTCAGTAGAATGTCTTTGCATTTTTTTTTTCTTTCTCTTATTAGCTACTTGGTTTTCCCAAGATATTTAATGTCAGTAGCATTAGAAAATTATGTTACAATTTTCTTCTCTAAAAAACAAATTAGTCAAGAGAAGACATAGTATAGTGCCAAGCAAAGTTACTGCTTAGTTACAGCTTCAACTGGCAGGGACCTTAGCAGTCATCTCCCCTTATTCTGAAAATAAGAAACCATACATAGAGAGTATAAGCCACTCCAAGATTTTGTTAGGTTATTTTATGCTCCCTAAGCCATACACATGATTCAAACTCTTTCCCAGTGTTAACTAATGAGATATTGGAGACTTCATAGGAAAAGTAGTGGACTATTCTCATAAAGCACTAAACAATACTCATCCTATTCTTATTGAATCCTGAAAGGGTTTATTTTAATTAATCTAGAGAATTCTCTAATTAGGTGAAATTCCAGATAAAGGCCCCAACAGAACACTTATGTTCAAGAAGACAGAGAAGTCTTCTGGCTGATCTTAAATTGCCTTGTGCTGCATAATCTCATTGCATGCATTATGGGAATACATCAGCAATACAATATCTCATCTGAAGCCAAATGACTGAAATAACCTTATAGGTAACTAGTTCTATTAGCTTTTAGATTATAAAATCCACATCATCCTGACTCAAAAGTTGGAAAGTCTATATATTTTCAATATACACCTTCCTTTTCAATCTTCTGTCATTACTTTCCCATATGCTCCATTTTAGTCAAAATGGTTTACCAGCTCTTCTCATCAATTATATTCCATCTCTCACTTCTTTAAGTATAGAAAAACTGTTCCACTTTTTCAGGAATGTTCTCCCTCCTCAATTCTCTACTTTTCCAAATTCCTCTTTTCTTTCAGAGAACAGCCCAGTTTCTACCTACTATAGGAGGCCTTTCTAATTTTTCTTCCTACCTTTGTCTTGTCATTAGTGTTCTTTACTTCCTGAAATGACTATATGATTTTATATATGTTTGGTATATTTATTTCTGTTCATATTGTACCGCAAGAGACTCTTGGTTTTATCTTTTTAGAACCATTGCCTAGCGCATAGTAGGAGCTTAATTAATTTTTAACTGAACTTAAGCAAAAACGTTTATTTACATAATTGGGGCATATGTCAAATCATGTTGTATACCAAAGAGTTAAATCTATACAGTTTCTCTTCTCTACTAAGCATGCAATTTCTTTTGAAGCTAATAGAAGCATCGTTGGTTCCTGGTTTCAGTGTTCTATGAAGCTGCCCCAACATTCTTTTGCATGGTGACTAACTTACCTAAAAGGACCTAAAAGGGAAAAAAGGCTGAAGACATAGAAATCAGGAAATTATTAAGACACCTTCTTTCTGACCTTTCTTCTTCTGTTCAATTTTGTGACCTCTTTTAGGAAAGGTGCTCATGATAGACTACATGTCGATGCTGTCACTTTGACTAAGTACATTTCTAAAGGGTTCTATATTTGCATTTAATCTTTTATTTAGTCATGGAGACATGAAGTCACCATTTTTAAAACTGTCAAGAGGAATTGGGAGGGAAAAAGTGTTATCTTTCTTCAGCTCCCAGCAAAACGTTGCAAGATAATAGAAAGAGGAGAATATTTCTTCCATTAACCCCTTGACCCTTCAAGTTAATGGCTTTTTGTTCCATACAGATCAACAAACAGGGCTCCATCTGAGATTCTAAACTATAGGTAACCTAAGGAGTAAGGTCTCTGCAATTACATGGAAAAGTTTCCTAGAGCTACACTGATATATAATACATTTAATGTAACAGGCAGTCTGTCTACAAAGTTTGCTAGGCAGAATAGCCACTCTCCACCCAGATTCATTCATAACAATAAATATTGTAAACCTGGACATTGGTATTTTCAGTGTAAAAATGTGCCAAATACATATTTACCTTCTAACTCGACAGAATAAATGAGTTACCCTTATTATGATCTGTTCTGTTATAAAAGTTACATTTTCAATATTCAACATGAAATTCAAAATCTTATGTCATGGTTAAAACATCTGGTGAACATTTCAAAAATAATTTTGAATCAGTTTTCTAGAAGAAAACAAAAGCAATTATAATTTGCATAATTAACACAATTAGCATATTTTAAAAGATGTTGGAAATAGGTACGATGATAATCAAAATTACTATCACTTCTACTTGTTTTTTTTAAAACATTTTAAGAAAGTACTTGAGTCCCAAATCTTTTAAAGTCATATAAAACCTTGGTGGTTTAAGAACGAAATTTAAAAAAAGTTTCATTTCTTCAAGGTAAAATTCTACTACAATTGTTTTGAAGCTGAGAATTTATATAACCTTTATCATCATTGTTACCAAATTCTTCTTGTTTGATGGTGTTAAATAGAAACAGTCTTAGGATAGGTCATGCTCTTGCTGTTATTCTTTTATATCCAATGTTTATGGATCATTGTGCAGGTAGTACTTTTTATGGTTGAGTAAAAATATTAGGATGTAAGCTCATCTTTTCTAGGCTTACTCAGATCAACTTTGGTTCAACTATAGAAACAGACAGGATAATTGAGATCATTTACATCTCATCCTCTTTCCACATGATTTGAATTTCTGCTAGTTTTTGAAAGTTTTTTTAAAATTCTATGCATCTTGGAAATTATGAACATTGGAAAGGTGACGTGTTGTGAAATGTTTATCTTAAGATCTTACGATTCAATATTAGATGAGGAAAACATTTTATTTACTGTCATCTTCATCATCATCATCATCACCACATTATCATCATTTTTCTGTACTCCAGCCTCAGACTCATGCCCCTCACCCAAACCACTCTTCTTTTTTACCTTTTGATTCCTATATATGTTACATCCCCAAGTAGAATGTAGTTCCTTGAAAGCATGGACTGTCTTGCATGTTTGTATTTGTATCTCCAGTGCTAAATGCAATGCTTGGAATATAGTAAGTGCTTAATAAAAGTGTTTTGATTCATTCATTCAATCAATCAATAATAATTGTAATGTGGTCTATAGTAGAAATAATCACAGGACAAATCACGATCCTGCTATTATTCTTTTATATTTAATGATATATAGACAACTGCACAACTGGTGGGCTTTTTAAACTGCTTTTTTAATAGTTATAAGTAAGTATTAGGATATAAACTCATGCTGTGTAGGCTCCATACTACTCCAGTATCATATAAGGTAATGGGGATGAAATATACATAATAATGTTCCTACATGCTTTTGATATCCCCTATTAGATCTCTACATTTTGAAATTTTTTGTGCATGTCATCCTAGGATTATAAATATTTAGTGTTGCAACATCTATTAAAATTTTTCTTAAGTTTATCATCATCATCATCATCATTAGATCTGAGTACAAAAAATCAAATATTTTTAAGGGAATATTTTTGTTCCAGAATCCTTGAAATAATTACAGTGAAGAAAAAGGACATATTTGTAAATGTTCAAATATTTCTGAATTCTTAAATTACACATGCTAAAGATACTATTTTACCTGGATGTTGATAGATGAGAATACTATATGAATATATACAAAAAAGAAGAAATCTCAAATCTACACTGTTATTTACTAGGATAAAAAAAATCAGCTATTATTTCTGTTTACTTCCTAAATTACATGTACATATTTTTATTAGCACTATCAATTAATATATATTGAATGCTCATAGTATAGCAGTGCTCTACTGTTTATACAGGAGACAGGTCTTCCTTCAATTTTTTTTAAAGAAACTGTATTTTAGTTAATTGTTTTCTGCTGAATCACTGTCCGTGTTTTTTTCCAATTAATAATAAAGCAAGAATTAACAGTATATAACACATTATATAACATCCCTGTGAATCTGATTATTTGAAATCTCAATGAATCAATTCATATAATCATATATTAGATGAAAACAATGTGATAGCTTTCAATTATTTACTTGTTCCATGTGGAGAAAGGGCCTGCCAGCCATCCTCTTCTCTAACATTAACTGCCACCAAAGGGAAGATATACCCATGAACCCAGGGAATAACAGCTGTGTTCTCTACCCCAGTCACCAGACCTATTGTCACTCAGGAAAGAGAAAGTCTTAGGGACATAAACTTGACAACTGTGTCTGCAGCTATTACAGCTGCTAAAGCCCCAGTAAAGAAAGTTCTAATCACCAAAGTCCTGAGCATCAGAACATCAAAAACAGATAAAGATTTATTCATAGAAATGACTCTGAAATTACCATCTGCCTTCCAAGGGCATCTTAAGGAACAATAGGCTTTTCTATCTGACTTGAAGCTGAAACCTCATTTACGCATTTTTTCCCACCTCCCCTTCCTTGAAACCAAGAACTATTGTAACTTTTCTATCTGTATTTCCAGTGCTTAGCATAGTGGCTTACACATAGTAAATGCTTAATAAATTCTTTTTGATTTAGTCAAACAAGCTCCTATTTTTTAATGTTATATTTAATTTATGTAATAAAACAAACATTTCTATAACAGTATAATAAAAAAGATTGCACATGAAATTATAAATCTACTGTGCACAACTTGCTTCTCCTTTCAAACATAAAACAAAATTATCATGTAAATTTCTTTTTTTTCTTCTCTCCCCCCCCCGCCCTAGAGATGGATACCATCAGACACAAATAGGCATGTGTGTTTGTGTGTGTGTGTGTGTGTGTGTGTGTGTGTGTGTGTAAGATTATTCTATACATACTTTTATTTATCAGTTCTTTCTCTGGATGCAGATTGCATCTTTCTTCATATGTCCTTGAGAATTAATTTGGGTATTCATAATAGTCAAAATAACTTATTCATTCAAAGTTATTCTTAAAACAATATTGCTGTTACTGTGTACAACGTTCTCTTGGTTCTGCTTTTTTGCTCTTCATTATTTCATGCAAGTCTTTCCATGTTTTTCTAAAATCACTGAGCTCATCATTTCTTATAGCACAATAGTATTTCATCACAATCACATACCACAATTTGTTCAGCCATTCCTCAATTGATGGGCATCCCTGCAATTTCCAGTTCTTTGCCACCACAAAGAGAGCTGTTATAAACATTTTAGAACATATAGGTTCTTTTCCTTTTTCCCTAATTATCTTTGGAAATAGGCCAAGAATCTCCTATTGCAGATTGTATGATCATAGATAGAATAATGATCAATCCCAAGTCAGCAGGATGTTGAAATGGTTTAGGCATATAGAGGCATACCTCATTTTATTGTATTTCACTTTATTGTGCTTCACAGATATTGGTTTTTTTTCTTTTACTAATTGAAGTTTTGTGGCAACCCTGCATTGAATGAATCTATCAGTACCATTTTTTTTCTAATAGCCTGTGCTCACACTGCATCTCTGTGTCATATTGTGGTAATTCTAGCAATATTTCAAACTTTTTTCATTATTATTATATTTGTTTGGGTGTCTGAGATTAGTGATCTTTGATGTTAGCATTGTAATTGTTTTGGGGCTCCATGAACTGAGCCCATATAAACTGGTGAACTTAATTGATAAATATTATGTGTGTTCTGACTGCTCCACCAACCAGCTGTTCCCCTATCTTTCTCACTCTCCTTGGACCTCTCCATTCCCTGAGACACAGCAATATTGAAGAATATTACATAAACTTAGCTGATAAAGCAGTACCAGGGTTTGAGAAGATTGACTCTAATTTGAAAGTTCTACTATGAGTAAAATGCTATCACACAGCATCTCATGCTACAGAGAAATCTTTCATGAAAGGAAGAGTCGGTCAATGCAGCAAACTTCATTGTTGTCTTATTTTAAGAAATTGCCACAGCCACCTCAACCTTCAGCAACTGCCATGCTGATCAGTCCCTAGCCATCAACATCAAAGTAAAACCTTCTACCAGCAAAAATATTATGACTAGCTGAAGGTTCAGTTGATGGTTAGTATTTTATAGCAATAAAGTATTTTTAATTAAAGAATGTACTTTTTAAGACATAATACTATTGCACACTTAATAGACTACAGTATAGTATAGACATGACTTTTATATGCTCAGGAAACTAAAAAATTTGTGTGACTCACTTTATTGCAATATTCACTTTATTGCAGTGGCCTGGAACAAAACCCACAATATCTCCGTGAGGTATGCTTGCAGAAGGATTCAAAGCATAGCAAAGCTAGAAATATGTCAGGACATGTAGAAACTCTTGCTCAGTACATTCTGAAGGAGAATAATTTTATTCAAACCTAAGCTCAATACATAACTTGTTCTTACTCTTTTCATGCTGTATTCTTTTGAATATAAGTGAAATTCATTTCAAGAAACAGTGATTAAGGGCCCAATGTGTTTAAGAGCCTGGGGATGCAAAGATGGCTTTCATAAATAGTCTATTTTCAAGAAGCTTACAATACGACAGCCTCTCCCCAACACATCCCTGAAATTTCAAGGATCTTGCAGTTTAAAGTTGGTCTTATATATGTATATATGTATGTGTGTGTATATTATATAACTGCAGCATAAGCAAAAATTTAATGATTGCAAAGATGAAGGCCAGACAAAATTATATGGAGAAACTAAATAAGAAGAAATTATATTTAGCTAAAGCCATGGAAGGGAGTTGCAGGAAAATCAGGGAGGATGGTATAGCAGGGAAATCTATCAGGATATAACTATTTCCCCCCTTGAGGATACTAGAGTCTAGCATTATAAATAATATTTGCAGGTCAAAAAGAAAATACTCAATAGCCCACAAAGTTCTGACATTGTACACAAAAATGACATTACTCACCTAATAAAATCTGTGCTGTGAGGTTTTTTTTTTTCATTAATGGCGATAGGATATGATAAGTAACCCACATTTTTTTACATAGTTTTCTAAGATCAATGGATGCATTTGGTTGATGGCATTTGCTTATGATATGATTTAGAAATAAGTGTAATATTAACTTTAATATCAGTTCTATTGAACTACTTTTCTGTTTTTTTTAACAAGTATTAAATAGTTTTATTTTTATTGCTTTCTACTATAATTTGGCATCTGGAAGTGTTATTTCTTCCTTTGTTCTCATTTTTTCCTATTGTTTCTGCTGAGTTTCCAGATCATTTGTCCCTCCAAATGAATTTTGTTATTTTTCCCCACCCCTGTCCTAGCCCCTTGGAAATTTAATTTCTATAACACCGTATCTGCAAATTAATTTAGACACTATTATCATTTTTAGGATATTGATATGGCCCAACCATGAACAATTAATACTTTTCCAGTTATTTAATGCATTTTTTATTTCTTTAAATGATCTATTGTAATTGAATTTTGTTAAGATGAGTATGGTAGAGCATCTCCTAGGTAGTTTATTAATTTAGTATTTATTTTTAATAGAATGTCTCTACTTTGTCCTCTCAAATTTTATTATTGCTATAGAGATATGCTAATCATTTTGAGGTTTTGTTTTAAATCCTGATATTGTACTCAATTAATTTCTTTGCTGATCTTCTAAGACTTTTAAAGGAAATCATATTATCTGCAAACAGGTTCATAATGTTTCCTTTTAACCCATATCTATGCCACTTTTTTCTCTTGTATTCCTACAATTAGCATTCTAGAAATATGTCAAATAATAGAGAGAGGAAACATTGTTGCTTTACTACTTTATTTACTGGAAAAAATATGAATTATTGTTAAGGAGAAGTATTTATACCTCAATTATCATGCAGTTTTCCTATCATAAAGTAGTTAACCATCTTTACCTACTGAAATAGGTGGGCAATGGAAAAAACAAATGTTTTGTTTTTTGCCCTTTTCAGTTAAGACACCAGATAGCCAAGTAGTTCTAAAATGCCCTCTAGTAAGGGAGTGAGTACTTGATTTTTTGCTGTCATTAAATAAGTAAACTTTATTTCACTTTTCATGCTTATATATTTATATTGACCCAGGATAGAGCAGAAAAGCCTGTAGTATATTGTTACACTAAATAGAATCTAAATAAAATCTCTTTGTTTAGATCAGATGGCCATTATGTTATTCTGTATTGGTTATATTATCAATCTGTATTGTTGTTGTTGTTATTGTTGTTTTTAACTTGTACTACAGAATGAAAACTAGAGAAGGTATGGTAACATAAGTACACAGACCTTTTTAAACCTGTTTGGCTGACAATCAGTTTCAGATTCCAATCTTGACAGATTCAGAGAACATTCCAGAACTTTTCATTTCTAATATTATCCCTTTACTGAGGATATGGGATCAGGTACATGGAAATTTATTTTGATTTGACCTAATTTGTGGTGATTCTTTTTGTTTTTGCTTAACTACCTGGGACTCAAAAAACTCAAATCCTAAATATAATAAACAGAATCACAGGATATTAGGGAAGGAAGGAACCTTAAAAACCAATCAATAATTCACCCCTATAATCAGGTTTTCTTAGGAAAATACTTAAAGTAAATCTTTATAATTGAATAAGCACAAATCATGTAATGGATACTATAAAAATTCACTTTTAAAATCTTCTTGGGAACTGAGGAAAATTACTTATTTTTCACAGTTACTATAAACTTTTAGATTTATAGTAAGTTTCCTCATGTGGTGCAGTGAGCTATTGGAGTAATTGAAAAGTACTTTAAACCTAAAACTTTCTAGACTCTTCTGGAGTTCAAATACATATTTAATCATCAATCACTTTCCAGAACTTTAATGTAACAAGTATAATTATCTATTTTAGCTGTTGGATGTTGTTCTAGTTCAGTATTATTGCTGTGATGCTGTCAAGAACATCAAAGTGGGCCAAGTATATAGTAAGACCCAAAAAAGATTGGGTTCTTGAAACTTAATCTGTATTACTAATATGTTCTTTGGATCATGGATTTATATAAGCTATATATAAAAACAAGAATACTTACAGATAATGATAGAGTGCTGGGCCTGGAGGCAGGAAGATCTGAGTTCAAATACAACTTCAGACAATTACTGTGTGATCCTGGGTAAGTTATTAAAACTCTGTCTGCCTCAGTTTATTCAACTGTAAAATAGAGATAATAGCATCTACTGCACAGGATTCAAATGAGAAAATATTTGTTAAAAAAATACTTAGAATAGTACCTGGCAAAAAATAGAAATGTAATAAATGCTTGTTACCTTCCCTCCCTTCCTTCTTCTTTGTGAATGATGCAGCAAGTGCATTGAGTTAAGAATATTACAGGGCTTCATTAATGAGATACATAATTACTAAAATGAATTAGATTAGCAATCCATAATTGGGGGAGAAAGTGAATGAAGAATGCATATTGCCTAGATTATTGCAATCAGCTGCCTGTGCAATCCATCAAACTACTCCAACAATAAATGTTACTATTTATGAATAATGAGCTGAACCCTGGAGGAGGAGATGGGGCTGGTCCTTTAAGCTTCCTTTCAGCTCTAAATCTATGATTCTGTTTTCATACTGGGTAAACCGCAAGCTATTATCAATAATCCATGCTGTTTTTTTTTTCCCTACAAAAATTCATTGATTTGATACTAACATTCTCTTTAGGGATACTAAATGATGGCAAATCACAGAACAGCACAATCTCAGGACAGTTAAAATTCTATATGAGCCAAAGGGCAATGTAAAGATGAATATCGAATATAAACAGGCAACAGCTCTCTATCATCAAAGACCTGCATGTGCAAAGGGATGCAAAAGACATCATTGAGGACATATATGAATGGAAAAGTAGGTGAGTCAGTCACGTTGTTAGTTACAGGTAACAGATGAACAGTATATATATGAAATATTAGTAGTATAGTATGAAATAGTAGTATATATGAAATATTAAAAGAACTAAGAAAAGGCCTATAACAGAAAGAATAAATGTTCTTTGGACTATTTAGGGAGAGACATGCAGGGCCCACACAGAATGAGATGGTAGAGTGAGAACCACCATTAATGAGACCACAGATTTGATGAAGTGCATACCAATTATAATTTTATCCAGTACTGTATTAGCAGGAACTACAGGTAAAGTATTTATTTTTAAACTGATACAACTTGGTGACTATAATACAGCAATTATGTTCTTTTCTTATGAATAAGAGACTAATTTGCTAGCTGACTCAGAACATAGTTTTTAAAAAACAACAACAATAACAATAACAACTGAATCAATTTTGCACTTTCCAACATGGTGACGAGGTAGTATGTTAATGTAACCCTGAGGATACAAATGCAAAAGCTCAAAAATGTCACCACAAGCACTCAATATGCACTAGATAAGCAAAATGTTTTGAGGTGCAGGTGTCCTAAGCTAATCAATCCTAGCAACTGAGGTAGCTGCTTAGTGAATCTATTTAGTTGTCTGATTCTTTCCTATGACAGGAAAGCGTCCTCTTAGAAACAAGAGTGTTTTGGCAGATCACCAAATGATCCTTCATACCCAGATAAACAGCTTTAATCCTCAGAAGCTACTCTAACCAAGGCTCAGCCAAATATAATGAATCCAATTAAAGCTTTACTCTACAAAACTAGAGAGATAACCTGCCACTGTGAATGAGAAAAACATTAAACAAGTAGTATAAAAATTTGATATATTAATATATACAGACATATATAGATATGTATTTTTAAACATACACCAGTTCATATAAGAAAAATTCTAATACAATGAAGTAAAGGGAAAATATAGTATTGTAGTAGTAACTATTTTCCTACACTATCAAATGAGAGGCATATCAAAGACAGAAAATACATAGAGATTATAACTCATCTATTAATTATCAGATAAGTCTTAGAAAATTACTTGAGATTCAGTGAGTTTAAGTGACTTACCCAGGTCATCCAGCTAGCTGAATGTCAAAGGCAGAATCAAAACCTCTCTCCCTTTTTCCAAATCTATCCTTCTATACTTTAGCCACACTATATCTCAAAATTTTTTTTTAATTAAATTAAATAATAGATTATGGGATAAATGTGATCATTTTGATATGTTTATTATTACCATTACATAGGTCCTCTCCATCTCCTTATGTTCCCATGGTCCTATTTAATAATGCTAAATCTAACCATTATAATTCTAGGCCTGAAAAATTGCTCTAACATAGAATTTGTTAGTTTTCATGAGAAAGAAGTCTTGCAGTCAAGAATGTTAAAACACTTAATGAAATTCTTAATGAATGTAAAAATCTTCATGTTTTGATCATTAATTAGTTTGCATAATGATTGTACTTCATATTTGTACTTCTAAAAGCTTTAATTAGTACAAAACTAATTACTTTTATATCTATCTATGTAAACCTAAAATTCCCTGTAAGACAAATCTAGGTCTCATGGGTGCTGGACTAGGAGATAAAATACATAGATTTAATTGATAACTCTCCCATTATTAGCTCCATGACCCTGAAAAAGTCACCTCTCTGAGACTAAATTTTCTTATCTATAAAAAAGACAGACACAATCATAAATTTAAAGTTGTTTATTTTCAGAGAGATGGAGTGGGTGACTTGCCCAAGGTGATACAGTTAATAAGTAGCAGAGCCATTGTTTAAAACTATATTCTGAGATTCTAAATCCAATGTTGACCATTCATTTCTGCTCTGTCTACCTCACAGTCTTCCTGGGATGATATAACATATATACATATATATGCACATATGTATATCTAATTATATAAAAAGAAATTATAAAACATTATAAAAATATGAAGTGTTGCTATTATTAAGGAACATGAGTGAAGCGCTTTGTTAACAATTAAACAAAAAGTAAACCTGGAATTACAATGCAACTATCTGAAATCACAGAGAGTAGCCCTATATTTAAAGCTAAGGTATCTCCCTTCAGTCATACACTTCATACATTGTATATATTGCAGGGCTGCTTAAGTCAGATCCATAATCCATAATCATGCAAAAGAATTTGGCCTAGTTGTCCAAATGGGGAAAAAAACACACAAGAGAACAAGAATGCCAATCATTCAGACAGATATGCAGTTGGTTAGAAACCCTGTAGAGGTTGTTCAAATGTATGTATCTATAAGGTGATTTTTTTAAAAAAATAATACTCTATGGCTATGAATCATGGAATATTACAGACTTCAAGGAATCAAGGTTGTATACTAAAAACGGAATTGAAGGACACATGATAATGTGAGTAGGTGAGTAGGATGCATCATATTACCAATGAAGAAATGCATAATGTAAGTGCTGATGTAGTCCAGTGATGTCAAGAGATCTAGAAGACTCTTCCCCTCCCCCACCTACAGCATATTGGATGGAAGCTCTGTGTGGGATATATGGGAAGACTTGGACAAGAAGACATGGAGATTAAAAATTTATGAATGGGTTGAACTCTCCAATAGTGGAGAAAATATTTTTGGTGATCTAGCAAATCTATTGGCAGATAGATCTACTGAAATATCAAAGAATTTTAAATGTAACACTTGTGATGTCTTTTTAAAACTGCAAGGTGACTAATCAGCACCATGTAGAATCTGATCATTACTCACTTGCTATAGACAAATGAATTTCCAAAGAGTGATTTATAAAGTTTTAAACAGCTCTTTATAAAGAAAAAAAATCTCAATATTACAATTTACAATAACTCCTCCTGACATAGGAATACCTCATGACTGAATTATGAATAGGCCACCATTATTAAGCCTTCTCATCTATAATGTGGCCTCATACCATGGATCCTGAGGACATTATTCTATTGATTCCCCATTGCACTGTGCTTTGGGTGCATAATAAATATGTGAACTGATTGAATTGTCTGAACTTTTTTTTGTTGTTGTTCCAATTAGGTACTACATTCTACCTCCTATAGGGTAGTAGAAATTCCATGCAACTTGAAGACAGAGTCCACAGTTTATTGGCTGTGTGACATTGAATAAAATCACAGAATATGTAGGCTTTATTTCCTTCATCTATAAAATGGGGATCTTAATATTTGCATTATTTACCTTATAAGATTGTTATGAATAAGACATTTTGTTAACTGTGCAGTGCTATGAAAATATGAGCCATTATGGTTCCTCCTTTAAACCTAGGTCCCATGTGGATGGATAAGGATAGTATGCTGGCTGAAGAGACTCAGTGAAATAGGCTCATACAAGAATATATCAACCCTGGGAGAGACCATTGAAAAGGAGTTGTGTGACAAGATATTGGAGTTTCAAATGCCAGTTTATGAAGCCCATAGAATGTACGTTCCTTGGAGGCAGGGGCTGCAAATCTCAAAAAAACGAAAACAAAACCAAAAACAATCAAAGTTAAATGTCACAGCAATGGGAGGGGTGCTGTTTGTGAATAGGCTGAAAGAAATACATTAGAAGTAGTGTAAAGGATGCCATTAAAGAGTATGACAAAGAGGAAAAAAATATATTGGTCATATGGCAGGACTGAGGGGTAATTGATATATTGCCTGGAGGCTCCATTGGAATCCATGCAAAAATCAAAAGAATTAAAGAAAATTAAAGAAATTAATTATAAAGAAATAAATAAAAAATTAAAGAAAACACCCAGCCTATTAGATAGACCCCCTATATTAAAATTTTAAGAGGACATGGAAAAGATTCTCAAAGTCTGGGCAGAGCAGATACAAAGGATTGCAATATGCATCATTGGAGGGAGTGGACCCACATCAAGATCTCATGGGTCCATCAAAATATCACAAGTATTTTCAGTGATTACATAGTGTCTTGGAATATAATAGACACTTAATATATGTTTGTTTATTGAACTTAATGTTAATAAGACTGAGGCTACAATGACAAAATACCTTCTAGAGTGAAAAAAAAGGATCATAGGAATCATAGGATTTAGAACTAAAAGGTTCATTAGAGATCACCTTGCCCATTCCCCTCATTTTACTGATGTAGAAAGCACAGAGATTAACTGAATTACCCAGTCACACAACTAGTTAATGGCAGAGCTCAGATTCAAATACAGGTTCTTAGATTCCACATCCTAATTATTTTCCAGTGCACCACTGCCTCTCAATGAAGTAAATAAGCTTTTTTAGAGACCTGAGTAGTCTACCCCACCCCCAAATAAGACGTTCACTAAACTAAAATGATTATTTATGCTGATACCCTGGAAAGTTTGTTTACCATAGTCTCAGAGAATATTCACCTCACCCTTGCTCATCACAAGATCATCCCCAATTATATTTATAAATACACAAACCAGTATGATAAGTAAGGAATAAGTGGAGAATACTGACAGACACATTTTCACATATGGTGCCTTAAGGATGTTGGTACTAAAGCAATTGCAGAAGACATTCCCAGGTGCCACCTAATTGGGACATTGAGCTATTCCTCTCATCAAGAATCATCAGCATTCCCTTTCACAAAGAAGCACATCATTATAATATAATGACTATCATTAAAGTGAATTCTGGATCCAAATATGTCTTGGACAGAAATTTGTTTTGCAAATAAACCATCAAGACTCACACAAATCCCACGAACTGTATATCATAAAATGTTGGCTTTCACGGCTTACTTGCCTAAGAAAGGTCTTTTTAAAAGTAGTTCCTTTTAATGCTTAAAAAGAGTCCATTTAAAGAAGTTCACACTTCTGACTAGTGCAAAGGTTCTTCCCCTGTTATGTGTCGGGCATCCCTTTGGCAGTCTGGTGAAACCTATGGATTCCTTAGAAAAAACATTTTTAAATGCATACAATAAATACATAAGGTTACAAAGCAAACTAATTATATTGAAATAAAAATATTTTTCCATCCAAATTCAGAGTCGCCTAAAATTGATTCACAGACCCTTTGAGAGTCTGTGGATTCTATGTTATGAAACCACAAATTACTATGTTTTTGTCCTAAAGCAAAAAGTTTCACTGAAGATAATAAAATATAATAGCATTTTGTAAATATTTATATCTCTTACATCAATGGTTTCAGCACTGACAACCTACAATCCATTTAAGAATCCATCAGAAACACAGAGCAGCCTATCCCAACTCCACCGGGCCAATTAACTGACAGTGACTACACTTCACAGTTTGGTCTTCAGAGTCTACTTTTAATTATGCTGCAAAGCCACAGTGATACACGACGGGTAAGTGTATAAGCACATAAAATGCTGACCATTCCTTTTCTGTCTGGGCTATAGTCTTCACAGCTATTTAATTAATCCCTCAAGTGTTCCTAGCCACCCTCTGTTTCTCTAAGTGACTCTACTGACTGTAAAAATTGGAGAACAAATTCAGGCCAGGAAAATATTAAAGGCAAGGACAGGAAAGTTGAAAACTATTATGTATTTGGCTATTACAAAGACACCTCTGGAGTGTGAAATAGCTTCACACTCAGATGTTCATGCCGACTGTAATTTACTCTGAAGATCACGTTAGAGTACCTTTGCTCTGTGAGTACTGCAGTGGCCACTGGCCAAAAGTAATAAAATTGGACCTTGAACTGGACATATTTGCTTTCAGGAGCCAAATTTTTACGTGATACTCATTGAATGCAATAATAGGTAATAAATATCTGGACAATATAATAATACCTTATATTTGTATAGTGCTTTTATAGTTACATTACATTGAACTTTTATGCACATAATCTTATTTGATCTTCCCATAATCCTCTGAGGTATTCATGACAAGGAATATTATCCCCATATTATAAATGGAGAAAGCTCAGAAAAGTAAAGTGACTTTCTTGCCTAATGTCATTCATTTGTTCATTGATTCATTAATCTATTCAACAAGCCCTTATCTTGTTACAGTTCCCTCCCAATGATAGCTTTCTTCAGAAATCTGATGGATTATCACTTGATGGTAGGAATGGACTTGTTCTGTTCTGTCCCAGAGGGCAGAATTCTGAACAAAGGGGAAAGCAGCAAAGAGACAGTCTTGGATTTCGAGTAAGGAAAAACTTAACAATCTGAGCTATCTGAAAGAGGAATGGGCTACTTTGAAGATAAAAGGGTCTCCTTTCCTGTAGGTCTTCAAGATATAGGCACAGGTTGGACTACATGGCCCCTGAAAGCTCTTTCAACTTTGAGCTTGCTATTTATTAAGAAATTATTATGTATGACGTACCATGTGAAGTACCAGGGATACCAAGATGGATGTAAGATAGGTCCTGTACTGTAGGAGCTCACAACCCACCAGAGGAAGTAGGAGGACAAGTACCCAAATAAAGGAGGGAGAAGTGCTTTTTTTTTGCTTTTGTTTTTGTGTTTTGTTTTGTTTTGTTTTGTTTTGTTTTGTTTTGTTTTGTTTTGTTTTCCCTGATCACTTGGTTGGTCAATTAGTCAACAGGCATTAAGTGTTTACTATGTTTCAGGCATTGCGCTAAGTGTTAGGATAATGCCCATAACCTTTTTTTGAGAATTCTTTGCATCTAGAGAGCTGTTCTTTTCCCATTTTTCCCACTGCTTAGCACAGTGTTAGGTATTGGGAGAGATTGGAACCTAAATAAATCATTGTCTTTCCCCTCAAGAAGTTTAACATCTTATAGTAAAAGTTGTCTCTGCAAAAACCTTGAAAACTAATATACTAGAGGATCATTTAGTTCCTATAAGGCAATGGGGCACTCAATAAAGGTTTGTTGAATGAAAGGACAGATGAATTAATACAATCTACTGAAGGGCAGGCAACTTCAAAAAAAAGTTGTTCAGTTAAATCACTTGGTGTTCTTTAAAGGAATAGAATAAAACATATAATGCATGATTTCAGGTGCTATGAGTCAAGAAATGAGCTATGGTAAATAGTTATGAGTTTTATTAGGACAATACCAATTAATAATGATAAGTATTTTTATAGCTATTTGCAAATATTTCCTTTTGTCCTCAAAACAATCCTTGGAGGTAGATGCTATTATTACTACCCTTTTACAGTTGAGGAAACTAAAATAAGGCAGAAAGAACTTAAGAGACTTGCCTAGGGTCACAAAAAAGTACTATCTAAGGTTACATTTGAATTCAGGTCTTCCTGACTCCAAATCTGCTCCTTTATCCATTGTGTCACTGCATTGTTATAATAATAACTCCCATTTATCTTCACCTTTAGGCAAGAGGTAAAATATCTTAAAACAGTTATTCTAGACCTATCATCTGAGAATAATGACCTAAGTGTCCCTATGGATTCTGGAATTTCTTGAGGTCAAACTGAGAGTCCTTCGAAGATTCAATCCTTTTAGAAAAAAAAAAATGTATGAAAGCTATGAAAGCTAGCAGCTAATCAACCCTCAAATTGACCCCAATAGGGACTTTGGAGTCAAATAAAAGAGTAGATTGGAAGCTCCTCTCCCCTCAGCTTCTGGAGCAAAGAAAATTCAGTGCCTGGCATGAAGGAAATAACTTGATTTGACTGTGTGCTACACCTCAGACAACATCAATTACTGCTTAAATCTCTGGAACACTAAACGTACAGATCAGCAGAACAAGGATTAGGTTTCAGGTGAAGTCACTAAACAAAAGATAGGAGAAGATGCTAAAATTACTCAGTAAACCTTATCTAGTTTGTCCTGTCAATTCACCATTGCTTTAAGTTCATATCGCATCTCTTAATGTGAACTCACTGTCAACTTTGAACTTTATCAGGAAAAACAACTTCATTTGTCTTCTGCAAGGCTACATGCTTAACAATGACAGCTGCTCACTTTTATAGATCTCCAAGGAATAGTCTGCATTTTGTATAAACATTTACTTTGATTTTTTTCACTCTTTAAAATATATCAGATTACAATTTTTTTTTTCAAAAAGCTTTCAGAAATGTTCACTTAGAGTGAAAAAAAATTAATTGAGAGATTAAGGACAGATAATTCCAATGGATGGTTTAAGTTTACTAGTTGAACATTTCTCTTGTGGAAATTCAATACAAAACCCAAATGATCTATCACATATATCATAATAGTTGAATCTGCTTTTTTTTTTAAATATAGAAAAAGTTAACTGTTTAGCCAACAAGTTCTCCCAGGAAAGTGGGACCCCACAGAATCTATGTGTTATGTTTTAAACAATAAGGATTATGCTCTTGGCTGATATCAATGGGTTATATTCATTGAGTTGTTTTCCTCTATCAGTGAAGGATTTGATCACTTAGCCCATACTTCTCTTAGTTCCATTTGTGGCCAAGGAACTCTGAAAGATGATGGAGGATTGGGGGTGTTGTCTATTACAGTGAAACACAACAAATTAACTGACCCACATGAGGACTGCATTTATAACTAACATTCTTAGCACTATGCTTTAACTAAAACTAGCTATTTGACAACAGAAATCTGTCCATCTGAAGAGTTCTGTGATATTCCTTATGCTTGCTGTTTTCTAAGCCTTGATACTGGCCTACCAACACCCCTTATTCCTCTGCCATGCATATGGAAAGGGAAAAAGAGAAATTTATTTTTATTTCAATTCTGGATCTGGAAGCAATCTTATGGATCATCTTGTCCAAACTACTCATTTTAGTACTAGTTACTAAATTACCAAGTTACTAGCTACTAAATGCTATTATAGAGATGGAACTCAGACCTGTAACGTCAAGGTCCATTACTTAGGCCCCAAGCCATATTAGCCAACAGCAGTGCCTTACTATAGAAAGAGGAATCAAAACTGAAAATTCCAAGTTTCAAATAAAAGTCAGTTCCAACAAGGAAAATTCATAATTAACTTTATTCCAGCACACTAGGTATTACTTCCACTACTAGAATTTGTTATAGTTTGCATTTTAATAAATATACCCTCTTTTTACATATATATCCTTGTTCAGAGGATAGAAGGCAACTTACTTTGTGTATTTTATAGTATTTAAGCTAAGTTTTTTTTGGTGTGGACTCATCATAGCTTTTGAGCTTCCTGTCACAATGACTTTGAAGACTTCAGTAGTAGCCCAGTTTAGGGTAGCTTTATCACTCTAATTGTATGATAGGGAACATTTGAATTATATAAACATCACAGGGCTTTGCTGTGACCATCAGGCTTTGGAATGGGAGCCAGGAAAAAATAGTATGGCATTAGAGACAGGAGACTACATCAAATTTATTTCTAGATTCTAGTAGAAATAAAAATAAACCTTTGAATAAAGATTCTAAGAGGTAGAAGGGACATCTTGGGCCAAACAGGCCAGTCCTTCTCTGAACATGAATCCCCACTAAACATCCCCAACAAGTGATTAGGAAGCTCTTTGGGAAGGCAAAAACCTGTTACCTCCATAGGCAACTCAATAGTTCTGATTGTTAGGAAATTATACTCTACATCAAGCTAAAATTAGTGTCTCTGAAGCTAAAACCTCTTGCACCTAAATCTGTTCTTTGAGGCCACACAAAACAATTCTAACCCTTCTTCCACCCTTCGTCAACCAGACCACCCAGTCCTATGATACTTCTCCCTACCCTTTGACATTTTTAGACAGGTTAAATTGAACAAAAAGAGAGGCCTTTAATACAGAGGGAAAAAAAAAGTGGGGGTGGTGGCAGAGATCTCCCATAAAGCCAGGCAGAAGGGCCTATAAGTAAATTGAGGGAAGATTATAGTTCCACTTCAGATTACTTGGCAACAGTAGGAAATATTATGGGCTGAGGGCATATATTTGGGCTCCACATTTTTCTTGAGTACCAGCTAATCCATTTCCTTCTCCTTTTCCTTATTGAGTCACTGCCGAACCCAGACGATGCAGCAGTAAGAGAAGTTCCACCGTACTTTGTATTAAGGTGAAGACTGGATCAAAATCTAATTAAAAAGAAAAAAAAACAACAACTGGAGGCTGTCAAAGACAAGTTATTGACCTATGTGCTCTACTTAGTGAAACTGTGTAGAAATTTGAAAAACCAGCCATTTGGATTATATAAATATCTCAGGGCTTTGGTGTGATCATCAGGCTTTGGAATGGGAGTCAGGGAAAAAAAATGGTATGGCATTAGAGACAGGAGACTACTTTTTATTTTGTCATTAATTAGAAGTACACCTTTGGGAAAGTTAATTTCTTTGTACCTTAATCCCCTAAAATATTAAATGGGAATATTAATACCTGTATTAACTATATCACAAGGATGTTGTGATAATGAAAAGAAATCATAGATTTAAAAATGATTTAAAAGCTAAATATGTATACAAATATAAGCTCTTTTTTTCATCTGCCCAGTTCTTCTAAGTCAATATCATAATGGCCCATTGCCAGACTTAGATGGAGTGGTAGGATTAGGAGTTGTTATGTATTTGAGAAATAATCCATTATCTCACCAACAATTATAGGTAGAGATCAGTTAGGTGAAAAATCAAATTTATTCCTAGATTCTAGTAGAAGTAAAAATAAACCCTTGAATAAAGACCTTATTTTTCTTTAATTACAGTCTATCAGCTAGCCCGCTTGCAAGATGCCCTCTCTCACCCTTAAAGCATACATGTACATATAGTGTACAAAAAGTATTCAATATACACAGCATCCAATTCCACAGGTTTCCCTAAAGGCTTTTCCTTGATGTTTTATTTCTATGTGGAAGGAGAATGGATTGCATTGGAACAGGAAGCAAAATGGGAGAGTAAGAAAATGAAAACAAAAGAAGGTGCTTGAACTGAGCCTTGAAGGAAGTCAGGGATTATAAACATGGAGATGAGGAGGAGAGAATTTCAAGAATAGGGAAGAGACAACCGGTGCAACAACATGGAAGGGCAGAGGGTAGGGGTAGGTGGGAAGCATGCATTAAGTGCCTAGTAAATGCTAGGCCTGTGCTAAGCATTTTACAAATATTATCTTTATTTGATTCTCACAATAATCCTGAGAAGTAGGTGCTATTATTAACCCCATTTTATCATTGGAAAACTGAGGCAGACAGAAGTTATGTGACTTGCCTGAGGCCACACAGCTATTAAGTCTCTGACGCCTAATTTTAATTTAGGTCTTCCTGACTCTAGGCCCAGAGGTCTATCATCTAGATGCCTTACTATTTTTGGGCAGGATTCACACTATCTCATGTACTTGTCTGACCAATCCTTCTCATTGCTAGATCTTCATCTAGATCTTTCCAGCTAATCATAGATGTCCTTTAGGATTCTGTCCTGAGCCCTCTTCTCTTTTTCCTCTATACTATTTCACTTATTGATCTCATCAGTTCCCATGAATTCAATTATCATCTATTTCCTGATGATTCTCAAATCTACTTAATCTAGTCCTAACCTCTGCACTGACCTTAAATCTCCCATCTCAACTACCTATTAGGTACATCAATCTGGATGTCCTGTAGACAACTTAAGCTCAACATGTTCACAATAAACTCATTTCCTCTTCCTCCCCTCCTCCAAATTTCAGAATAAGGCATCTCCATTCTCCCAATCCTCTAGGCTCGCTACCTAAGCATCATCCTTAACTCCTCACTTTCTTTCTCCCTATATGCAATGTGTTGACAAAATCTATTGATTTTATTTTCATAACATTTGTTTTATGTATCTCCTTCTCTCCTCTGACACTGCTACCACCCTGGAGCAGGCCCTTGTTACCACATACCCTGACTATTAAAAGTCTACAGGTTGTTCTGCCTGCCATAAGTCTCTCCCAATTCCATTCCATCCTCCACTCACCTGTCAAAATGATCTCCCTTAAGCACAGATCTGACCACTTCCCTGATCCACATTTCCCTCTCTTCTCCCCGCCCCCCGCTCCACAAACTACAGTGGCTTAGTATTATCTCTAGGATCAAATATAAAATCTCATTTAACATTCAAATCTCTTCATAACCTGACCTTTTCTACCTTCTCACACCTCATACCCTCTGTGCCCCATAAACTGCAATTCAGTAATTCTTGACTCTGCTGCTCCTTGAAAAAGATGTTTTGTCTTCTGACTCTGGATTCCCTT
This sequence comes from Vombatus ursinus, assembly GCF_900497805.2. NCBI lineage: Eukaryota > Metazoa > Chordata > Mammalia > Diprotodontia > Vombatidae > Vombatus > Vombatus ursinus. The sequence goes on from NW_020954619.1 coordinate 10,410,883, forward strand.
ACTTCCTTCAAATGTCAGCTTACATTATACAGGGATCTCCCTTAATTTTAATGCCATTCTTCTGTTGATTATTTCTAATTTATCCTGTATATAGTTTGTTTGTATGTAGTTATTTGCATATTGTTTCCCTAATTAGAGTGCAAACTGCTCCTTGAGAGCAGGGATTGTCTTTTGTCTTTCTTTGTATCTCTAGCACTTAGCACAATACTTGGCACACAGTAGGTGCTTAATAAATGTTTAGTGGCTGACTGAGAGCAAAAGAACAGAATTATCTTGAGTTCTGACTAGTAGAATCTCAAGAGGATAGTTGTCAGTTTTTCTTATTATTCTGAGTCCAACTACAGATGAGTTTGTGCTTACCCTGAGTCTATATTGATCCTTTGTTCACCTGACTCATTCCTTTGCACCTTCCTTAACTTTCTCCTTACGGAAAAGTTGCCCTGGTAAGAAAAAGAATCCTAGCTTCCACCTTCATTAGCCAAAATTGGCTTTCAATGCTTTTCGGATACTAAGGCCTCCTCTAAGGAATTTCCTGGTTGGCAGGTAAAAAAAACATTTTAAGAGTTCCTATCTTACAGTAAGAGTGATAAAGCTACCCTAAACTGGGCTACTACTGAAGTCTTCAAAGTCATTGTGACAGGAAGCTGTGCTTTATTCTGGGTGTGCTTTATTTAGGGCTCTGGCTTCCCCTCCCTCTGAGATGGTCCAGAACCTATATCCCCTTAGGAACTAACCCAGTCTACATAGACATCACTAAAAAAAATACCTTCTAGAAGAAAGCAACAAAATTAAAAGAGGTGCTTTTGGTTTGTGTATTACACTACTATAGTATGTTGCTATGGCTAGAAAAATGAAAGAGGAAAAGAAGAGCTATATGAGGACCTTTTTTTCTTGAAGCTCAAAAAAGTTAACTGCCACTTGGTTAAGTACTCCTCCCTTCTTAGTAATGCATGTGACAGAACATACCTGCCCAGTGGCCATGTTTTCTCATTTATAATGAAAGACTATATGCAAGTTACAATACTAACATATGCAATTTCCTAACTGTTTGATGCCTAATGTCACAAAGTTACAACTGAGACGTTGTACTAGAGAGTATAATTATCACAACAAAGAAACATCAAATAAGGGATATTAATGATATTGAGAGCCAGCTGTCAGAAGAATAAGAGTATTTATTCTAATGCCTGACATATAGTAAGCACTCAATAATTTTTTTATTCATCATTCATTCATATCTTCTACAGTTTAGATAATTGAACCTGCACTACAATGAACACAACATATTTTCCTAATTTCTTTCCTATTTAAAAACATAGACATTTTTAACATATGATGTACATTAAAAATAGAATGAATCTATTTGCAGTAATAACTCATGACCCAAGTACCAAAGGGGGCATGCAAGATAATTTTCAAGGGAATTTCTAGATCTGAATGAGCCCTGACAAAGCTTCGGAAAAGATGACTGCTTTTTGAGTTTTCTCACCTTTTACTTATGAACCCTGCTTTTCTTCCTTCAAGAATCCTCCCTCTCTTTAAGTATCTATCCTATGTGGCAGCAGTTGGGATGATACCAAATGACAATTTTTTATAGGTTTTAGAGGAGAAGGCCCTAGGATGCCATCAGGTGAAGTCAACTATAGTCACTGCCACACCTGAAGATCAGTTACGGATGTTGCTTAGAAATAGCAAGGCTGATGCTATTTTTCAGTAAGATGGTGATTTCCAGTGTTAGTAATTCTGATGTCACTTTACCAACTTTCCTTAGAAATTGCTCCAGAGCATTGAGTCTGTTTCTCTCTCTCTCTCTCTCTCTTCCTCTGTGTGTGTGGGGGGGGGGGGCGCGTGCGCAGAGTAATGAGGTTTGGGTAAAATTTTTTATCTAAAGAATTTCTTACCCTGAAATGTCTGGTGGTTGACCTAATTCTGCCAATGTTTGAGTTTTCACCTCTAGATCAATGACTTGGGCACTCATCAAAAGGAAATAGATCTTATTTTCAGGCCTCATGAGGCTGTTAATGGTTGGCCTGTTTCTGTTGAAGGTGACTGAAGGGAATTGAGGGCCTTTCATTCCTCTTTAGGCTTCACTCTGTGTTTTTTTTTTCTTCCATACTATCCAATTGTCTGGGTCCCTTCATCCACCCTCCCTTTCCAGCTTCCTTTTATATGCTGTCTTTCCCCATTGGAATGAAAGATTCTTGAAGGCATGCATTTTTTTTCTATTTATATTTGTATTCTCATTGCTTAGTATAATGCTTGGCACATAGTAGGGCTTAATAAATAATTGATGACTAATTGGTGAAATTGATTCAGTGACCCTTGTGATCAATATAAGAATTTTAAATGATGATTCATGCTTCCCACTTTCGTGTTCAGTATAGCCATCACCAGAATATTGGCTACAGATGATGAAATGAGGGTAGGAAGAAAATCACAGCATTTCATAAAGAACCATCTACCAAGGTATGGAGGAGGGGAAAGTAGTAAACATAGAGGGAGCACTCAGTGATAAAATCACTTCACTTTAGAAATACTAAAATAAGATGTAATGACATGTAAGAAGACGCTAACCTGTGAGAGAGACAGACTAAGGGTAGCTGAGGGTAGATGGCAAAATGAAAGAATCAGAGAGAGAGATGTTTGTCATCACAATGCAGCGTGAGAGTTATAAGCTACCCAGCTGTGTGAATACACCCAGTCTTTTTAGCTTGAAAGGACTGAAGTTTAGTATCCTGAAAACAAATGGAATCACAGGATCCAGCCTTAAAAAGAACTCAGAGTTCCACTGCAGTGAACACAACTGTCATTTTTGCAGGCTTTTTGGAATATTACTATTTATATAGTATTTATACAGACCATTAAAATTTAGAAATGGGTTTCTGAAAGATAAAAGTTTAAGAATAAGAATAACTGAAAACTTAGAGACTACTATGAACCAATGTGCCTGCAAAAGTGATAGCTGAATTATCAAATACTCCAGAGCCAGATTCTTTTGTGAGTGTGTGTGTACAACACCATAATAATTATATACATACATACATATGCATATATACATGCACGCACACATATATGTACACATACATATTCTTATGCTTCATATATTTCATTTGCTCCTCACAACAACCCAGTGAGGTAGGTGCTATTTTTATCCTTATTTACAGTTGACAAAACTAAAAATGAGAACGGTTTAGTTACTTGCCCCTAAGGTTACAAGGGCAGCTAGGTGGTAAAGTAGATAGAGAGCACTGGGCCAAGAGTCATGAAGACCTCAGTTCAAATCCAGCCTCAGACACTCATTAGCTATGTGACCCTGGACAAGTCACTTAACCTTGTTTACCTCAGTTTCCTCATCAGTAAAATGAGCTGCAGAAGGAAATGGCAAACCACTCCAGTATCTCTGCCAAGAAAACCCCAAATGAGATCATGAAGAATCAGACACATCTGAAATGAATGAACAATAACAAAGTTATAAAACTAATAAGTGTGCAAAGTAGTACTTGAACTCCATTCTTCTTGACTCTAAGTAGAACTTAGTGCCATATAGGTACATAAAATAAGGAACTAGAAAAAAAAAGCAACAATGACTCTAAAACTTTGTCACTGTGCATTAATTTGATCTCAGCAGTTCCAAATTATACCAATAGACTTTTAAAAGCATAATTTAAAAATATTTTTTTCTATTATCTTTTGCTTGTTATTTGCTTAGAAATTTGATTTTTTTCAACAAGTACTTTGAATTTACACTAAACTTTATATTCCTGAGGAGTGGGGTTATTTTTTCTTTTTTCTACTCAACACTACAAAATGGGAAAAAAGCCATTTGTCTTGGGTGGATGTCAATGTGAAAATCCACACATTCCTCACACTTGCTGTCAGGCACTTCTATAATTTCATACAAGTTTTTCTACTTAGCCTTTTATGTTTAGGCAGCATATTACTAAATTTCATGCTTGGATCCACTGGTTGCCCAATGAATATTTTTCTTTTCTTTTTTCTCCCCTTGGCACCACATTAGCTGACATTCCTATTATCTAGCATGCCTCTTCTTATTTGTGTGGTCTATACAGAATAAGTTCCTTTCAAACTCGTTTCAGTTTCCAAGAGAACATTAAAGAAAAATGCAGCTGTTAAAAACTACCACCAACACACATCAGCCTGTAAAACAGGAGCAGAAATATATTGTTCTAATGGTGCTCTAAATGCTTAACACATAAAAGGGAGATTTCCGGGTCTCATGTAAACTTTATGGTATCTTCTTTCTTCTTCCTACTTGGCTCATGTCTTGACAGTGCTGTATTTGGCACAGATGTTACTCTTAAAGCCAAATGTAGTACAGAAAAATGTATTTAAAATCCACTTATTTAAAAAAACTTAATAGGTAGGTGAGACAAGTAATAATTAAAGTTGAAAGTAAAATTGATTCTTGCTTATGGAGAAGAGAAAGAGAAAAAACTTCCAAAGGATAGAGGAAATGATTGAATATAAATTAAAAAAAAAAAGATCTTGTCACTAGAACTACTCTGATAATGCTGCTGTTGACAATAATACTATCCATGCATAGGAGAAGACTTCTGGATGCTCTTCCTACACCAAGAGTATTTATTGTCTATCCTTTCCATTTTGGCTTTATTTTAGTCAGTCCATCAATAATCATTTATTAAGTGTTCACTATTTGCTAGGCAGTCAAAGAGCTTATATTTTGATAAAGGAAAACACATAAAAGGGAGTGAAAAAACTGGGAGGGGGAGAGAAGATTCTTTTAGGGGCATGGTGATGAAGTCTGGAAAGTGTAGGATGGTTGGTCCCCTTTTCAAAATGGAGGTGTGTTAAAGGAAACCATTTATGTGAAAAGTGGGCTAAAGGGGCAGAAGGAGAAAGAAGCTGAGTCACCATGGTGAAGTTCAAGTTTTACTTGAAAAGAAGTCAATTAAAGCTAATTTGCTGTTTAGTTTTGTTGCTCAAATTCTGATTGTTAGGCATTCTTTATATATTTTTCCTCTGTTGTTTCCGTATTCTCTTTGTCTATCTCCTTTTCTGTCATACTATTTCAGCTCAGCATGTAGCAGCTGTTTCTGTATCTTCTTGTCATCTATGCTCCACAAATATCCAGCCTTGTGGAGTTCAGTTCCAGTGAAAAAAACTTCAGTTCTGGTGGAATGGCTACAATTTG
>NW_020954619.1:10416065-10433544 GCF_900497805.2 Vombatus ursinus
CTAAAAATTGGACTTATGATTAGTTTCCCTTATAGATCCATAGGAAATTAGGTATGACTAATATCTAAGAGCCCATACCTGCAAGGGAAATTATGAAAATTATTAAAAGAAAGATACAGAATGAAAACATTAATACACATTAGAAAAATTGCTAGAAAGAACCAGCACGGACCCTATACCCATACAACTCAATCCAACAAACATTAATTAAGTACCTACTATTTGCAATCCCTTGAACTGTACTCAGAAGATACAAAGACAGAATTAAATGGTTGCTGCCATCAAACAGCCTACATTCTCCTGGATCTTACAATTCTACAACTGTTATCATCTTAGTTTTGTGGTTGTTGGTTGATAATGTTTTTTGTAAAATGTTTGAAATTATAAAATATTTTAAAATAGTAAATAGTACTAATCTGTGAGGAAACCACTTTTCATAACTTAAAGGATACCAAATATATTATCATTATTAATAATAAAAGAGTAACATCTACATTTTTTGCAATATAATTTATGATCTGAAAATCTATCAAAAGTAAGATTTATAAAATTGGGGTTCTTTAATGTTACTTTAAATGAAAACTATCATATTTGAAACAGAGAAGAGATATTATAGGTGAAAGGGCACCTGACTTGCAAGCAGGAGAGAAATGGATTAGAATTCCATGTCTAAAATTTGCTACCTCTGAGATAATGGGGTAATCAACCTCATTGTGCCTCAGTTTTCACATCTTAAAATGGGAATAATAGTAGCACAGAGATATTGTGATCTTCAAATGAGATCACATAAATATTTACATAGTGCTTTAAAGGAGAGTTCTTAAATTGGGGTCTATGAACTTTGTTGTTTATAATATTTTAAATAACTCTATTTAGGATAATTGGTTTCTTTTATCATCTAACTTGCTTTATTTTATGCATTTAAAAACATTATTCTGAGAAGAGGTTCATAGGCTTCACCAAACAGTCAAAGGTTAAAAAAAAAGTTAAAAACCCCTGCTTTATGGGTTATAAAATGCTTTACATATATTATCTCATTATATACTTAAGACTTACACTTAAATGCCATCGTGGAAATAGTAGGAACAGCAATAATAGTAAGACAAAGTTCCAGTGAAAAAAACTTCAGTTCTGGTGGAATGGCTACAATTTGGGAACATTATCTATTAGAATTTGCTCTGTTGGAATCATTACTGTGTTTGTGAGCTAACTTTTACCCCACTCCATGTAGCCACCTTCATTCTTCTCTTCTTTCTTGGGATTTCAGTAGGGTATTATAAGCATAGATGTGTTTATTTATATCTCTTTGAAAACTCTAAAAATTGGACTTATGATTAGTTTCCCTTATAGATCCATAGGAAAGACAAGGTAAGACAAACATAAACTACATTTAATAATTAAGAAATTGTTATAAAACTCTTATAATCCTATCAAAATACAGTAATATTTTTAACCCAGCTAGTTTTCTTTTTGTCTCTGTTAACAATTGCTTCTGTTCTTCCTTCATTCTTTTGTATTACTGCCCAAAGAACTAGGAAGAAGGTGTTTCTGAAGGTAATCATAGCCAAGACAGCACAGGGAAGATAATTCACTGTAGAATGAGGGAAAACTGTGTTGACTCACTGGTGCTCAATTATTTTTACTTCCTCATTACAACTTCCCTTTACCCCAATGCAAAGAATATCATTAGAAACAAAAGATAGCAATTATAGAACAAGCACCCTGAACTCCTTTGCTTATAGCAGACTAACAGTTCATTAGGGAATCACTGCTTTGTCTACCGATTTTTCAGAAAGAGAATGAGACATTAAAAGAGTAACTTCTGAGGTTTGTTGTTGACCTATTACTACTTTTCTTTGCCTTAAAGATTTTTAATTCTAATATACTAAGCAAAAAAATAAAAGAAAACCAATTATATGCTCAAAAAAACCCCAACACATAATCATTTAATATCATGCCATAAGGATAATGTATGAACATAAAAGCATGTTTGTTTACCAAAGATTCTTCTCAAAAGGAGACTAAACAGATACTGCAAATTTCAAATCAGATGAAGCTATTTTGGTTTCACACTGATGCTCATGTCAAAAGAAAATGCTTTGGTATAGATAGTGGAAAGAGTCAATGTGTGGAGTAGGGAGTAAATAGTAGATTTCAGAGTTGGGAAGCCTTGACTTCAGGTGCTACCTCTGAAACATACTGGCTGTAGCTCTGGGTAAGTCATTTAACTTCTCAGTAACAGCCAATATTTACAGAACTCCTTAAGGTTTGTAGAGTACTTTATGTATGTCAACCCCAGAGAGTACTTTAAAGCTGTAGTTTGCAGAAAAGGTGCCCATCTGTTTTGCTAAAGAGGGTCCTTTCAGCAGCTTCCCACACTCATGAAATCACAAGATAGGTTTAAAATAATAGAAAGAAATCCATATTTGAAGACATAAAACTTGAGTTTCTATCCACACTACTACTTAGCACCTATAAATTAATTCAGTAAATTAGTTAATTTATCTAGGCCTCAGTTCTTCATCTTTAAAATGAAGACATTGGATTAAATTTATGTAAGGTCCCTTCCAGTCTTAAATCTATGATCCTAACTGATAATAGTCAGCTTTTATTATTCAGAAGAAGAATGTATTCAGTCAATACAAAATATCTGTGAAATTCAAGTTATTCATTCAATAATCAACAACTATTTATTAAGGTCTTACTTGGTGCAAAGTAATTTGTTCTTTAATTTAGAAAACAGTTATTCAGGTTAATTAAATATTAAATAAAATATTAAATATTAATAATATTAAATATTCAGGTTAAGTAAACATTAAATAACCACCTACTAATTTCAAGGTACTATGCTAGGTGTTGGGAATACAAAGACAAAAACACAACAGTATTTGTTCTCAAGCTTACATTCCTCTGGATAACTAAACCCAAAACTCACTGCGACTCCACTCTACGGCTACTATACTAGGAAAATATACTGAAATATTGAAGCACTAAGGATAGAATGTGTAAATACAGATGAATGAGGACTTTAGTGAGATTGAATATTCAACTCCCTACTTATCTCTTAAAATCTTGATAATTGGGACCTGTTTTATTTTGCTGGGATTATCAGAATAATTGTCACAAACTCCCACTTCATCCTGAGTGTATAGGCAAACCTCGGCGTTTTTATTCTTGGAAAATATTTTTCATTCATATCTTCTAAAATAATTTAATTCATATTAAAAAAACCTCTTTATTTTCAAATGTTCCTTCTTCATAAATACCACAAATCAAAATTTAAAAGATCAAAGACAAAGAAAAAGACCATTTTTCCAAGTTAGGTAAAAGTAATTGGTGTGAAGACAGTTAACAGAATTTGAACATTGAAGTGTGAAAACATTCGTTATCTCCTCTTAAGATGTCATGCATCTTTTCTAATATACACAATTAGTTTTCATAAGCATCACATTTCTATTTCTCCTATTTGAACTTTGACTATTGGCTGCGAAAGTCTAAACTTCAAACACTTCTTTCTGATAACTACCCTTCCTGAAAAGAAAACATAGAGTGCCAAAAAAAAAAATGAAACTTTTGAAAGCATAGTGGGAATTTGAAATTCTCTATATTTTAGAGGATACATTCACAAGAAGGAATTGCTCATTTTTCAGAGAAGATATAAATAACCACACTGGAAAAAATGTTTATTTATTTTATGAAGAGTTTTGTTGCACACATGGTTTATTTTACATTAAATGATTTCTAAGGTTTATGTGTTATTTATGACATGTCATGATAGGCAAAAGCTATGAGAATAAACAATAACTTTTTCCAGAGCTTTTATTATTTAGAACAAGAGTATGTTCACTTAATAAAAAATAATTGTGAAATTTAAGTTATTCACTCAATAATCAAACAATCATTTGTTAAGGTCTTAGGAGATGCAAAGCAACGTGGATATTTTTTAAAGGGTTATTTAATTCAGAAAACAATAGTAACGTTTAGATTGCTTTACTATGCCTATCACTGTATACCCCTTCCAAAGGAATGAGAATTAATTTAGTTATAGAGTACCGCATTCATGTATCTACGCCAGACCTTTCAGAATCATCTTCATCATTCAAATTCTTTCTTTGATATAGTCTCTGTTTGGACAACAGAGTAGGATAGGAACTGACCATGGAGCTTCCCAGAGAAAGCCATGGAATATTCACACCACCCCAGCCCCTCACTTTCTCAGGGAGCAGCTCTAGCTAAACAAGTAGTCTGAAATAGTATGCGATTGTTACTGTTCCTCTACTTCCACCCATAATCCCAACCTGAGGATACAATGAGAAACTGGGACTGGATTTTATAAATGGAGGACCCTTTGCAATGGGCTGGGACCTCCATATGAGTCTCAAAGGACAGCTGACGAGAAATCAAGGGGTATCTGGCTGAGGACATTCCCAATAGGTGGGAGATTGTTGGAGTTGTAGCACAAAGGGGGAATTGACAGCAGGGTGCTTCAGGAGGCTGTTGGATCTGGATGCAGGTCACATTTAATAGGGATAATTTTAAAGTATGACACTTCAAGATATTAACTTCAGAAGTACAAAATGAGGTAGTCCAGGCTAGTCCATAGTTTGTTTGAAAAAGATCTGGGAGTCTCAGTAGAGTAGTTCATTATGTGCCAAACCTGGGATGTGATAGCCACCAAAGATTATACTATCATGGATTATATTAAAAGAAAAATAGTGTCTGGAGATAATTTAGTGATAATCCTAGTATATTCTGTCCTGGTCAGATCAAAACTGGAGTACAATATTCATTTTATGTGCAACGTTTAGGAAAGGCTCTGATAAGCTAAAGTGACCAGCAGGCAATTAGAAAAGTAATGGGCCTTTTATTCCATATGAGGATTCATAGAAGAAATGACGGATGTTTAACCTGAGGGGGAAGAAAAGACTTAGAAAGAACACGGGCCCTCGGCACCTAGAAGAATCACTGTACTTGTTCTATTAGACTCCAGAGGACAGAACTAGGAGTAACAGGTAGATTAACAAAAAGGAAAATGCAGGCTTGATCAAAAGGGAGGAAACCCTTTCTAACAATTAGAACTACTCCAAAAGGGAAGGGGTTGCCTAAGAAGGTAGCCTTGTTCCCCTTACTCCAGGTCATCACGAAATGGATAATTGACCACTTCTTGTGTATATTGTAGAAGGAATGTCTTAACTGAAATCTTATGATTCTGTGTTCTACTCACGCAGGATGTTCTTAATCATGTGTGTGTGTGTGTGTGTGTGTGTGTGTGTGAGATGGACCTTGGTGAAGCCTATTGATTTTTAAATGCATAAAATAAAGTACACAGGATTATAAAGATAACCAACTAAATTAAAATATAGTTGTCAAAATATTTTTAAAGCAAGTTCACAGATCCAGGTTAAGAACTCCTATATAAAACCTTGGGAAAGTAGCTATGTTCTTGTGAGAAGTAGCCATAATGGCATCTAAATGTTCTCTATGACTCCAGTCTCTCTACTCTTCAACCCATTAAACTATAGGTCTTGTGATGTCCTAGTATGTCCAAATCTATGAAATTACAGATTATTTTTTTAAAATTTATTTTAGTTTTAATTTATGGAATAATACAAGTATTTCCATAATATAGTATAATAAAAAAGATGATTATACATGAAACTGTAAATCTATCGTGTACAACTTGCTATTCCGCTTAAATATATAATAAAATTATCATGTAAATGTCTTTTTTTCTTTTTTTTTCCTTTTTTTTATTTTTCCCTCTGCCAACACTCTAGAGATGGCTACCATTAGACACAAATAGGCATATGCACACATGTAAATTATTCTATACATACTTCTATTTATCAGTTCTTTCTCTGGATGAATCTTTGATAGAATGAAATGTCTTAGGAATGAATATCATTCTACTGAAAGTCCCAAAAGTGAAGAGAAAAGATAAGCATAAAAGATGCAGGGATTACTACACTATCACCTTGAACCTCAGAAGTGAACATGATAGAGTGGCCTCCATTATTTACATTGCTATACTACTATTGTTAGTTTCTTATTTACTTGAGATCCTTAAGAGAAAGGTCAGAAAATCAGGACAAATTATCATAAAGCTAAATTTCCATCTTTATCCTTCAAGTCCCTGCCTTGTTGGGTTGCTTGTTTTCATGGATTTTCATAAGATTGGAAAATGCTTTCCCAAGCTCAACTTTCATGCCCTTCATAATGAAGGGAGACTCAGATCTCTTTACTACTAAGAAGGATAATCAAATAACTGACCATTTATCTTTTATTCTACCATGCAGAGTCGGTCAAAAAACATTTCATGAATGCTTGCTTTGTGCCAAATATTGTGCTAAGCTCTGAGGATAACAAGAAAACAAGACAGTGTCTACTCTCAAATACTTGCTTTCTGACAGAGTAAGACAATACATGGGAGATCAGAAAAGGGTTAGGAGAAAAGGAGTAGGGTGCCCATTTCCATAGCACAGCAGCTGCTAGGTAGGTGAAGTTGACTGGAGAATTAGCTTGAAGTGAAGTGAGCAGTAGTCCACGTAGGTCTCCTAAATATACGGCAATGCCAGGCAGTGACCAGTCAACCAGTGAGCAGGCTTCAGGTTTGAGTCATCCATCCTGCAGTGGGCAAGGAAGGTGGACCAGACAGGAGCAAGCTGAATATTTTTTTATGCTACCTGCAATGAGGAGTCACGGATGGTTTTTGAAACCAGTCAAAACTCCTCATTAGGATGATTCTTTCAGCAGCTTTGTGAAGAACAGTTTAGAGAGGAGAGTCCTACAGAGCAGTTAGGATGTTGTTATAATAGTCAAAGAACAATAAGGTCATTGACTAGGGTGGAGATGAGAGAATGGATGTGAGTATTTGCCAAGGTTGAATGAATAGGTCTTGGTAACTGACTGCATGTGGAAGATGAGGGAGAAGAAAGAATGAAGGCTGTGTCCTAGATTTTAAGCCTTGGTCGCTGAGAGGATGGTAGTGTCATCAAGAGAAGTAGGGAAATTGAGAGAAAGGTCAGGCTTAGGAGTAAAGATGATAAGTTGAATTTTATCTACCAGGAAAATATGAATGCAGAAGTAGGGCTCAATAGAGATCAGATTTAAACAACATATATTGAAAACATGATGTATCATTACTCTAGTTTAAAGCAAGGAGATTGTATGCATTATTCATTCTTCCCTTAAAAAAATGCGTTTACACTTTCAAATAGGTGAGAAAATTGGAACAGTTTTGTCAAAGGTAAATAAGTAGGTGTAAATTTATCTTCCTGCCAAATGCAGAAAAGGTTCTATATCACAGTTGGGTAACAAAATAAACTGCAGCACCAAGAAATATTCTCTTCATAAAGAACTCAAAGAAAAAAACCCACTACCACCCTATCATCAAGTAATTTAATATAATACAGCAAATAAAAGACACACTATACTAAGGTTAGCTATTGTTTGTTCTTTTATAGCTAAACTGTAAGAAAAATTCATCTGATTCTAGGAATAAACCACTCACTTTTTGTAAGGACACTGACTCTTAAGTAATAAGGGTATCATCACTCTATATACTCAAAGACAATTTACTATATGGGGCCCAATAGCCTGAAAATTGTAATACTATTGATGATGGATTCTGAACCAAATTGAATTCTGCCAATTGATTTCATTCATATTCAGACCTTCCCTTCTCTTTCCACATGCTTCTTCAAACTTTATATTTAGCTATTCTGTCTCTACTGTGAACAGTGTAAAGGAGAAAGAAGCTAAAGATGTAGCTTAGGGCACTTGGTTAGACAGAAGGAAATATTTCATTAGCATAAAGGTTGTTATTTGGAATGACTTACCAAGAAAGTTGTGGAATTTAATGCTTTTTTAAAAGACACATTCACATCTGACTAGGATAATAGTGTAGTTTGGCCTAAGGGTGGGAGAGTATACCTGATTACCTCTTAGTATCTTTCCTGGGATGTCATAATAGGCAACTCATTCCCTTACTTTCTATACCATTAACTTTCCCTTTTTCTTAAGTTTTTAAGGTATTTCTGGATTTTCCATTCCCTGTAATATACACAGTAATGGTTCTAAGCAGTGGTGTTCCTTCAGATATAAGACTCCCTGATCTCTGGTTGGCCCTTAATATTTCTCTACATATCTAAATTCTAATTTGCGACTTAACAAAGATGGAATGGTACTGGTCTTGATAACATTTGTTCAAATCAAAGATCTTGTGTAACAAGGTTAAAATTGAGTATTTGAAAGAAAAAAAAATACTGTAATGCTCTTTTAATTAGTTATAACTTGAACCTAATAATATATATCAGAAGAGAGATCTAACTATTGTAATCTATTTCCAAACCCCCAGATGTTGGTTTTTTTTTTTTTAATACAACTTTCTTTTCCACTTTTACCTGGATCTCCACTTTCCAATTATGGGTTAGGGTAGTAATGATTTAACTAATTTAAACCTGTTAGGTTTTGAGTAGGACCTATTTCTTCAAAGTCATTTAATGCCAAAAGAGAGAATAGGTATGATGGACAGGTAGACTACAAGGAAAGCTGAGGGGAAGGAAATAACAAAGGAGGAAAAGTAAGACATAGAAGAAGAGGGTAGGAATATGTCACATAATCATATACTCATACTTTCAAAATATAATCATACATGGCTATATAAAATAAGCAATATTTCAAATTTGTGGTATTATTAAAGCAGAATCAACAGTAGAGAAGGATAGTATATAATTGGGAAACAAAGGGGAATAAAGCATAAGTATTTTGGGGGTTTCAATGAGCTCAAACTGTTTGAATACAAAATTTTGGAGATTAGAAAAGTTCTGATGAGTAGTATTTAATAGGAAAAGGGAACTAAATCATTGAACCAACTGTTAGAAATTCTCAGCTCTCAACTAACACAATTACTGCTTTTAATATTATCCTGGCAGTTATACAAAATATCTGCCAGGCTTCTTATATTGGGCAAAGCTATCATGATATATCCAGAATATTACATAGGTAGCAACAATAACATTTCAGTATATCATGCCTAAAACAAAGCTGCTATCCAAATCATGATCCAAAGCTGTTTTATTTTTAAATTTCCAATACTAATTTAGATTTGAAAGTTCCAAAACAACAATAATGAGTATGATGAATTTTCATTTGGGAAGATTTACCAAAAAAAAAAAAAATAACATAACAAATGACCTTTTGGGATTTTGTTTTTCCATGGTCTCAAATAAAAATTAACCAATTATTCTTATGACAAAGGGAGAAGAGCTGACTAGACACCCAGAAAAATCAAAGCATATGCTTATAATTTTAGTTAAACTAAAGAGTAGGAGGCCTGAACTCTTCAAATAAAGGCATCCATTAGCTTACAAAACTGAACTAGGAAAGATTTTGTATGAACAAATGGCTGATCCATTCAGTACAATCCCTCATACCCATACTACCATTCCCTTCTCTTCCCTAAATCTCAAAAGAGAGCAGCCAAACTGTCCCAGGCCAATGAACTAGGGCTGACCAATGCACAAAACTGTCTGATGTGACATGTTTTCTGCATCACCTCCTTTCTTAGGATCACAAGATCATACATTTAGAGCAGAAAGGGAACTTAGAGGCTTTTGAACTCAAACTTTTCATTTTATAGATGACTAAAAGAGGATAAATAACAAGGGTTTCAGAACTAGTAAATACTGGAGTCAGGAGATGAACCCACATCTTTCCATCTGCAATCCTAGAGTTCTATCTACCTATAAAAAATTATACATGCCATGCACCTACTCCACTTGCCTCTCAATTTTTTCTCCATCTGTCTCTAAATGCTTTACTTTAGAAAATCCATAGTTTCATAATGTTGGCTAGATTAGAGCTCCTCCATGTTTCATAAATGGCCCTGGCAGTGGTGCAGTGGAAAAAGTGATGTATATTTCCTATGTTACTTCAGGAAAAATCACTTGCCCTCCCTAGGCCTCTATTTCTTTACTGTAAAATGAAGGGGTCAGACTAGCAGGTAGGAAGCAAACATTTATTAAGCATCTACTATATATCAGGTACTGTGCTAAATGTTTTTAAAATATTATCTTACATGATCTTCACAACAACCCTGGGAGGTAGGTACTATTATTACACAGTTGAGAAAACTGAGGCAGACAGAAGTTTAAAGACTTGCTTAGGGTCACAGAGTTAATGAGGGTCTGAGGTTGGATTTTAAGTCAGATCTTCCCGACTCCAAGTCCAGGGCTTGGTTCACTATGACACCTATATGCCTTTGAGGATAGCCTTTGAAGTCCTTTCTGGATCTAAATGCATGCCTGTGATGATAGTAATCCATCTCTTGGTGTCCACCCTTCTGCAGATACACTTCTCCTCACTTAGGGATGCTGATCTCTAGACAAAAGACAAAGTCCAGGGATGGGGCCATACGTAAAGGCCATCCAAATTGGTGAAAACACATACGATCTTGAGTCCTGCTGATACATCCTTAGAGAATCCACTGCTACCTTCACAACATGATGTTATCTAATACCAACTGGGTTGTCATTGTTAACAGCAATGCTTTTATAGCTCCTCGATTGATTCTATATCACAATCTTAAAAAACTCTTTCCTTTTTCATCTTCTACACTACTCTCTACCCCACGGCAGAGCATCTCACCTCCTAATCTACTGAGAAAGTAGAAGCCAGGCATCATGACTACTTCCTCTTCCCTTTTCATACCTCAAAATTCCTTTATAAAATTTTCCTCTCTATCTTCCTTCACTACACTCTCTTAGAAAGAGGAGGGCTTTCTCCTCATCAAGGTTAATCCTTTCCTTCTACTCTTGCTCCCATTCTATCATGTCTCCTTCAGGAGCCATTCTCCCTATTTCTCTTATGCTCAATTTGCATCTTTCCATTTCTCTTTGGGTTACTTGCAAATGTGATTCTTAAAAAGTTATGGCATACTGTGATGCATAGCTAAATAGTATCACTTCAGAGAATGACAATAATAGCTCATAATGGCCTGGCACATGGTGGGTGCTTAATAAATAAGCATGATTGAATATGATTGAATGATTGAATAACTATATAACTATTTAAGGCTTACTAAGTCTAAGTTCAAAGACTTACTAAGTTCTAAGACTTATTAAGTATTAAGGTACTTTCTTCACACTCTCTGAGGCAGTACTAGCATTAATTCTATTTTACATTTGGGGAAACAGGCTCAGTTGGCTTAAACTTATCAAAGAGAATCAGCATATATTATTAACATTTCTGTTCATATTTTTTTTTGCTCAAAAACAGTTTGAAATAAAGTTTATCAACACTCTACCATAGGTGTTTTCCTTGAATAAGACTTATGCTTATAACAATCAAGAAACAAATATCCTAATTAACATTGTTACCTTACAGCACTGAAAAAAATTTATTTTTGTTTTTATCTCTCTTTTTATCTTTTTGTCCTCAACATCAGAGTGTCACTCCTCTTACAGTCAGAAATCTTAACAAATTTTCCTACACGTTTTTAAAATTATTATGTAAAGCTAACTACAGAAATATATCAGTATTAGCTTTGAAGGGCAAAGCAGCTTTTGTTGAAGGTGACATGCAATCAGGCCATAGCTTTATTAGGCAAAATAAGCTTAACTGAACCAGTGAGGAGCATAGGATCCAAATTGCTAGTCAAAGGTATGATCTTTTTCCTATCACCCTGACAAGCTCAAAAACAACAACAGCGACAGCAAGAAGAGGAAAAAAAAAGGATGAAGACCAACAACCACCACAGACAGCTCTGGATATGGAATCTTGTCAAATCATGTCTATTTTAAGGTCTGGTTCTAATATCCTGGAGCACATGACTAGCAAGGAAAATGGTTGTCAGAAACAATCTCAAGAAGGGGCAGGGCCCCAAAGCTGAGACAAGCCAGGAAGCTGGCTATTCAGCTCTGTAGTGAGTTCTTTTGACCCCAGCACAAATCATTCTGCTTTGTCCACATGTTCTGACTCCCAGGGATGACCTCAGACCTGGAGGCTGTAAGATGAATTTTGAACTCAAGCTGGCATAGCCCCAAGCAGGTTACTGCTTCCAAGACTGCTAAAGTAAATGGGCAGATGACAGAAAATGGGCAAATTTCCCTTCCAGGGATAGGCTAGATTGTCCACATTTATGTGCTGACCGTACTGCAATCCATCTCTGTAGCCATGGTACGCCAATATATGGTAAGAGACAACATGATACGGGAGAAAGGTAGATGACACAGATTTGAATAGTAGGTAGCTATATTATAGACAAATTACATACCTTCTATAAGCTTTGGTTTGTTCATCTCTAAAATGGTTTAATACTTGCCTAACCTACCTCACAGGTGTGTGGTAAGGTAAATGCTTCATTAAGCTTAAATAATTATGTAAATATGGGTTGTGATTATCACCCTCCAAACAAGACTCCAGAAACCATGGATGGGAAGAGCTAAAACAATCTGCTCTGAAATGCCTAAGCCTGTGCACCCTCATTTTCATCCCTGGTATTTTCCACCTTTCTGGTGCCATTCTTTCTCCCATACTAGACCTGCAGATGCAATGAATGAATGCAAAAGATTTATTAAGGACATACTGTGTTCCAAGCACTGTGCTAAGAATCAGAGATACAAATAGGCAAATAAGATAACCCCTTCCCTAAAACAGCTCAAGTTCTATTTAGGGGAGATGACACATATAGGAGAATTCAGTTGCAAGGCAGATGGAAGGGCCTGGTGATTCATAATGTGCAAAAGCAGGTTGAATGGTGAAGACCAGGAGTCCTTAAAGTGCATCAGAAAGTCAGATGCTTTTACTTTTTCATGAATGATTCTTCATTATATCCACCAATTCCTCTTTTCACTTGTATCTCCCTATACCATCCCCTGCCTCATTCTTTCAGCTCTGAATTCCCTTTGCCCACGCATTCTCATTTTCAACTGGGTCATTTTCTGATTCCCATACCCCCTTTCCACTCCTTGCTCTAAGTACTTATAATTAAACCAACATTACCATTGTCTCTAGAAAAGGTATGTCAGTGGACGTCACTATTGTTCTATTCACTAGCCTTGACACATACCAGATCAAACTATTCTTCCCTGGTTATCATACTCTTATACATATATATATATTATATATATCATACTCTTATATGTATATATATATATATATCTATGTATAGCCTTTTTCTATTACAATGTAAATTCCTGGAGGAAAGGGATTTTTTTTTATTTTGGAAACTGTATACCCTAGGTTTACTTAACCCAGTGCTAAGCACATGGCCCAGAGCTGAGCATATGGTAAACACTTAATAAATGATTTTTCACTAATTTGTTCTTTCAGTTTCATTTTGCTCATCAAAGTTTTGTAGGAACTAATTTTTCCTTACAGTACAATTGTGGCTTCTCCAGATCACTCTGGGGGAAAAAAATCAGTTTTTCTATAATGAGGGCTGACATGCATTTCTTTGTGTGTCATCATTTTGGAAGTGGCTCTTAGTCTCACACAAACTCCCTTTTTACTATGTGAAATCAGATTCTGGTGGTAGCAGGTTTGGAAGTGTTCACTGCAGCATAAGAGTAATCTAAAATACTTTGAAGAAAACAAGGTCTTAGATGTATGGCATTAGTGCATGCTATGCCCTGTGAATGATGATACCAGATGGAAAAGACAAGATTGCTATGAGGTGACTAACCCAAAGAAGAAAGTGAACATGGCCCATCATGGCTTGATGACAGGATCTTTCACCGACAAGACCACCTTAATAATTCATTCATCATCAATCCTTTTTTTCACATCATCTTGTCATTTGCAATCTATCTAAGTCCGTGTTTGGAGACAGCAATGTAGTCATATCATTTCTACCTTATTTTCCATGTTTTTGAAGAAAAAATGTCCAGGATCTGATGATGGACTTTATGGATATTTTCTGAAGAACAATGTAAGTATTCATGAAGACAGTGGCATGATGACTACAAAGAATAAAGTACTTATTATATTTAGATATCTTGTTACTGATGGGCTACATCTATGAATTTATTTCATTGTCATTAAAAATGAGCCACACAGTTTTCAAAAGGACATGCTGGATGCCACTCAGGACTCTTTGGGGCTGCTATTATGAATGACTCGCTGTCAGCATGACAGCAGAGTTTGAGAGCTGATTTATTTTCACGACATGCTTCCTTCCTGCTATAAAATCATAGCTCTTGGTTCAAAAATCTAAAATGTATTTGAACAAGATGTTTTGGAAGATTAAAAACATAGTCAGAACCTTGAATTGTCCAGTGTAGCCAAATCTGATACTGGCTGATGAAGTCATTCCTTCCGTGGCCCTGCTGTGCCCTTCTTCAATAACGGACCTTCTACCTTGTTAAAGAAAGAGCATAGTCAGCATTTTCTCTAAAGGAGTGCTGCCTGAGCTGAAAGCTAAGGCCTATCAGAATGGTTTAGAATAATCACTTAAAATTTTGGTGTTTACCTGTCTCCAAGCAGTCATTTTAAAATTTTGTTCGTTATGTATTCTGATTATATGAGGACAAGAAGTAAAAGGAAACCTAAAAGTTAGGTTTTTTCTTTCATTAGAATCTTTCATCTAGTCATACATATACATGTACAGACACCCACTCTTGTTTGGAGGAGAAAGTACGATTAGCTTGCCACTAACGTGCATCCCAAGTGACCTTTCTGTACCTCTGACAGGCTATTTCTGGCTGCCAGGAATGAGCTCTTTGCCAATGTTTCCTGCATCCTCCTTCTCAAGGGCCTAATAAACAACAACAATGACAGAAATATATATAGCACTTAAAAGTCTACAAAGCCCTTCATATGCATTATCCCATTTGAGCCTCAAAACAATCATGTGAGATGGATTCTATTGATGTTTATTATCATGATTTTACTGATGAGGAAACAGGCCTGAAGAGGTAAGGCTCACGGTCCCCAGCCAGTAAGTATCAGAGATAAGATCTAAAACCAGGTTTCCTATAGTGCAAGTGCAACACAGTGCCACATTCACCATACTGTTCTCATGATGTACTTATAACAGCCAACACAATTTAGGCCAAGTATGTACTACATATGTCTTGTATTAGAGCTGGAATCTCCCCATTCTGACTAGCATTAATTATGTCATTTCCATTTTTTTCAGGCATAGACCTAATATTTTATTGGTATAAAGAACTCCCAGTGAGGAAACCATTCTGGTCTTTGCGGCATTGGAGAATTGTTCTCATCTGCCCATTCCACTAGGGGAAGTCTTCACATGCTTGAGGTAGACATCCCCCTAACCAAACAATGGGTTTGAGGCCTGTTGGTTACCCTCAACTTGGTTTAGTCTACCTGCCAATACGGTTTTACAATGGTGTGGTGACTGCCCATGCTATAGCATCATGGAGGCACAGATAAAAGTTGGCAAAAGGTAGACCCCCAAAATGGAGGAGCAGATCTAAGAAGGGCTCAACAAGCCCTCACCCCAGAGGTGCTACTTCTCCCTGAGCACTCCATGCACTCAAGTTGTTCCGATGGCCAGGAAGGCAGCAGAAACAGGTGCGGCTGGTTGCTTAGAGCCTGGTCAGACATTGAAGATACCAAGGTCATCCACTGCATCCCAGACCATTGCCAGTTGTCTTGACTTTTATCCTACTGCTGGACTTTGATGACTCAGGAAGAGAGAGTAAGGCTGACAACTTTGTGCAACTCTGCCTCACCTAAATCCAATTCACTTACAAGTCAAGACATCACCTGTGATGCCACTAATCCTCCTTGAAAACAAAGGATAAACAACTAGTATCAGAGAATAGTCTTCAATATGTCATATTAGTGAGTTACTATTAATCCCATGAACATCAATAAAATTTGCTATTATTTATTAATAAAAAAAGAACTAGAAAAAAACTCAGAAAATCTTAGAGGTAAAAGCCAGGTTCTTAAATACAGTTCTGGGAGAATTCAGATAATAGAAGTGAAAAAGGAACACAGGAAAAACTGATTTATCTGCCATTCCCTCAATTATCTACCAACACTTGTACAAAATTACATTGCCATCATAACTGATGCTCATACTGATGGTCTGGTGATACTATAAGGACTTGAAGTACCAAACAGATCATTAAAGAAAGATTACATTATGTTCAGTTTTAATGTGCAGCATATTCTATTGTACTCTGGTTCTTTTGATTAACCACATTATTTGATTAACTAAAATATCCTTTCCTCTAACTATACTGAATAATGGAGTTCACAGTAATATTTAGTAAAACCAAAGAATAGACAGAATTTTAACCACTGTGCCATTTGAAATAAATAGGAAGATCAATAAATATTTAATTTTCAAGTAAATGTAAATTGGATTCATAAGGGTAGCTAGAATATAACTGCAAAGGACTTTTTCAAATGCCAAAGGAATCTCTTTACTGTATGCAATATTTTCTTTCCACCTTCTTTTTACTTTATTTCTTAAACAATCATCTAAAATAGATGCAATTCAAAATGTAATACAATATATGTTTTCTGTATTTCTACACACAAAAAGGTTAGTTCCTAAAATAAGGCAGGCAGAGAAAAGAAAAAAAAAGAGGGCAGTTTACCATAATTGTGAGTATCTCAAATGATTCACTATCTCAAACTGAAAAAACAATCACCACCAACCCATTTTTGTACTACAAATAATAAAAAAAGAGAAATACCTCTCTGATCAGAATAATAACTATGAAACACACTTGTAAAATAATGCATCAAAAGTTGTTGTTTCAGGTTTACCCAAAGTAAAACACTCTCACATTATATAAATGAAATGTTGATAAAGAAATGAAAGAACAAATTTCAATTCTTTTGGTCATGAGTTAATATCTGAATCAGATGCCAGTCATAAGTTTCCAATTTTAATTTTGCTTGACAACCTGCAAAAGCACTTAATGAATTGTTCATATTTCCCTTCTTTTTCTTCTCCTTTTTTTTCTTAGATCAAAGGAACATCAAATGGTGGATTAAACCTTAAGATATACTCCAGCTGAAAGATAACAGGCTATGGAAGTTGTGAATGACATACACCTGAATGGCATTTTAGTATCTGGTAGAAAACCCAAGTTGACTAATTTATTCCAAATTCTCCCTCCGAAACTAGCAAGGAATGAGTGCCAGAACATATACTCACTACTATCCAGTCACAAAGAGAAGGCACTTAAATACCATTTTCATTAAACAGGACATAAATGTGCCAGTTCAGAGGTCACAGTTTTTATAAGCTTTATGGAGATAAAAGCTATATCATGTCCTCTCTGAGGAGAAATAAAGCAGAACTGAGCAAACATTTGATTTGCATTTTTGTATTGTCCTGTTCCTATGTATGAGAGGAAGAGCAAGAAGGAGAGGAGAGAGGGGAGAGAGGAGATGAAAGAGGTGGGAAGGGAAAGGTAGATGAGAGAGAGGGGAGAGGGGAAGACAGAGAGAGAGAGAGAGAGAGAGAGAGAGAGAGAGAGAGAGAGAGAGA